>NC_133648.1:10587712-10933259 GCF_009905375.1 Apium graveolens | reverse complement strand
GTGGAGATAACACTGAAGTAACCAAATCTATATCTAAACCACTACCTTCCATACCTGAACCCCTTGTTGCTGATCCCACAATAAACATCCATGGTGAACCAATCATTCCAAAAGAGGAACCTATTGATTGGGACACTATCAAATTGCCTATCTTTCTAACCACTCTTCCACTACCAAAGAAACAGAAAAGAAAACCAAAATCTACACCTCCCATAACCTCTAAGAAATTCACTCAAAAACAGAAACCTAAGCCTAAATCACCCATTTCTAAAGATGATTATGTTCACATCTGTGACATAAAAGAAATTTCAGACATTGAACTCTATCTGGATGAGCTGGAGGATGTAAGGGGAATAGCTGCCTACAGACAGCTACCAGAGAGATTAGTGTTCAGATATAAAGGAGCTGGGGAAAGAACATGGCCTCTCCACAGGATTCTGGATGAAGGCTACTCTACCTTGATTAGAGTCTTTTCAGCTATACAAAAGGATTCTGGCTTTACCAGAACTGCCAAGACTGAAATTCTCAACAAGATAGCCAATATAAGGAAAACTTGGAGGGAGCCCAATGCTTTACCCAGGACTTTACTCATTCAAGAAAGGGAAATGAAAATTCACAAATCACCTCATTGGTTGATGGAATTTAGAGATGATAAAGGAGTCAGAAGATTTTTCAGACTTGAAGACCAACTCAAGATTGCCAGCAATGAAACTCTCAAAGAAATGCAATCTAAGTTGGATGTCAGTGTTGAAGATGAAGCTGAATTCTTCAGACAACTCCAACTCCAAATTGAGGAAAATGACAAAAGGCTAGGAAAGAAAACCAGGGAACAAAGAAGAAAAAGATGATTTGCTCAGACTAAAGGAGTGTCCTTGGAAACACTGTAAATCTTCAATTACCTCCTAGTACATACACTTTTGCAGCATTTTTAAATTTCTACTTAGTTTCAATTCATATATCTGTTAAGTGTTTTGTTATCATCAAGTTAACCCTGAATTTATGCCTACAATTCTTATAGACATAAATAGGGGGAGATTGTTAGGAATGTATGTGCATTAGTTTGATGATATGTTTAACAAAATACTTATGTAGAAATTTAGTGTCTGTAGCCTCAACGGATAAGACCACTTTGGCTATCCGTTGATGGTGTAGCTTTACTTAGAAATAAGTCTAGTGTTGTAGCATATTTCAGTCTCTGTATTTAAAATGTAATTCTTGGAAGTTGAGAGAAACTATGAGTCATGTTGACTACTAGATGATATGCAGATAGGAAGGCCAATTGTAAATACTTCATGCCTTGTAATTTTGTATAAGTGAAGTGGTATCAACGGATGACTTAAAGACCTTCAACGGATAAGAAGCTAAGCTTCAACGGATGTCTCTGAAGCTTCAACGGATAAAGTCATCAACGGATAACATCCTTCAACGGATGAGTGCATCATCGGATGAAAGCTTCAACGGATAACATCCTTCAACGGATAAGTGCATCAACGGATGAAAGCTTCAACGGATGTTCTGATGATTAGCCGTTGATAAGGGGTAGTTGTACGTACAAACAGAGGCACATGGGTTGATAGAGACAACTGAGATGTGGTAGCCGAATTTCAGGAACAACAAAAAAAAAGCAGCCGTTCTTCTTTAGTACAAAGATGCAATAGTCAACAAAGTACTGGAGTGAACAGGAAAAGAAGCAAGTGAAGAACTTATTTTATTACTGTATTTTATATTGTTCTTAACTTGTACACTTGGTAATATATAAACCAAGTAGAAGCTAGAAATTAGAAGTGAGATTTTCCAGAGCTGTTTAGAAAAATATTGAGAGAAAATTCATCTAGTTTGTACTAGGATGCAGCTGTGATCAACATTGTTTAATCACAGATTTTCTAAAATACCATCTCTGGTGGAACAACGAATCCACCAGAAAAGTTTTTAAGTTCTGTTGTGTTCTTTACATTTGTGCTTGAATTTATATCTGTCTGTATTAGCTTAAAGCAATTCACACTTGTTCTTCTTGAACACACAACTTTCATAAACTGCTCAAAACTTGAAAAAGTTTTGAGATTTACATTCAACCCCCCCCCCTTCTGTAAATCTCATTGTTAGTCCACTAGGAATAACAATTCTCCTTAAATCAGATGCCCATTTAGATTTGCTTCATACTTTAATCAGGAACACTAATGATTTTATCATCTTCAGTAATCTTTGACATCATCACTTATATATTACAATCTCCCCCAACTTGTTCATTATGAAATTATGCACAAGTTCTAATTGATGATGTCAAAACTCTAACTAAATGCAGATGTCAATATCCCCATTTTGTCTTCTTCTGTGAGTTTAACAAACTTTACTTCTATGCATGTCTTCAATATTATCTGTATCAACATTGCATGGAGATTTACTCGATTTTCCCTTATAAAGTTTGTACCGCCAGTGCATTTAGATTTACTCTTCTCTCCCCCTATCAAGAAGAGAGTATTATTGTCTGAAAACATCCATCAGCTATTTTTGCATTTAGATATATTCTCCCCCTTTTTGACATTATCTCTAGGTGGAAAGATTCAGCTAGATGCACGTTGTTCAAGATTTTGTCATTGTCCATTTAGATCAATATCTGCAGCTTCAAGCTTCAGTGGTTTCTGTAGTGATGAATTCAACAGGTAGAATAGGGGACTTTACTTAAACCTGCGGAAAAAGTCTTTCAGTAACAAAAGTCCTAAAATCTCTGTTCTTTTAATATGTAGTCTCACTACTTCTCACTGCACTAGTCTCATGACTTTTAAGAGTCAGAGTTTCCTCACAAGGATTACTAAATCCAGACACTCATTTACCCCTCCTTTTACCAGGAAGGATCCTGCCTCTCTTATTTTTTGTTTTTCTCTCAATCTTTTCTCTCATCCTCACATGAAAGGATCAAATGTTATTTGCCCTACAGAAATAAGAGGTGGCTGAGAAGAGTTGTCTGTGATCATATAATGAGGGGTGATCCATATAGGTCTAATCATACTCATTTCATCAGAAGAGTGAGTATGCATTTCATACCTTGTGGGATTCTGAAGAATCAGTTGATTGATTTAACATTAATATACAGCTGCATCTTTCATCAGTTTCAACTGTTCTTACAGTGTTCTTAGTGATTCTGCCTTCATCACCATTTTGAGGTAATGGTTCTTGTGTGGCTGGAGATTCAAGAGTTGTTGTATTACTTTGACATCCAGGTTCTTGTGTACTCTACTCCACTGTCTTAATTCTGAGCTTCTGTTAACACTATTTATTGTGCAGTTGTGTCATGTTTATCAAGGGATTCTTCCTTGTCTGCTATACTATGTGAAGTATAGGTTCTTTTGAAACATGGATCAGGAAATGATGGTGCCGCAATGCCCCATTAAGACATAGGTTCTTGTGTGCATGATCTAGGAAGTGAAAATCTTTTGATAGTCTCATCTACATGTCCAAGAGTAATCTCCTTTACTATCTTTTAGCTTTGCTGTTGTAGGAAGTTCTGACAGTTTTCCTTAGCAAATCTTCCTTAAGTCTAACATAATAGGGTTGATGAGCTTCTGTGAAGACTAATATTAGATGAAGTTCTGGTACTTTCTTTGGAGATGAATCAGAATAGCCTTTGTAAGCATCTTGGACAGGAAGGGTTGTTCTAGTCATGTAGCGGTTCTGATTTAGTAAGCACAAGTATCCCCTTCATGAATTCTGTAGGTTTTAGATAAGCATGAGGATCTTGGCTTATTACATCATTCTCTTCTCAAACAACAAAATAAAGGAAGAACATTTTGTGAGGTTTATGTCCTTTTGTAAAACAGGTTCCTTTCGAGAGTCACCTGGGTGGGTTTGTGTTTGAGTTTGTGTTTGTGTTGCTGTGCTTGGGTGAATTACAGTTTGGTAGTGAAAGATGTATTATCTGCAGCTTAACACAAATGCCTGTTGAGTGATCCATAGATCTCAAAAATCTTGTAATTAACAAGTTTCTTGCAATTATAGGCAAATTCAGAGAATTTTGCAAAAAATTGATTTTCAAAGATGTTTGGATACAAAAGTTAAGGAATTTAAACCAAAATCAAGAATGATTTTGTGTAAAATTCTACTTTACTTATCTGTTGATAAGTTTAATGCATCAGTTGAAACCAAATGTGTTATCCCTATTTCGAGTGATTTGTCTGAGTTTCATGTTGTTGTCTTGAAGAGATTATGTTTAACCTGTACTACATTGAACATATGTAACTTTATGATGTTTAGTTTGACATATGCAGTGTAAGATTTTCAGTTGCATGCAGTATTACAAGAAAGATGATAATCAATTAAATTAAAAACACATAGCAAACAAGGCACAAACAGCTTTGAAATAGAGAAGATGAAATATTTTCATTAATATAGAAACAGATTACAAGATGATTTAGATTCGAACAATTAAACCCTAATCCTAACTACTCTAGTTTCTGCTTCTTCTCTGCTTCAATCCTCCTCGCCCTGCGTTGGTACACTCCAGACATGGAGCGTGCAAGAGAAATGATTCTTTCTTGCAGCTCCAGAGCAGCAAGACGTTCCTGCTCAGCCTCTATGTTACGTCTCTCCTTTTCGAGCTAGACTTCACCCTCGAAAAATAGAAAATTTATTTGATCGTCCCAAGAAAGTTCTTCAAAAACTTCAATGGGGACATCAGAAGGACTGCAGACTATCCCTCTGATGCAGACACGAAGCCCAACAAGGTCATAGTAGACCCTGTTATTAGACAAATGAAAGGCTGGTTGATAAACGCCATTGTTTATCTTGAAGAATACAGGAGCAACTATTTGAGAGATTTGAACAAGATGAGGATTTGAAGTTAGGATGTTTGATGAGAGAAAAAGTAGTGATGAATATTGAATAGAGATGGATTTGAATTTATAGAAGGAGAAAAGAAACCGAAGAGACACTTGAGTTGCCCGATTAATAAGTGTTTTAATCACACAAACACACTTTACGCGTATCTAGGCAGTTAAAAGTGACTTAAATTTCTAGATTAACTATTCCCCATGCAAGTACTCAAGAACACTTACACAAAAAGTAACACTTCCTAGAAGCAAAATATATTCCACTAGCTCACTAATTAAATAAAATACTGAGAAAGATTTATTTTAAATAAATTCAAAACACATAATTAGCACACAGTTAAATAAATTCAACTAGTATCATTATTCTCAAAATATCACATATAATATACTAGTCTACTTACATTAGACTAACATATTCCATATTTAATCAAAAATATGCACGTAAGCACATAAATGTGTCAACTAGTCTGAGTATTTATAGAAAAAGCAAATGACTTAATGAAAAATCTGAAATACGCATTGGGATTTATTCGAGAAGTCATTTTGAACAATATTCGCATATTCGAGAAGTTATTTTAAGTTCTTGATTAGAGAAGTAAAATAAGCTTATCGAAACGTCTTATAAATACTCAGTTTGTCCAAATAGGACTGATAAATTCTGAATTTTAATCAATATAAAATTAGAACAGATTTTATGTCAAAGGTATTTTGCTGAACATAATTTATGAATTAAATTATTCCAGTTAAATAGATAAGTATAAATAGAGCTTATAGAGAACTCAAACTACTCATTCAAGAACTCTATAGTGACTTATCGAGAAGTCATTAATTGCCTGTTCGAGAAGTTCATTTGAGAAGTCCATTATTGGCTTACTCGAGAACTCATTCGAGAAGTCATGATTACTGCTCGAGAAGTTCATTTGAGAAGTCCAAAAATTGACTTATCGAGAACTTAATCAAGAAGTCACAAAATGGCTTATCGAGAAGTCAGTTATACTTACCAAGAATTCAGTTTATCATACTTTTTGCTTCTTTTAATCTGTTATTTATTAACTTCATATATATAGGATATGAATTAATAAATATACAGTTTACTTAGAATTTTGAAAAATTCCAAGTTAAAATATGTATCGAGAAGTCTGGGTATTTATAGGGAAAAATAAATGACTTTTCGAGAACTCAAAAATAGACGTTTGAAGTTTGTCTATCGAGAAGTCATTTTAAGAAATGAAATACATATCAAGAAGTCATTTTAAATTACTCTTATAGAGAACTAAAAATTGATTTATCGAGATGTCAAATAAATACCCAGTTTGTCCAAAAGTGGACTGAATTAATTCCAACTTTTATTTGAATAAATTTAAAATAAATTTTCCCAAAGTATTTTACCAAAATAATTTATTAAATTAAATTATTTCAGTTCTGAGTTATTGATAAGTCAAAAATTGTACTAGTAGAGAACTCTGTGAAATAACACTACTAGAGAACTCTACAAGGACTTATCGATAAGTCATTTTTAAGCCTATCGAGAAGTCACTCGAGAACTCAGTGAATTGACTTGTCGAGAACTCACTTGAGATGTCCTAAAATGACTTGTGGAGAATTCAATTTGACTTATCGAGAACTCAGTTCTCTATATACTTTTGATTTTTGAAATTATGCCTTGTGTTAATTTTACATATTAAGAATGTAAATTAACAGTTGAGCAGTTTACTTAGAATTTGAAAAATTCCAAGTTGAATTGAATTTTTGAAAAATAAATATGCAGAGATTTCTGAAATATTTATAGTTCATATTTCAGTTAATTTTCAATTAAATCAAATTAATTTTGATTTACTGGAAATTAATCTGCTGCAACACATTAGCTGAGTTCTTGCCTTAGGATGAAGAATTAAGCATTTCAATTTCACCTACAAGTCTAGTGAAAGTTGCTTCATCCAAAGGTTTAGTAAAAATGTCAGCTAATTATTTTTCTGTTGGAACAAAAATGAGCTCAATGGTACCATTTGTAGCATGTTCTCTAATAAAATGATACCTTACATCAATGTGTTTTATTCTAGAATAATTAACTGGATTAGCCACTATAGATATAGCACTAGTATTGTCACACATAATAGGAATTTTGTGTAACACTCGGCCATAATCCATTAGCTGATATCTAATCCAAAACACTTGAGCACAACAACTTCCTGCAACTATGTATTCAGCCTCAGCTGTAGAAGTTGATATAAATTGTTGTTTCTTGCTCTAACAGGATACAAGTCTTTGTCCAAGAAATTGATAGCTTCCACTAGTGTTCTTCCTGTCAACCCTGCATCCAGCAAAATCTGCATCTGTGTAACCAACAGTTTCAAAACCAGTTCCCTTAGGATACTATAATCCCAAGTTTGGAGTTCCCTTTAAATATCTGAAAATCCTCTTTACAGCCATCAAATGTGATTCTTTTGGATTGGCTTGAAATCTTGCACATAGACATGTTGTAAACATGATGTCTGGTCTACTTGCTGTTAAATAAAGCAATGATCCAATCATCCCTCTATAGCTTGAGATATCTACACTTTTTCCCTTTTTATCTTCATCCAACTTTATTACAGTAGACATAGGTGTAGATGCAGGTAAAAAATCAACCATACCAAGCTTTTTCAATAAATCCTTGACATACTTAATTTGGCTAATGAAGATACAATCACTTCTTTGACTGATTTGCAGTCCAAGGAAGTAACTTAGTTCCCCCATCATACTCATTTCATATTCACTTTGCATAAGCTTGGAGAATCTTTGGCAAAGCTTCTCATTAGTAGAACCAAAGATGATATCATCCACATAAATCTGAACTTGGATCATATCCTCACCATATTTCTTGTAGAAGAGAGTTTTGTCTATGGTACCTCTAGTAAAACCATGCTTCAGTAGGAATTCTGACAATGTGTCATACCAAGCTCTAGGTGTCTGTTTTAGTCCATATAGAGCCTTGAGTAACTTGTACACAAAATTTGGAAATTCCGGATCTTCAAAGCCAGGTGGTTGTTGCACATAAACTTCTTCTTCTTGCTCACCATTCAGGAAGGCACTCTTGACATCCATTTGATACACTTTAAAATTTAAATGTGCAGCAAATGCTAAAAAGATTCTTATTTCTTCAAGTCTTACCACTGGAGAAAAAGTTTCATCATAATCAATTCCTTCCTCTTGTGAGTAGTCTTTTGCAACCAACCTTGCTTTGTTTCTGGTGACTATACCATTTTCATCCATCTTGTTCCTAAATACCCATTTTGTTCCAATTATGCTTCTATTCTTTGATGCAGGAACCAATTTCCAAACTTTGTTTCTTTCAAACTGATTCAGCTCTTCCTGCTTGGAAGATATCCAATCAGGATCCAGTAAAGCTTCATCAATTTTCTTAGGCTCTACTTGAGACAGAAAATATGCATGTAGGCACTCATTAGCAGTTGCATTTCTAGTCCTCACACCAGCAGTATGATCACCAATAATTTCTTCTCTAGTGTGACTTCTATCCCACTTCCTTGTATGAGTTTGTTGACTTGTGCCTTCATCATTTTCTTCATTATTGGTATGACTACTAGATCCTTATTCTCTTTCTCCCCCTGAGTTTGTGTTATCAAATTCAGGTGTTTGAGATGAGCTTCCACTTTCATGATTTTCCTGTTGAGTAGTCTCTTCATTTATCATCTGTTGTGCATCAACTTCATCTTCCCCATCAGAATCACTATCAGTGTTGAGGTTTTCAAAAGCAAGGGCTTCAGCTTCATTATCATCAAGGCATTCCAAGCCTGGACACTTCCTTGTATGAGTTTGTTGACTTGTGCCTTCATCATTTTCTCCATTTTGTTGAGGTGTTCTAGCAGCTGAGAATTCTTGAACAATGCCCTTGCTTTTGGAGAATTCACACAATGTTGCATTTATGAATTCTGTCCCATTATCACTTCTCAATCTTTTTATATAGTTGTGATCTTCAGCCTGTTTTTCTATCTTTTTGATGTGTTCAATTATGAAGTGTGGAATTTCATCTTTAGAGTGAATGAACTCTACCCAAGTGTATCTTGAGAAATCATCCACCATCACAAGTGCATATTTGTTACTTGAAATTGATAAGACATTTACTGGCCCAAACAAGTCCATGTGAATAAGTTGCAATGGTGCACTTATAGAATTCACAGTTTTTGACTTGTGACTTGATCTTTTCATTTTTCCTTTCTAACAAGCTTCACAGACCTCAATTTGAGCAAATTCCAGTTTGGGCATGTCTCTTACTAACTCGTTTTTGACCAAGGTGTTAATTGCCTTGAAATTCAAGTGAGACAGCTTTTTATGCCAGAGCTTGCTTTGTTCTTCTGATGCCTTGGTGTAAAAGCAATAAACATCATCCTTATTTGTTGAGTTAAAATCTACAACAAACAAGCTTCCTTTCCTTGCTCCTTTCAGAGCAACTTCACCAGTTTTCTTGCTGATAAAAGTGCATTCTTCTTCGTTGAATAAGACTTCAAAGCCTTTGTCTGTAAATTGGCTAACACTGAGAAGATTCGCTTCAAGACTAGCTACCAGTGCTACATCATCAATGACAACATTTTCAGAAACAATCTTGCCATATCCCATTGTGAATCCTTTGCTGTTATCTCCAAAGGTCACCAAAGGGCCAACTTTCTCCTCAAACTGTGATAGCAGGGCCTTATCACCTGTCATATGTCTGGAACACTCACTGTCAATGATCCATATGACTTTCTTCACTTTTCCCTGCACACAATAAGATTTAAGTGTGTTTAGTAACCCAAGCAGTGTTGGGTACTTTCTTCTTGTTAACTGATTTAGCAGAAGTAGATAGATTTATTTCAGATAAAATAGAGTTCAATGACTGTTGTGCATTTTCCCTATCTGATGTAGACCCAATTTTTGTTTCTTTAAGGTCTACTCTCAGTTTGTGGCAACTCTTCATCACTTTTAAGTTACAAGGGATGCAGTCAAACTTGTCACAGAATGAGTAGGGATCATTTGAATCTGCTTCATTGTATTTGCATGCTCCTTTAGTTGGCTTGCTAACAACCTTTTTTATAAAGTGAGTTAGATGATTTACAGAGCCATATTTTTCACACTTCTTTCTAGGAGCATCTGCAACATAAGCAAAATTATTGCTTTTGTTTATCCCTATTTTCCCATTTCTATTTTTCTTCTTCTTTCTTGTATCTTTAATCTTTATTTCTTTGACATGAGTCTTGGTGCTTTGATTGTCCATGAGATTTTCTTCAGTCTTAGAAGATTGAGTTGAGTTTGCACTTTTCCTTTCATTATCCTCATCTGCAATTTCTTGCTTGATAATCAACTCTTCTTCACTGAAGTTTACTTCACAAGCCTTGAACACAGGTGACCTAACCTTTTTCAGCATTGCTGGAACATTTTCATTCTATGTTGCTTTTCCTTTGCCACTTATGTTTTTCTTCTTGCTGTTCAAGGCATCATAATCAAAACCAATAGCAATGTTTGCACATGGTTTGTTTTTCTTATGGTACTGACCAACCAATTTAGATGCATTCCTAAAGGACTTCAACTTCACTTCATTTTTCTCCAGTTTTTCCCTTAGCACATCTTCAATCTCATTTGCACACTTGAGCTTGTTCTTCAAATAAACATTTTCTTATTTCACAGCTTCAAGCTCCACTATCAACAATTCAGTTCCTTATTTTTCATTCTCAAGCTTCTCATTCATTTTTGTCAATCTACTCACTTCTTCATTTGCAGCCACCATGCTTGTATGAATGTGAAACATCTCTATGCTCATCTTTTCAACAGTTTCCTTATATTGATTCACATTTAAATCAATGGTGGTAAGAGTTGGTACCTGTGCTTTTGATGAAGATGATTCGCCTTGCTCCAAAGCCATTAGAGCATAGTTTCCAACTTCCTCATCTTCATCATTATCTGAATCATCCCAAATCTTTCCCTTTACAATGTAAGCTTTGCTTTGCAGCTTTTTCAGAAGAGCTTCATACTTTGCTTCCAGTTCAAGATAAGTTTTGTCTTTCTTTGCCTTCTTGGGTTTCCAGCATTCTGTAGCAAAGTGGCCTAGTTCATCACAATTGAAGCACCTTATCTTAGATCTGTCAATAGACCCAGTTTTGTAGCCATTCTTTCTATCAGAATTGTACTTCCTATTTTCTTTCCAGCTGCTGTCTTTGTTGAAAGACTGTCCTTTACTCTTGAAGTATCTTGGATTTTTTACTCTAATATTAGAGAATTTTCTAGCCAAATAGGCCATTGACTATTCTAGCTCATCCAGTTCTTTAAGAGTGTAGAACTCATCTTTTTCCAATCCCAGAATGACTTGTTCCTGTGAATCATTTGCTCTTTGCTCACTTGTTGAGGCAACTGGAGTTTGAGATCTTGGTTCATCATTAGATGTTTGGCTTTCATTTACAATTAAAGCACTTGAGCAATCTACAACATGTCCTTGACCAGATCTCAATGATTTCCTTTGAATCATTTCTTGTTCATATGTTTTAAGAATTCCATATAGAACTTCCAGTGTTATTCTGCTCAAGTCTCTCCCTTCCCTGATTGCTGAGATTTTCTGTTCCAAATGATCAGGGAGAGTAAGCAAGAACTTTAGGTTCACTTCTTCTACTTTATAGTAGTTGTCATGAAGTTGCAAGTCATTTATCAGCTTATTGAATCTTTCAAACACATCAGTAATGCTTTCCTTTGGCTTTGCCATAAAACCCTCATACTATGAAATCAGTATTCTTCTTTGGTTTGACCTAACTTCTTCAGGTCCCTCACACAATATCTATATCTTTTCCCAAATCTATTTTACAGTGTCACAGTTGACAATGTTGTTATACATTACATTGTCAAGTGACTCAATTAAGACTAACTGCAAGCCACTATCCAGGGAGACTTTCTCTTTCTCAGGCTCAGATTATTCTGCAGGGTCCTTGGGATCATAATGAGCTGGAATAACCATATCTCCATCTGTAGATTCCTCAACTCTAACCATAGGAGCGAAGGGCCCATTCTTGAGGATCTGACTGTAGAGTGGATTGGCCATCCTGATAAACAGAATCATTTCTTTTTCCAAAGAGTGTAGTTAGATTTTTCAAAGGTTGGAATTTTGATGCTAATGATTTTCTGTGTATTCATTCTTTCAAGATCTTGAATCTGTTTACTTTCAGATTTTGCTCTGATACCACTTGTTAGGAAATGAATAATACACAGGGGGGTGAATGTGTTTTTCTATTTTTGAGCTTTTCTTAAATATTTTTGGTTGAACAAAGTAAATTTAATCTTGTAGAGACGATGTGTTAATGCAGTAAATAATCATGCAATAAACAAGAACACAATCTTTTCAAAACTCACTTAATTTTTATATTAAAAATCAAGAATGTTTTGCTACAAAATTTCTAGGCTCTTTGTTTAAAAAGCTTAGCTTCTTATTGAGAGAGTTACAAGATTTCTATCTAAATTGTTACTACTGACTGAAGGACCAGTGTTAACTTTATAATTCAGTTAACTGCTGGTTTACACAATGTACAATAAAACATGCTATTAGCTTTTCTAAACTGTCACTTGCCATTTCTATTTATAGAAAAGTAACTCTTCCATTTCCGGCTTAGAATATCTTTAGCATCCTGTGATTATCTTGATCTTCCTCTGTCAGTTAATCTTCACCATTGATCTTGCACATTCTTCAAGCTGCTTTTTGTATACTTGTCAATCCAGCTGGTTGGATTGTTTGTTGATCGTTTATCTTGAATATTGAACTGGTCTGTGATTTTGTACTTTGAGAATTTCACTCGAGATCTCCAATTAGACATATAGAGATCTTGATATCTCGATAAGTATAATGACTTATCGAGATCTCTAATGCTCTAGTGAATTTGACTTATAGAGGTCTCTGAGTTCTCGAATGAAACTTTGGCTTATCGAGATCTCTCAGCATCATGTCTTCACTTTGACTTGTCAACAACTTAGAGTTCTCTAGTGAATTTTGACTTATCGATATCTCTGAGTTCTTTAGTGAACTTTGACTTATCGATAACTCAGAGTTCTCTAATAAATGTAGACTTGTCGATAACTCTGAGTTCTCTTGTGAAGAGATGACTTGTCGATATCTCTCTGAGTTCTCTAGTAGCTTTCCTGACTTCTCGATAAGTCATTTGGAGTTCTCGAATGACTTCTCTATAACACTAAATCTGTGACTTGTAGAGATCTCGACTTAGAATATTTTTCCTAAAACAGATTTATTCAACTCCAAACTTCTTCATAATTCTTCTGAGGCATGATCTTCTTGATCTTCTTCCAGATAGAATTCTTAGGCTTGACAGTGTTTATAGAAAAAGACTTCAGTCTGCTCCTTTGACATTTTTACAGACTTTAAGTGTTACAAGTACAAAATATAAATTAAGATAATAATACAACTTACTTAGGGTTGTCAATAAGACTTAGTCTTGTTGAGATACAGGCATGTCTTGCACAACAATCTCCCCCAATTTATGAGAAGATTTCTTAACACACATTCATGCCTATTAACAAGACTAACCCCAAGCTTAACAGATTATGAAATGTAACAATTCATTATTCTCCTTAGATCATATGTCCATTTAGCTTTGCTTCACACTTTGATCAGGAACACTAATGATGTTGTCATCTTCAGTAATCTTTGACATCATCACTTATATATTACAATTAGTGAACACATCAAGAAGATTGAGAAGCAAGCTGAAGATCCAAAATTGTGTGAAAAGATTGAGGAGTGACAATGACACATAATTCAGGAATGAAATTTCAAATAAATTATGCAAAGAAAAGGGTATTGTTCAAGAGTTCTCAGCTGCAACGACACCACAATAAAATGGGGTAGTTGAAAAGTAGAATAGAACTCTAGTTGAGGCTGCTAGAACAATGATGGAAGATGCAAATCTGCCAACAAGTTTTTGGAAAGAAGCTGTGAATAGTACATGTTATACTAAAAACAGATATTTGATCAACAAAAACATTGGCAAATCACCTTACTCAATTTTATTAAAATGAAAGCCTACTGTGAAGCATCTGAATGTGTTTGGAAGCAAGTGTTTTGTGCTAAAAGACAACTCGGAATATACGGGAAAATTTGACTTTAAAGTTTTTGAAGCAATTTTTCTGGGATATTCATCAGAGATAACCGCCTATAGGGTTATGTGTTTGAACAAAATAAAATTATGGAAAACACATATGTGACTTTTGATAATGACAAGTGTACAGGCTTGGAGTGCCTTGATGAAAGTGAAGCTTAAGTCCTTAAGTTTGAAAATTTGAATACTGATAGTGATTCTGAAGATGAAGCTGAAATCAACACAAGCAACAGAATGAATGAAGAGTCAACTGAGCAAGTGAATCATGAGGATGAAAACTTATCTCATACACCTGAATTTGATGGCACAAACACAGGGGGAGAAAGAGAAGAAAGTTCTGAAAGTCATGCCAATGGTGAAGAAAATGCAGAAAATTTAAGTCAACAAAATCACAACATAAAATGAGATAGGAGTCACACAAGATATGCAATTATTGGTGATCCAAATACTGGAGTGAGGAATAGAAGTGCAACTACAAATGAATATCTACATGCAAGAAGAGCTGAATCAATTTAAGAGAAACAAAGTTTATAAGTTGGTTCCTTCCCCCAAGAACAGAAGCATAATTGGAACAAAGTGGGTGTACAGGAACAAAATGGATGGAAATGGAATTGTAACAAGGAACAAAGCAAGGTTGGTTGCAAAAGGATACTCACAAGAAGAAGAAATTGATTATGATGATACTTTTGCTCCTGTTGCAAGACTTAAGCAATAAGGATATTTCTATCATTTATCGCACACTCGAATTTTAAAGTGTATCAAATGGATGTAAAGAGTACATTCCTTAATGGTGAGTTGGAAGAAGAGGTTTATGTACAACAACCACCTGGCTTTGAAGATCCAGAATTTCCATATTTTGTTTATCAACTACTAAAGGCTCTCTATGGATTGAAGTAAGCACCTAGAGCTTGGTATGATCCTAGTTCAAACATGGATTCACTAGAGGAACAATTGACAAGATTTTATTCTACAAGCAACATGGTGGTGATATGATCCTAGTTCAAATCTATATGAATGATATCATTTTTGGTTCTACTAATGAAAAATTATGTCAAAGATTTTCTAGAATCATGCAAAGTAAATATGAGATGAGCATGATAGGAGAATTAAATTACTTTCTTGGACTTCAAGTCAGTCAAAGAAGTGATGGAATCTTCATCAGCCAAAATAAGTATGTTAAAGATTTATTGAAGAAATTTGGAATGGTTGATTCTTCAACTGCATCAACACATATGTCTATAGCTACAAAGTTGGATGAAGATAACAAAGGAAAAAGTGTAGACATTTCAGGTTATAGAGGAATGATTGGATCTTTGTTGTACTTAACTGCTAATAGACCATACATCATGTTTGCAATATGTCTGTGTGCTAGATTTCAAGCAAATCCTAAGAAATCACATTTGATGGCTATGAAGAGGATTTTCAGATACTTAAAGGGAACACCAAACTTGGGATTGTGGTATCCTAAGGGAACTGGATTTGAAGCTATTGGATACAAAGATGCAGATTTTGCTGAATGCAGGGTAGACAGGAAAAGCACAAGTGGAAGCTGTCAATTCCTTGGTCAAAGACTTGTATCATGGTATAGTAAGAAACAGCTATATGTGTCAACTTCCACGGCTGAGGCTGAATACACAGCTACTGGAAGTTGCTGTGCTCAAGTGATTAGGATTAAAAATCAGTTAATGGACTATGACCTAGTGTTATACAAAATTCCAATTATGTGTAACAATACTAGTGCTATATCTATTGTTGCTAATCAAGTTAATCATTCTAGGACAAAGACATTGATGTAAGGTACCATTTTATTAGAGAATATGCTGCAAATGGTACTATTGAGCTCATTTTTGTTCTAACAGAGAAACAATTAGCTGACATTTTTACTAAATCTTTGGATAAAGCAACCTTCACTAGACTTGTTAGTGAAATTGGTATGTTAAATTCTTTATCCTAAAGGCAGGAACTCGACTAATATGTTGCAGCAGATTAATTCGTGATAAATCAAAATTAATTTGATTTAATTGGAAATTAACTGAAATATGATTTATAAATATTTCATAATTTGTTTGTATATATATTTTTCTAAATTCAAAATTTAACTTGGAATTTTCCAAATTCTAAGGAAAACTTTCTAACTGTTAATTTACATTTTTAATATGTGAAATTAATATAAGACAGAGTTGAAAAGAACAAAAGTATATAGAGAACTGAGTTCTCGATAAGTCTAAATGACTTCTTAACAAGTCATTTTGAGACTTCCAAAAACAAGCATCCTAAAGTATCCAAAAGTACTAGGGTTTAGAACAAATAAAAAACAAGCATCCAAAAGTATTGTCTAAATCGAAGAATACAAAAGTGAAAACTAAATCTTCTTCTCCTTAGCCATCTTCTGTATTTTAGGTCTTCTCTATGTTCTCCCTGACTTTCTTGTTCTTAAAAACGCCTTCTTTTCTTTATATATATATATATATAGCCCTGGTTGACCTGGACTCTCACAATAACCAAATTATAATCAAATCAGGATTCTGCAGAATTTGGCTGGCACGGGCGCGCTTGAACAGGCACGGGCGCGCTCTATGTCTGACAAATAGGGCGCGGGCGCGCCTGCTTTCTGTAGATATTCTACAGCTTTCTTTTTTTTGCGCTCCGTCCTTCGTACAGACTTCCGCGACTCCTTCCCTGATCTCTTATCAATATATAATCATTTAAAAGCTCATTTCCACCTCTGACTAGTGTCCTGCAACGACCCAACACAAAACACATCAAAAACACCAAATACGTTAGTCAAAAATATCAACTTAAGCCGATATGAAGCGTTCCAAGTAGATATAAAATCTACTTATCAGGGTCCTTAGTTCACAAGTAACAAACATGTCTAAATTTTCTTATATTCTCTCAAGATAGAAGTTGAGTTCTTATTTTTTTAAGAACACATAATTTGTAGCAAGACTAATTAATTAATATAAATTAAGTGAGTTTTTAAAATATCGTGTTTATTGATTAATTCTGTAAACACAATATCTCTATAATATCTTAACTACTATGTTCACCTATAATCCAAATAAGTTTAAAAAGACTAAAAATCCAAGAAACACATTCACCCCCTCCCTCTGTGTTGCATTCAATATCTAACAGTAAACTCTATTATGATTTGCATACCTGCATACCACAATTTTTTGTAGAAACTTTCTCTGAGTTTGATACCGTATAGAGCAAGACCCTTGAATATATTGTAACATCGGAAAGACCTGAATTTGGCGATCTTCAATGAAGGTTGCCGTTTTTTGTGTACGTTATCTTCCATATTAAGGAAATTGAAAAGTAATAATTTCTAGATTATATTGTTTGAAATTAATTTTTTTTTTATCTTTTGATATTGAAATTAATTTCCAATTTTTGACATTTTAAATTATTTCTTTATTTCAAAACATTGTAGTTAAATATATTACATAGGCAATATTCAAAAAATATCCGATGTTATTCTAGTAATTAAGGGTTTTTAGGAAATGAATATTCTTAGCGAGAATTAATTTTTTTGATCACTTTTTGTAATTTTTTATTTTATTAATATACCGAAAGAATGCGATAAAAAAATAACTGTAAATAACCTTATCGTGTTACCCGAATATTGAATAAGTTATCATGTAATATCAGAATATTGAATACTATATATAATATTCTCGTCAATATCACAATGTCGTCGAAATGCGTCAATCAAGTTATCTTGTAATATCCAAACGTTGAATTATATGATATCCTTGTCAATATTCAAGCAATCAGATTAAATTTACCGCGTGATATTCAAATATTAAATTTTGTAATACTTTCAATTTATCAAAATTATTTGAAAATGTCAATTAATTACATGTTTAATTTGAATTTATCAATCTCTAAATTTCACAGTTTTGTTGACATGTATGAAAACTATATTAGTAATAGAAGTTGTGTTTGCACTATAATCTTGGCATAATTTTCACAGTAGTTCGATTTATTATGATTAATTCTAATTGATTATATTTTATTATTAATTTTTTTCATCGTCATTATCATGAATTAATTGAATGCAATATGAGTAATAGATCGGGAGATTTCACTCACTAGGGGCACACATACGATTAACATAATTGAATTTGAGAGCGAGAGCATCATTGGATTTCTGAGAGCGTTAATGCTCGGAAGAGATTAATATTGCTTTAATTTCTTGATTAATTGAATTACCAAAAGTTGTTAATATGCAAGCATGTTTTGAGAGTGTTAATACTCGAGAGAGATTAACAAACTCTAGTTGTGTGATCACTTTAATGGCTTTATCTTAGAAACCAATTATTGTGTGAGCATGGTGGACCTGATTGCCCTAGGTTTTTAATTCTTTGTTTAGAATCTATTAGTTTAGTATTAATTTAGTTTTAGTTCTTAGCTAGAAAAATATTATTCACACAATCATTTTACACAATCATTTTGCTCTTCAAACAATATATAGTAATTGAGTCAAAATTGATAGAACATGTCTTCTTGTGGATTCGACCACTACTTGCTAGTATCTACTAACAACAAACACCGTGTACTTGCGGTATATATATAATAACACATCAAGTTTTTGGCGCCGCTGCCGGGGAGACAACTAGTTTCTATTGGTTTTAATTTTGTTATTTAGATTATTTTTTATTGTCTTATTGGAATTTTGATTTCGATTTAGGCAAGTGTTACTGTGTTTGCTTGGCTTTGTTGAGTGTTTACAGATTTACAATGGATAAAGATGATAGGTTTGCATACCTCTTTTCCTTGATTGAGGCACATACTCAAGAAATTGCCTCACTAAAGACTTCAGAGCCCACTATGCCTCCAACGAGTATCAATGAGATGTGACAAATGGCCCCTAAAACTTGTAACTTTTATTTGATTTTGGTGTATAGGGTCACTATGGCCATAAATGCTTGTACAATATCTACAATTCTCAGAATGCTCACTTAGAACAGATGAATTCTTTTGAAGATGGATATGGGTACAACTAGCACTCTAATACATTTGATCAATAATGGGTGGATCAACCAGATTTCTCTTATATGAATAATGGTGTTCAAGTTTTTTATATCATGATCAACAATAATATCAGCAACAATATTATGAAGAGCAATATGGACTGCTGCAAAAATATCAATATTCTCTACTGGAAGAGCCACAATGTTCTCTAATTGATGTCGTTGTGGTAGCTGAAAAACTAATGAGATGATGAAAGAATTGATGCAGGAGATCAAGGAGCTAAAAAATCAAAATTTATCGATGGAGGCTCAAATTGTAGAGTTGGAAAACTCTTCCAATACAAGATAACTCAACTTTTTACCATCACAACCTATCCAAATTGAAGAGCACGAGAGTGTCATCACTCTTAATGATGATCTTGAAGAGATTATTTATCGATGTTCGGTGCTGATATGACTATTATTTCTGAACATGAGCATGTCACAGATTATGAGATCAATGATCTTGTTGCTGAGGATAGTATGAGTGAGGATGAAAAAATCAAAGAAAGTAATAGTGAGAGGTGGTTGTTTCTCATCCGCAACTTATACTTAAGCTACCATTCCAAAATCTAGACATGACTTATGTTAATCAACGATTGGTTATTGGTAAATTTGCTTTCACTTTAGCCTCTATTTACAAGGCTCCTACACTTGAAGACACGTGCTACAAGGTTGACATGATGACACTGATTGTTCAAAATATTTCTCAAACTCTTGTTGATAATCCGCTTAAATGGATTTTAAGTTTTAAGCTCAAGAAGAGGGAGATGATGAAGGTATCTTTTATCATTGATGTAATAAGTCAAGATGTTCAACTGCCTCCACAGAAAGTGAGCAGTGTAGAGGAGCCACCGCCTGAGCCTCCACCTTGTTTGAATGTTGAGAGAGCTTGCTCTTTATGTTGTGCTGAATTTTATCATTATTTTATAACAAATTTTTCCAAATCTGCACAAGGATTCACTCAAATATTGCCTATTGATGTCATATTTTATTTTTTATGATTATTTGGAGACTTTTTGCAGGATTAAAACAACTTCTATTGATATTCTTGATAGTTTTTATGGTGACGAGTTTATGACCGAGAAGGTGAATATTCAACTTTTACCATAGTGGTTTTGAGGAGCTCAAGCTAATGACTCTAAAAAACTGCTTCTTGGGAGGCAACCCAAGATTCTTATAGATATAGTTAATTAATTAGATTTTTCTTTATTTGATTTTTTAGGTAGATTTGTTTTTTATATTTTATTTTATTTTTACTCCCTCAAGGTGCATTGATGATTTTTATGTAAAGTGTTTCGGGAAGTAAATAATTTTTTGTTCAATTTGATTGTGGCTGTGATTTTTTTTTCAAGGATGAATATTTTCTCAAGTGAGCAATCCCTGACTCAAGGTGTTAAATTCGGGGGAATATTTTGAACTCCGCGGTGCATATTTTGCTCCCATTGGTGTACAAGCTGTCTGTAGTTGAATTTGGAAAAAAAATATTAAATCATAACTGCGGTGCAATCTTTCCTTCCTGCTGGCGCGATCGCACGAAAAAAATTGGGGCACTCGCGGTGCATGTACAGCTACCAGCCGTGACCCTTTCCTTTAGAAGATGTTAAAAACATGTTTACACTCCCCCGACGCGCGTACAAACTCCACACCCCTACACCCCCTATACATTATTGTATTTCTTTTATTTATTTAAGATACGTAAACTTTTGTAATATTATATATATATATTATTTATTCCTATTATTACTTTTAGCTGACTTTAAAATGTATATATTTTAAAACTTGTGAACATATTATTATTATTATTATTATTATTATTATTACTATTACTATTATTACTATTATTGTTATTATTATTTTGTTCTAATTTTCAATTTTTTTATTTTTCTCTTTTTATTTTTTTCAAATTATTTATTTATGTAAATATCTAATACTCTGTCTTTATTTTATATTAATCTTTATGTGAGATATGTAATTTATATTATATATGTAAGTTTGTATTTTATTTTAGCGTACCAAAAAAAAACTCGTTATAATATTTATGTTATATTATTTATATAATGTATTGTATATATTAACAATTGGGGTGTCATTGGGGTGTGGCTCTCGAGTTTCCTAATGACCCGCCTTTCCAGACTATTTTTTGCATCTTTCCAGCTCCATCACAACAACCACGAGAATTTTTGTTTCGACTTGTTGCGTTCGCATCATACGCCTTGATCCAAGAGGAGTTTTCATTCTTTTTAGTGTATAATTTTATTTGTTTTCTTTGTGTATTTTGTTAGTTAGTTAGTTCATTGGGGACAATGAACCACTTAAGTGTGGGGATGAGTTCTCAATGATAAAAAAAATCCAAAAAATATATATTATAAAATTCAAAAAATAATAAAAATTAGAAAATAGATAAAAAATTAAAAAAATATTGTCCAGTCTCATAGTGTGTTAAAAAGGATAAGTAAACATTTTGTGAGCTTCTTTTGCATGATTAGTTGATATGTCATATCCCTACAAAATTATTTGTTGCACGATAATTCCTTGTATGTGCTTGTGAAAATTATAAAGCTTGAGATGCATCTTTGTCAATTTTAGTAAGTACTGAAGCATGCTTTCATCCTGTGAGAAATTGAGCGTAATTTGTGATTGATAAATCTTATATCAATCAAATTTGTATTGTTGTGTGTTGTTCATTATGGAATATGTTGCTCTAGAACTTGTTTTAAACCTTATTGAGACTATAGATATGTGTATGCACGAAATTGATAAAGGCACTAGGATTAACCTTATTTAGCTACACAGTGCCCGTGAAATATATCCTTAATGAACTCCTATGAGCATTTAATCCATTCTTTTGATATGTCACCACTCTAAATGCTTGAACCTGCTTGTTTATTCTTATTTTGATTTATTAATAGAGCATTTTGATTCATTTGAGGGTTGGAGAATACGTAGTGTAGGGATTTTTTGTTGAGGTGTGAAAATTTGGTGGGTATCAAAATAGGAAAAAAAAGAAAAAAAAAGACAAGTACTCATTTGAGATCATTGAGTGGAAAGTGTAATATCATATGAAGGGAAAGATCCATGTTCATGTGATGGTATTAAGTGCATTATACTAGAAATTAAGGGGGATCAACCTAGTAACCCTTATTTTTCGTGGTGATTTTTCACTGCCTTTGGTTACTGGAGAATTACTTGAACGTGAAAAAAATATGAAAAAGAGAAGATCAAAAAGAGTTTGTCTTTATTGGTTTGTGCAAAAGTACAGTATTATATGTGTTTGGGCTTAATACTTATGAGAGTTCGCTCAGCTTTTACATGATCAAAATTTCATGTCGAGTGTTTTAATTAAAAATAAAGATTATGCTCTATTAGTTGGTCAAGTTAACCACTTGTGAGCCTTTTTGTTGATATCCTACCTTCATCTTAAGCCTCTTGCTATAAATTTTAACAAAGACCTTTTGATTTGTGCATGCATGTATTCAAAGTAGTAGAGATTTGGTAGACAGCCAAGCTTATGGTAGCGCATGACTTCATTGATTGAACTTAAGCGAATACTGTTGTGCAAGACATGCTTATATAATAATAAGACTAAGTAAAATTGAAAATCCTAAGATTTATTGGTTGATAATCAATTTTGTATTTTGTATTGTATTACTAGAGTCTGTAAAAATGGAAGAAGATTAGACTGGAGAATTTTTCTGTAAATAGTTCAAGCCTAAGGAATAAACTTTGGAAGAAGATCAAGATAGATCATGCCTTGGAGAAATGATATAAAAGCTTGGAGTTGAATAAATCTATTTTATGAAAAATATTCTAAGTCAAGATATCGAAAAGTCACAGATCAAGCAATATAGAGAAGTCATTCGAGAACTCCAGAATGACTTATCGAGAAGTCCAAAATGGCTTGTGGAGAAGTCTCAGAGATATCGACAAGTCAAATGAAGATGTGAATATTTGAGATATCAACAAGTCATTTCTGCATGTAGAGAACTCAAATATATCGACAAGTCAAATTGAAGATGTGGAGATTGGAGATATCGACAAGTCAGATTATTATTAGAGATCTCTGAGATATCGACAAGTCAATTCTACATGTAGAGATCTCAGAAATATCGACAAGTCATTTAGCATGCAAATATCAAGAGACCTCAAAAAGTCAAATACACCTACAGAGAACTTTGAGATCTCGATAAGTCTTATACTTATCGACATGTCACTTCTCTATAGAACAAACTGGAGATCCCGATATGCCTCTCAAATACATAATGCAAACAAATGAATATTCAAGATTATCAGTCAACAAACAATCTATCAACTAGATTGAAAAGTCTACAAAGTAGATGGGGAGAATACAAGATCAAGGGTCAAGATTAACTAGACAAAGGATGGTCACAGACCTGCAAAATTCTGCACAAATTTGCTAAGCCCGGAATGGAAATACAAATAGGTTGCTTTAGAAAAGGGTTTAGTACATTTTAATGCAAGTTTTGTGAACCTGTGCTGCTACTGTATAAAGAATGCACAGTCCTTAGTTTAGAAGTAACAAACAGATTCAACACTTTTGTTTCTCTCAAGAAAGAAGCTGAGTTCTTTACTTACAAAAAACCCAGGATTTATAGAAAGACCTAACTTAATTTTAATATAAAATTAAGTGAATTTTGGAATTTTTCTGTTTTATTTCTGCTAACATAATATAACTGCATTTCTTATCTGCTTTGTTCACACAACCAAACAAATTCAAAAAGGCTTAAAAATATCCAAAACACATTCACCCCCCTGTGTTGCACTTAATATCTAACAAGTGGTATCAGAGCAAAATCTGAAAGTAAACAGATCAAGATCTTGGAAGTATGAGTGCACAAAAGATAAGCAGTATCAAGATACCAGCCTATGATAAAATCAACTATACACTTTAGAAAAAGAAAACGATGTTGTTCATCAGGATGGCCAATCCATTATATATCCAGATTCTCAAGAATGGCCTTTTCACACTCATGGAAAGGGTCGATGAATCCACTGATGGAGATATGGTTATCCCAGCTCATTATGCTCCTAAAGACCCTTCAAAGTACACTGAAACTGAAAAGGAAAAAGTCTCCTGGATATTGGCCTGCGACTAATTCTGAAAGAGTCACTTGACAATGTAATGTACAACAATATTTTCAACTGTGACACATCCAAACAGATTTGGGCGAAGATTGAGATTCTGTGTGAAGGTACAGAGGAAGTTAGATCAAACCAGAGGAGGATACTGGTGTCTCAGTATGAGGGATTTATGGAAAAGCCCAAAGAAGGAATTACTGAAGTTTTTGAGAGGTTTAACAAATTGATAAATGACTTGTAGTTTCATGATAAATATTATGAAGCTGAGGAGGTTAATCTAAAGTTCTTGTTAGCTCTTCCTGACCATTTTGAATAGAAAATATCAGCTATTAGAGAAGGAAGAGATTTGAGCATAATAACTCTAAAAGTTTTATATGGGATCTTGAAAACCTATGAACTTGAAATGTTACAAAGAAAGTCATTAAAGGCAAACCATTGACATGTTGTTGATGATTTCAGTGCCTTGGTTGTTAATGAAAGTGAAGCAAGTAAAGATAAACAAGATGCTGAAGTTCCACACATTCAAGTTGTGGAGAAAAAGAACAAAGGACCTAAGAAGCAAGTTGTTTTGGAGCTGGAGGAAGATGAGTTTTATACCTTGGATGAGCTAGATGACTTGGACCAATCCATGGCTTACCTGGCTAGGAAATTCTATAACATTAGAGTCAAGAAGCATAGGTTTTTCAAGAACAAGGGACAGTCTTCAAACAACAACAACTAGAAACCAAAGACTCGGTATAACTCAGCTAGCAAGGGTGGCTACAAGACTGGATTTGTTGACAGATCAAAAATAAGATGCTACATTTATGATAAATTGGGCCTTTTTGCTACTGAGTGCAGGATGCCTAAGAAAGTGAAGAAGGATAAAGTCAATCTGGAGTTGGAGGCAAAGTATGAAACTCTCTTGAAGAAACAACAAGGAAAAGCTTACATTGCAGAAGGAAATAGTTGAGATGACACTAATGATGATGATGACAATGAGTAGTTTGAAAACTATGCACTAATGGCTCTTGAGCAAGGGGAATCATCCTCATCAAAATCTGAGGTACCAATTCTTACTACTATTGATTTAAATACAAGTCAATATAAAGAGACTGTTGAAAAGATGAGCATAGAAATGTTCCACATCCATACTAGCATGGTGGCAGCTACTAAGGAGGTTAGAAGGCTGTCAAAAGCTAATGAGAAGCTTGATATTGAGAAGCAAGATTTGGAACTGCAGCTTGTTGAGCTTGAAACTGTCAAGCATAAAAATAAATATTTGAAGAACAAGCTGAAGTGTGCTAGTAAAATAGAAGTTGTGTTGAGGGAAAAGATAGAGAAGAATGAAGTGAAGTTGACGTCTTTCAGGAATGCTTCTCAGTTGGTTGGTCAGTACCATAAGAAGAACAAGCCATGTGCTAACATAGCAATTGGCATTGACTATGATGCCTTGAACAACAACAAGAAAATTAAAAGTGATAGAGGCAAAACAATTGCAAATAAAGATGTCCCAGTTGTGCTAAGAAAAGTTGAGTCACATGTGTTCAAGGCATGTGAAGTCAATTTCAGTAAAGAGGAGTTGGTCATCAAGCAAGAAATTGCAGATGAAGATAAAGAAATGAAAAATGAAGAAACTACTCCTGCTACTGAAAGAAAGAAAAAGCCCATGGTTGACCAAGTCCCTAAGACACCTGTCAAGGAAGTTAAGACTGAGAATACAGAAATGAAGAAAAAGAACAGTAATGGCAAGATAAGAGTAAACAAGAGCAACAACTTTACATTTGTTGCAGATTCCCCCGGAAAGCAATGTTAGAAATATGGCTTAACAAATCATCTAAATCACCTTTATAAAAAGGATGTTAGCAAGACAAAAGTAGGAGCCTGCAAGTACAATGAAACAAATGCAGAAGACCCTTACTCCTTTTGTGACACAGTTGACTGCATACTTTGCAACATGAAAGTGATGACAAGTTGCCATAAATTGAGAGTAGATTTGAAATATGTTAATTTTGGATCTACAGATAAAAAGAAAAATGCAAAACAATATGTTCACATTGTTCCTTCTGAATCAACTCATTCTAATTCTATAAATTATGTTAGCAAGAAGAAAGTACCCAATACTGCTTGGGTAGCTAAACACACTTAATCCTCATTATGTGCAAGGCAAAATGAAGAGATTCATATGGATCATAGACTGTGGATGCTCAAGACATATGACAGGTAATAAGGCCCTGCTATCACAATTTGAGAAGATGGCTGGCCCATTAGTGACTTTTGGTGAAAACAACAAAGGATTCACAATGGGATATGGCAATTTAGTTTCTGGAAATATTGTCATTGAAGATGTAGCACTGGTGGCTGGTTTAGAAGTGAATCTTCTGAGTGTCAGTCGATTCAAAAATAGAGGATTCAGTGTTTCATTTGACAAAGGAGATTGTTCAATAATCAGCAAAAAGACTGGTGAAGTTTCTTTGAAAGGAGTAAGAAAAGGAAGCTTGTTTGTTACAGATTTAGACTCAGCAAATAAGGATGGAATATGATGCTTCTACACCAAGGCATCTGTTGAACAAAGCAAGCTATGACACAAAAAGCTCTCTCACCTGAATTACAAAGCAATCAATACCCTGGTGAAAAAGGAGTTAGTGAGAGACATGCCAAACTTGGAGTTAGCTCAAAATAAAGTTTGTGAGACTTGTCAAAAAGGCAAAATGAAGAGATTAAATCACAAAAGCAAAATTGTGAATCTATAAGTGCACCTTTGCAACTCATTCACATGGACCTGTTTGACCAGTTAATGTCTTATCTATTTCTAGAAAGAAATATGCACTTGTGATGATGGATGACTACTCAAGGTACACATAGGTAGAGTTTATGCATTTTAAGGATGAAACTCCACACATTATAATTGAACACATCAAGAAATTGAGAAGTAGGATGAAGATCAGAATTGTGTAAAAAGATTGAGGAGTGACAATGGCACAAAATTCATAAATGCAACCCTGCATGAATTCTGTAATAATACGGGCATTGTTCAAGAGTTCTCAGCTGCAAGAACACCTCAGCAAAATGGGGTAGTTGAAAAAAAGAATAGAACACTAGTAAAAGCTGCTAGAACAATACTGCAAGATGCCAAATTGCCAACAAGTTTTTGGGAAGAAGCTGTCAATATTGCATGCTACACCCAAAAAAGATATCTCATCAACAAAAATCTTGGCAAGTCACCCTACTCAATTTTATCAAAAAAGAAGCCTACTGTAAGGCATCTGCATTTGTTTGAAAGCAAGTGTTTATTTTTAAAAGACAACTCTGAATATGTGGGAAAATTTGACTCTAAAGTTTTTGAAGCAATTTTTATGGGATATTCATTGGTAAGAACTGCCTATAGAGTTTATGTGCTTGAACAAAAGAAGATTATGGAAAGCACATATGTGACTTTTGATAATGACAAGTGTCCAGGCTTGGAGTGCCTTGATGAAAGTGAAGTTGAAGTCCTTAAGTTTGAAAATTTGAATATTGATAGTGATTCTGAAGATGAAGCTGAAATCAACACAAGCAACAGAATGAATGAAGAGTCAACTAAGCAAGTGAACCATGAGTATGGAAACTCATCTCAAACATCTGAATTTAATAGCACAAACTCAAGGGGGAGAAAGAGAAGAAAGTTCTGCAAGTCATGCCAATGTTAAAGAAAATGTAGAAACTTCAAGTCAACAAAATCATACCAGAAAGTTTGATAGAAATCACACTAGAGATGCAATTAGTGGTGATCTAAATGCTGGTGTAAGGACTAGGAGTGCAACTGCTAATGAGTG
This sequence comes from Apium graveolens, assembly GCF_009905375.1. Taxonomy (NCBI): domain Eukaryota; kingdom Viridiplantae; phylum Streptophyta; class Magnoliopsida; order Apiales; family Apiaceae; genus Apium; species Apium graveolens. The sequence goes on along the minus strand of NC_133648.1, from coordinate 10,905,405 downwards.
TCTACATGCATGTTTTCTTTCACAAATTGAGCCTAAGAAAACTGAGGAAGCTCTACTTGATCCTGACTGGATATCTGTTATGCAAGAAGAGTTAAATCAGTTTGAAAGAAATAAAGTTTAAAAGTTGGTTCCTGCACCAAAGAACAGAAGTATAATTGAGAACCAAGTGGGTGTATAGGAACAAGATGGATGAAAATTGAATTATGACAATAAATAAAGAAAGGTTGGTTGTAAAAGGCAACTCACATTAACAAGGAATTGATAATGATGAAACTTTTGCTCCAGTTGCAAGACTTGAAGCAATAAGGATCTTTCTTGCATTTGTTGCACACTCAAACTTTAAAGTGTATCAAATGGATGTAAAAAGTGCATTCCTTAATGGTGAGTTGGAAGAAGAAGTTTAAGTGTAACAGCCACCTGGCTTTGAAGATCCAAACTTTGTATACAAATTACTCAAGGATCTATATGGATAAAAGCAAGCACCTAGAGTTTGGTAAAGTCAAAGATTTTCAAAACTCATGCAGAGTGAATATGAAATGAGTATGATGGTAGAATTAAGTTACTTTCTTGGACTTCAAGTCAGTCAAAAAAGTGATGGTATCTTTATCAGCCAAACCAAGTATGTTAAGATTTGAAAAAGTTTGGAATGGTTGATTGTTCACCTGCATTTACACTATGTCTACAGCTACAAAGTTGGATGAAGATAAGAAAGAAGAAAGTGTAGACATTTCAGGTTATAGAAGAATGATTGGATCTTTATTCTATTTGACTGTTAGTAGACCAGACATTATATTTGCAACATATCTGTGTACAAGATTTCAAGCCAATCCAAAGGAGTCAAATTTGATGGCTGTGAAAAGAATTTTCAGATACTTGAAGGGGATACCAAACTTGGGATTATGGTATCCTAAGGGAACGGGATTTGAAGCTGCTGGATACATATATGTAGATTTTTCTGGATGCAGGTTTGACAGGAAGAGTGCTAGTGGAAGCAGTCAATTTATTGGACAAAGACTTGTATCCTGGTATAGCAAGAAATAACAGTTTGTGTCAACTTCCACAGTAGAGGCTGGATACATAGCTGCTGGAAGTTGTTGTGCTCAAGTGCTTTGGATTACAATTCAGCTAATGGACTATGGCCTAGTGTTATACAAAATTCCAATTATGTGTGACAATACTAGTGCTATTTTTATTATGGTTAATCCAGTTAATCATTCTAGAACAAAGCATATTGATGTAATGTACCATTTTATTAGAGAACATGTTGCAAATGGTACTACTGAGCTTATTTTTGTTCCAACAGAAAAACAACTAGCTGGCATTTTCACTAAACCTTTGGATGAAGCAACCTTCACTAGACTTGTTAGTGAAATTGGAATGTTAACTTCTTCATCCTAAATGCAAGAACTCAGCTAATGTGTTGTGATAATCACATATTTTTGCATAATTTTATACTATTTCTTACTTGATTTTGTATTTTTAATAAATTAATTTGTTGTATATTCATTATTTTGTAGATATTTGGAAAAATGAGAAATATGAAGAAAATGGAAGAAAAGGGCAAAAATGGAAGAATCATAATATCACCAAGCAACTTGGAGAAAAAGCCAAAAGAGATAGTTGGTGGAAATCAATGGTCAAGATCAACACGACACTTCTCACACTTGAATGGCCAAGATTCACCCAATTCTACCCTAAAACCCTACTTTTTAGCTATAAATACCCCCTTTCTTCTTGTATTGAATATCTAGTTTTACTTAAGTTTACCCTAAATTTAGTATTAGCCTCTGTTTTCAATTTTTAGATCTAGTTTTCATTTCCATTGTAATAGCTTTCAAATTCTTGTAAACACATTCTCTTTAATTAATATCATTCAAGTCTTTTTATTAATATCATTCAAAGTCCGGCTCGGTGGGCCTTTTGTGCATCTCTACTTCGGCATGAACTGATTGTGTGTTCGGGGTTTTGCGTTCTCTTAACATTTCGGCAGCAACATTCGTTCTGTCCGGCGAAATAATTAGATTAAGTACCTGTTTTTGATTTCACGAAGATTTGTTATTCTTGTTCTTTTACATTTTTATCAAATCGGCCCAACTGCAAAACTTCATATTCTGGTTAATTTAGAAAGGCCCACATCAATTCTAGCCCAATACTCGTATGTTTAATTGTGTTGTTTTAGAATTGTGGTTCATATGCTTATTTAATTTAGCTTTTAGTATGTAGTTTCATTTAATTTGCCTCCATTAATGTATTTAATTTTGTACATTTAATATCAATTCTTTACGCATATCTTTTTTTTAGTATCAGGTTAATAGAAATAGCCCATCTTTGTTTTCAGCCCACCACAACTTCTGGCCTATGATTAGTATACATACCCATTTTCTAATTCTAAGTCCGTATGTTTGCCTTGTATCATTGCCACATTGTTTTGTTGTGTATTAATTTAAATCATTATGACCATTCATGCATTAATCATTAACTAGTAGTTATTTTAATTAAGGCTCTTCATCTTTACTTAACTATTATTGCCCTGAGTTAATAAGTATAATTTTGCTCGATAGTTATATTTTTAAGAATTAAAATTTAATTCGTACATTTATGTTTTCTTTTACTTTTAGATTTTAGTTAAACTTTTCTTAGTTATTACTTTAGATAATAGAACATTCTCAAAAATTAATCGGTCTCGTTGGCATAAATTAGAAATTAAGATTGCGAAAATAATTTAAGTCCTTGTGGTTCGAATCAAAAATATTAAAACGATGAATTGTGCGCTTGCAATTTAAAATTATTTATTTTTAGCACATCATGTTGCAGCAGATTAATTTTTTGTAAATCAAAATTAATTTGATTTAATTGAAAATTAACTGGAATATGAATTATAAATATTTCAGAATACTCTGTATATTTATTTTGTCAATATTCAAAATTTAGCTTGGAATTTTTCAAATTCTAAGGGAACTGCTTAACTGTTAATTTACATTTTCAGTATGTGAAATTAGCATAAGACATAATCAAAGGAAAACAAAAGTATTAGAAAACTGAGTTCTCAATAAGTCTAACTGACTTATCGATAAGTCATTTTGAGACTTCTCGATGGAATTCTCGATAAGTTTTTTCTACACTTCTAAAATGACTTCTCGACAAGCTTCATTTTAACTTATTGATAGGTCATTGTAGAGATCTCGATAAGTCACTTTGAGACTTCTCGATAGATTTCTCTACAAGTATAATTCTTAGACTTCTCAATAACTCAGAACAGAAATAATTTATATCAATAAATTATTTCATTAAAATACTTTTGATATGAAATCATTCTAATTTTATTTTGATTTATTCAAATAAAAATTGGAAAATTTAGTTTATTCAGGATAAACTGGGTATTTATTTGACATCTCGATAAGTCACTATCTAGTTCTCGATAAGAGTCAGGAAAGTGACATATCGATATGTATCTATTCTCACATGTGACTTCTCGATAAGCAAATCACAACCGTTTAATTCCACTTCTCGATAAGTCATTTACCTTTTACTATAAATACCCATACATCTCGACATACACCTCTTTACGCCTTCGAAATCTCTAAGTGACCTAACTTCTGCAGATCCAAACCATTTTCTCTCATTTAAAACTCTTTCTCTCTAATTTTTTACCCACTCAAATTTAAACACTTAAAATGGCATCAAACACAGTTATAGCTTTTATCCCAAAAGAGGGCACCAACTATCTTGCATTTAAAGATTCAAACCAAGCTCCTGATAGCTTCAAGAGCTTTGTGAAGTTCATTTCTGAAATATACTTTACAGGTGCTCTGACTGCAAATCCAATTATGTATTTGGATGTTCTCGGTGATTTTTGGAACTCTGCTGTGATGAGGACAGTAGTGCATGAGAACCAAGCTAACTCCATGGTGGTTAAATGCTCCATTCAAGGCCAACATGTGGAGTTTTCTGAGAATGATGTTAATCTGGCTTTGGGCATCCTTACTGAAAACCTGGTGGAGGTTCCAACTCAAGATGAGCTAGCTGAGTTCTTGGACTTCATCAACTACATGGAGCGGATCAACTTGGCAAGCCTGAAAAAGAAGTATTTGAGGAGGGAATTGTTGGCAACCACGGACTTTGGGTGCTACTACGTTTTACGATAAAGATTACGAAAAGAAAATCACCTTGTTAACGGTTGATTCCACGCTCTTCCATTGTATTCCCAAATTCCCTTGAGCGAAGTGTGGCCTCCGTCTTCTCAAGTTATCCTCTCTTCTTGCTTCTTGGTGGCTACAATATGTTTTTCACCCTCTACCAAGCAAGAAGAGAATAAGAATATATATATGCAACAATAGGGACCATGGATAATTAGGTTAGGCCTTATAATTACATCTTGAGCCTAGCCCAATGTAATTAAATATTAATTCAATCCACTAAAGAATTAATATTTGCACTACCTTTCCTAATACCGTAATTTAAATAATTAATTCGGTTCCAATATTATTTGCTTATTAAATTCCCCATGTTTAAAATATCGCATGTCCATTAATTAAATAAATTACTGATAATTTATTTAATTAATATCTTTTATCCTTGATCATCCACTCAACCTTTATTTAATTATGCCAGAATAAATTCCACCTGCAGGGTTTCACATAATTAAATCTTTTTGAGCTTTCAAGGGGACATCATTAACCCGTATATTATCAGGACATGGATTCCTTCAATAAATAATATCCACCATGTATATAATTCCATCACCCAAAATATAATGATATAATTCAAAAGAATTACTTCATATATAAATCAAAGCATGTAAATAATATACACGTGTCAATTACTATTTCCGGATTAAGAACCTAAGCATTAATAATAACAAAAAATCTTAGTTCTCCTTCTTAATCAGTATTAAGGGAATAATTCTAAATTTGATCATGTTCAATATACACAAAGTATACTAGTATTATTTATTAGTCAATATAAACTAATCTAAATAATACTACAACCATACCAGTGGATTGTACAACACCACCTGTGCTGTGAACCTTTTATATTATATAACCGTATTTAACAATCTAATATTCTGTATCCCATTTGATACTAGATTGTTCACAATATATAATATTAGACAACATGTAAACATTCAAATGATTCTCAATTAAACTGGCCAGAAATAAATGTATATACTTCAAATAAATATTTTCAGTATACACTAACAATCTCCCACTTATACTCAAAATATTCTATGAGTACATCAGTGTTTATTTAATCCACTATTACACAAAAATCTATGTGTTCATCCATCTGACTCCTATCGCTTCCACATGGTTGTCAAAAACCTTGGCTGGCAAGCTCTTTGTGAAATGATCTGCCCGGTTGTCTTCTGATGATATGTGAGCCACAACTATATCTCCTCGCTTTACGATTCCTCGTATGAGATGATACTTACGTTCAATATGTTTAGCTGCTTTGTGGTCTCGCGGTTCCTTTGAATTTGCCACAGCACCAGTGTTATCACAATACACTGTCAAGCTCCTAGGCAAATTAGGTACCACATCTAAGTCCAAAAGGAAGTTCCTGAACCATACAGCCTCCTTGGCAGCCTCATAGGCCGCCACGTACTCGGCCTCCATGGTGGAGTCTGCAATGCATTTCTGCTTTACACTCCTCCATATAACGAATCCACCTCCCAAGTAAAAACATATCCCGAGGTTGATTTCCTCTTATCCCTATCTGATTGGAAATCTGAATCAGTATATCCCAAAGGAAATAGATCTGACGCCTTGTAAATTAACATATACTCCTTAGTCCTTCTCAGGTACTTGAGTATAGTTTTTACTGCACTCCAATGTTCCTGACCTGGGTTCGACTGATATCTACTAACCATGCCTACAGCAAAGCAGATGTCAGGCCTCGTACATAACATAGCATACATTAAGCTTCCACATGCTGAAGCATAAGGAACTGCTTTCATGCTCTCTATATCCTTAGGTGTCGAAGGACACTGCTTCTTAGATAGAGCAACTCCATGCTTAAAAGGTAGAAAACCTTTCTTGGAGTTCTGCATGTTAAAACGAGCTAATACTTCATCAATGTAGGGCTCTTGAGATAAAGCCAACGTCCTTTTCTTGCGATCCCTTATAACTTTGATCCCAAGGATGTATGCCGCTTCACCTAAGTCCTTCATGTCAAATTGTTTGAACAACCATGCATTTACTGATAACAACATCTCAACATTGTTTCCAATGAGTAAAATGTCATCTACGTATAGTACTAGAAAAACCACTGCATTACCTTCACTTCTCTTATACACGCACGATTCGCTTGGACTTTGATCAAATCCATATGACTGCACTGCCTGATCAAAATGAATATTCTGGTCTCTAGAAGCTTGTTTAAGTCCATAAATAGACCTCTTAAGCTTACATACTAGATGCTCTTGGCCTTCCTTAATGAATCTTTTTGGTTGCTGCATATAGATGGTTTCTTCAAGACTTCCATTAAGAAAAGCTGTCTTGACATTCATTTTCCAAATCTCATAATCGAGATGAGCTTCTATAGATAAAAGAATACGGATTGACTTAAGCATGACTACCGGTGAAAAGGTTTCCTCATAATCGATACCTTCTTTCTGAGTATACCCTTTCGCAACAAGTCTTGCTTTCCAGGATTTCACCTTTTTATCTAATCCCCTCTTTTTCTTATAGATCCACTTACATCCAATAGGTTTTATACCTTTGGGTGGTTCCACGAGCTCCCAGACCTGATTAGAATACATTGATTTTATCTCAGATTTCATCGCCTTTCGCCAAAGATCTACATCTTTGTCTTGTACTGCCTCTTCGTATGTACGGGGATCATCATCATGTTCACCAGAGTTCAAGTCTGAAGACTCTCCCAAAAACATGAATCTATCAGGCTGTTGAACAACCCTCCCACTACGACGAGGCACTGGTGTGGTATTAGTGACAGGTTGTACATTTTGTTGTGGTTGTTCTACTTGTACTACAGCTTCATGGGTATTATCTGTCCCTCCCACTAGTTCCTCTAAAACGACACTACTCATGGGTTTGTGATTCATTATATAGTCTTCCTCTAAGAATCTTGCATTGGTGCTAACAATGACATCCCGATTCTTCGGACTATAAAATAAATATCCTTTCGTTCCCATGGGGTAGCCTACAAACAACTTTACTTCTGTACGAGATTCTAACTTAGTCGCGTTCTTGTTCAGCATATGTGCTGGACAGCCCCATATTCGAATATGTCTTAGACTCGGTTTATCCCCGGTCCACAATTCTAAGGGGGTTTTAGGAACCGACTTAGAAGGTACTAAGTTCAGAAGATAAGTTGTTGTCTCTAAGGCATGTCCCCAAAATGACTTGGGTAAATCCGAATAACTCATCATCGATCTAACACTCTCTAAAAGAGTCTGGTTCCTTCTCTCTGCTACACCGTTCTGCTGGGGTGTGCCTGGTGCAGTTAACTGGGATTCTATCCCATTTTCTGATAAATATTCCCTAAATCCTCCAAGCAAGTATTCGCCACCACGATCTGATCATAGTGACTTGATACTTTTATTAAGTCGCTTCTCCGTTTTAGCTTTGTACTCTTTGAACTTATCAAAGCATTCAGACTTACGGCGCAACAAATAAACGTACCAATATCTAGAATAATCATCAATGAAAGTGATGAAATATTCATAACCACCTCTTGCTTGGATATTCATGGGTCCACATAAATTAGAGTGAACCAATTCTAACAGTTGTTTGGCTCTATTCCCCTTTGCCTTGAAAGGTCTATTAGTCATTTTACCTTCCAAGCAGGATTCACAAACTGGAAATGGCTCCACTGCCAATGAGTTTAAAGGCCCATCTACTACCAGTCTTTGAATCCTCCTCAAGTTAATATGACCTAATCTCAAGTGCCAAAGATATGTTTGGTTCATACTAGAAGGTTCCTTTCTTTTAGTAGAGTTAGTAGATGTGTTGTTCAATTCCCTAAATTGCAGTTACAGTGCAGGTTGACAAGGATTAATTATATACAAATTGTCTTGCAATGTACCAGAACATATAATTCGTTTATTCATCATAATAGAAACATTACGATCCAAACAAACATTATAACCATCCAAAGCAAGTTTAGAAACCGAAATTAAATTCCATCTAAAAGAAGGTACATAAAGACAATTGTTCAAAACCAAAATCCTATCAGAACCAAAAAATAAATGAATAACTCCTACTGCAACTACTGCTACTTTCGTAGCATCTCCCATGAACACGTATATCTCACCATCTAAGCATTCTGGATAGTTGAAACCCCTGCATAGAATTACAAACATGATCAGTGGCTCCTGTATCTACACACCAAGTGCTCGTAGATATAGCCGCTATAAATGTTTCTGTAACTAGAGAAAGAGACATACCAGTATTGTTTGTCTTCTTAGGAAGAGGACAATCCTGTTTCCAGTGACCTGACTGTTTGCATCTGAAGCACTTTCCCTTAGGCTTTTTCAGACCACCCTGAACTCCCACTGCCTTCACTGCTTTCTGTGTCTGAGCCTTTTTTTTCTTCTTAATACCTTTCGGCTTAGAGGAAGAACCTTTCTCAACCACATTCACTTGAACACTCTGCCAAAATAATCCTTCAGCTGCCTGAAGTTCTGTCAGCAGTTCCGCGAGACTATATTGCCTCTTGTTCATGTTGTAATTCAAGCGGAACTGCTCAAAACTCTTGGACAAGCTCATAAGGATAATGTCAATCTGGGTTTCCCCGTCAAGTTCAGCACCAAGGATCTCTATCTCATTTAGATGTGATATCATCTTGAGAACATGATCCCTTACAGGTGTTCCTTCAGTCATCTGAGTGTTCATTAAAGCCTTCATGGCTACTTGCCTAGCAGCCCTATTCTGATCTCCAAAAAGTTCCTTGAGATTAAAGAACATATCCGAAGCAGTGGCCATAGACTGATGCTGATGCTGCAAAACACCCGACATTGCTGCCAGAATGTAACATCGCGACATCTCATCAGCCTTAATCCACCGCTTATAATACTCTTTCTCATCTTCAGGAGTATCAGCAGCAGGCTGATCAGGCTTGGGTTCATAAGTCCAAAACTTGTACTCCTCAGCAGTCAACACAATGTCCAAATTTTGTTTCCATTCAATACAGTTAGGTCCGGTAAGTTTGTTATCCTTAAGTATGGTGAATAGTGGATTAAAGCCCATTTTATCCTGAGAATCATGCATAAAAAAACATTACATTACACATAAATAAGGGTGCATTAATTATTAAGAGCTATTGATTCCTCTAACAATTATTAAAATTAAATGCACTAATATCTAAACACCATAAGTTTCTGGTACGCCACGATGTGTGACATGTATACCACCTAATTTTGTTTAAATGTTACTTCAGTCCTATTACTAAACAATATGCCACGTTGGGGTGGTCTATATTATTTTTCATAGCTAAGTGTATACCATCATCAAATCTTAAATTATTCGAAATCTATGGAACTTGGTGTTGGGGTTAAACCCAATATGTGATATGGGCTTGGTGATACAAGACATAATTGGATTGGGTATTAATTGTAGTTGTTGACAATTATTATCATAATGGGATTGAGTAATAATTGCATGTGTTGACAATTATTATCATAATGGGAATGGGTAATAATTGTATGGTTAGACAATTAGTATTATAATCAGATTTAGTATGTCTTGTTGGCTAAGTTTGTGATGACTATATATATATAGTCATGTTATTATTTTGATGTATGCTTAAGAGATGTAGTCGTCTTAGGTATCGTGTGAGAGATGCTTGAGCACTGGTTGGCTTAAGTATTAGTTTGGGACACCATTGAGGTGTTATGTATTTATGTATTATTGATAATTATTTTGATTAATAATACAAGTTGGGACGTGGGTTTTTCACATCAAATATATTGTTGTGTGTTTGTGTGCGTACTCTGTATTGGTAGAATTGAATCTCGAATGTGTGTGTTTGTTTCCTCCTAACAAGTGGTATCAGAGCCAAGGTTCAGGTTCGTGATGAATTGGGCTGGAAGAACGTTCGAGGTTCAATTGGTATGGTGGAGTACGTTGATGGATTTGCTGACAAAGTTACGTACGGTATGGCGGTTGACTTGCACTGTGGATCAATTCGTTCGGACTCGAGGTGGAAGATGGACAGGATCATTGCAATAGTTTCAATAGTTTGATGGTTGATCGACCATGTGAAAATTTTTGGATGATACTCATGATGTTCTTCAAAAGAAGCCGAAGGATTGTGAAAGTAAGGATCGGGTGACTCAATGCTGAAAGGAGGCACTCGTGGTTGATGCACGTGATTTTGTGGATGCATATGCTGTTAGGATGATGAACGGTAGTTTGGAGTTATTGGAGGTCACTATACGGGTCTTAGTGATTCTCAAAAGTTGGAAGAACGAGATGAATGGATTCTTGTTCGAGGGGAGGCATCGACGAACGGACGTTGATGTTTTGATAAGTACCATTCAACCTGATCTGGAGTATTGGGTTGAAGGGGAGGATTGTTGGGGTTAAACCCAATATGTGATATGGGTTTGGTGATACAAGACATAATTGGATTGGGTAATAATTGTAGTTGTTGACAATTATTATCATAATGGGATTGAGTAATAATTGTATGTGTTGACAATTATTATCATAATGGGAATGGGTAATAATTGTATGGTTAGACAATTATTATTATAATCAGATTTAGTATGTCTTGTTGGCTAAGTTTGTGATGACTATATATACATAGTCATGTTATTATTTTGATGTATGCTTAAGAGATGCAGTCGTCTTAGGTATCGCGTGAGAGATGCTTGAACACTGGTTGGCTTAAGTATTAGTTTGGGACACCATTGAGGTGTTATATATTGATGTATTATTGATAATTGTTTTGATTAATAATATAAGTTGGGACGTGGGTTTTTCACGTCAAATATATTGTTGTGTATTTGTGTGCGTACTCTGTATTGGTAGAATTGAATCTCGAATGTGTGTGTTTGTTTCCTCCTAACACTTGGTACGCCACGATGGGTGGCGTGTATACCTTCCAATATTCGTAATTTTTCCTTGAATAGAATACTTCAATTCAACATTCATCAATGGTTTGATTTCCAGGTAGTGGAGGAGTCACATCGGTCTCACTTAATACCCACAGCCTTACAAGTTCGATGAACCCGTTTTTGACAAAATCGCCCCATATCAGAAATAAAGAAAATTCGTATTTATTCCTTTTTAAAACTTATTAATTTAAGAAGTTTGTTCTAGTAATTTCTATAACATTCTAGACACCATAAATTACATGTCACGATGGGTGACGTATATATAATTTATATTCGTCTTTATGTTAAATTACATACAAACAATAATGGAGACCATGGGATTTAATTTCATATTAATTCCCTCTCCCACTTAGAATTTTATTAAAATTGAGGAACTTTAAAATTAAATGGGGCCCTATGTCGTTACAATTATGTCTAATCATGCATTCAAAATACACACATAATTTTAACAACATATAACATTTAATTAAAGCAATAAATAAAATTTATGTCCATGTCGTCCTAATTATGTTAAACATGCAATTTCAAAGGAATTACACACATAATCAATAAATTAAAGCAATAATTAAAAAATTAATGGAAAGAATTAAAATAAATTTTCCACTATTATGGCCCTCTGAAAAAAATTCCAGCTGTTGAGAAAAAAATTTCTGCCGCCAACACCTGTTGCGCATGCCAGACCTGCGTTACAGCCAATCTGGGCGTGTTGCGCAGGTTCGGCCTGCGTTACATCCAAACTGGGCATGTTGCGCAGGTTCGGCCTGCGTTACCCCCTGTTTCTGCTGAATTCCACGCGCCAGCCGCCAGTCGCCTTGTCTGTTGTGTTTTTGTTTTGGTTATTGTTCGAATCAAACACCAACAGCAGCCCCTTGTGTTGCACAGCGGAACAAAAAAATATCGTAATTGATTTCCGATCGCACATAATTGTTACAAAATACCCGGAATAATTACAAAAAAATAGATCTAATACAAAACTAATTTTGTAAAATCTATTCTAACACGATCAACCCTCGTGTAAATTACAACCACGATTAAACCACGTGGAAACCAAAACAAAAATTAACCACGATTAAACCACGTGGGATCCAAACACATAATTAAAATATACATGGCCATAATAGTGGATTAACAACCTGCATCAAAACCAATACAAGCAAAACACTATATGCACGCATATATAATTACGACATGGACATCATATCATAAAACGTAGAACCCATTACCAGGCTCTTGATACCAATTGTTGGGAACCACGGACTTGGGGTGCTACTACGTTTTACGATAAAGATTACGAAAAGAAAATCACCTTGTTAACGGTTGATTCCACGCTCTTCTATTGTATTCCCAAATTCTCTTGAGCGAAGTGTGGCCTCCGTCTTCTCATGTTATCCTCTCTTCTTGCTTCTTGGTGGCTACAATATGTTTTTCACCCTCTACCAAGCAAGAAGAGAATAAGAATATATATAGGCTACAATAGGGACCATGGATAATTAGGTTAGGCCTTATAATTACATCTTGAGCCTAGCCCAATGTAATTAAATATTAATTCAATCCATTAAAGAATTAATATTTGCACTACCTTTCCTAATACCGCAATTTAAATAATTAATTCGGTTCCAATATTATTTACTTATTAAATTCCCCATGTTTAAAATATCGCATGTCCATTAATTAAATAAATTACTGATAATTTATTTAATTAATATCTTTTATCCTTGATCATCCACTCAACCTTTATTTAATTATGCCAGAATAAATTCCACCTGCAGGGTTTCACATAATTAAATCTTTTTGAGCTTTCAAGGGGACATCATTAACCCGAATATTATCAGGACATGGATTCCTTCAATCAATAATATCCACCATGTATATAATTCCATCACCCAAAATATTATGATATAATTCAAAAGAATTACTTCATATATAAATCAAAGCATGTAAATAATATACACGTGTCAATTATTATTTCCGGATTAAGAACCTAAGCATTAATAATAACAAAAAATCTTAGTTCTCCTTCTTAATCAGTATTAAGGGAACAATTCTAAATTTGATCATATTCAATATACACAAAGTATACTAGTATTATTTATTAGTCAATATAAACTAATCTAAATAATACTACAGCCATACCAGTGGATTGTCCAACACCACCTGTGTTGTGAACCTTATTATATTATATAACCGTATTTAACAATCTAATATTTTGTATCCCATTTGATACTAGATTGTTCACAATATATAATATTAGACAACATGTAAACATTCAAATGATTCTCAATTAAACTGGCCAGAAATAAATGTATATACTTCAAATAAATATTTTCAGTATACACTAACAGGAATGACCTTTCCTTTTTGACTCGATTGTGAGGGCCTTCACCTGCAAGAAGACAGGGTATGACAAAATTTCAAGTATTATTCAGAAGCTAGTGTTCTCCATGGCTCACAACAGACACCTGAATGTATGACATTTGATAATGGAGGAGCTCAACACCAGGCTCGCAATGCATTTGGCATCAAGAGGTAAGGAAATATTTTTTCCTAGATTTATAATGTATGCTTTAAACTATAAAGTGCAAGACATTCACCTACTTAATGGTATAGGTAGGACACAAACAGGCAACTGTAAACAAGTGTCCAAAGTTCTATTTGGCTCACTTATTACTAAAAATAAGGTACCTGTAAGTCTTAGAATCACTCCATTTATGTTGGAGAGATTCAGGACTTACCCTTACCCTATACCTGACATGAGGTCTACAGTAACAATTAGTACAATTATGGCTCTTGTACCTGTGGAAGAACAAACACAGGAACGCCAACATGGACTTTCCCAAACTGATACCCTTCCTTCTTTACCAATAGCAGCTAGGAAACTAACCACTAGGGATGACAATCGGGTCGGGTCGGATCGGATCGGGTATTACAGAATCCATATCCAAACCCGAATATTTTATCCATACCCGAACCCGACCCGAACCTAAAAAATACCTGAACCCGATCTATCGGATTTGGGTATACCCGAAATCCGAATTTTTTTTGAATTGGATATTCATACCTGAACCCGAAACCCGAACCCTAACCAGAAATCTGAAAATTGTATAATTATTGATATTGCAAGTGCTTGGGATCGAACACGCGACTTGTAGGAAAGAGTTTTAACGTGTCATCTTCAACCACTCCACCACATAATTAATTGTGTTATTATATGTATAGCTAATATTTAAAAAATCAACTCAATTGATACCCAGTTTTTTAGATTTATTACTAAAAGATGTTTTGTTAACCTTATAAACCTTTTCACCCGTTTGTTTAAATGATTGAATAACTATATTTCATTAAACTTTATAGTTAGTTAATTTTTAACATAAATATATATACAAAAATATGTTCTAAAAATTATATAATAATATGTATAATGTATATTATAGAATATATATATACACATATTATATGTAATATTATAATTTGTAATATATAAAATTCTAATATTATATATATAATTAATATATATAAAATAATTCGGGTTTTTTTGGATTTCGGATTCAGAGAGAGTTTTGGATTTCGAATCGGGTTTCGGATCGGTATACCTAATATCCAAATCCAAATCCAAAAATTTTTGGATTTAAAAATTAAATTCATATCTAAATCCAAATCCAAAATATCAGGTTCGGTAAATTCAAAATTTCGGATTTCGGATCGGGTATCCGTTGGATCAGATTATTTTGCCATCCCTACCAACCACTTCATCCTCTCAAAAGGGTGAAGTGAGTAAAAAGAAGAGAAAGAGGGCACCCTTAAAAATTATTAATGAGAGTGGTGAGGATCAAACTCAACCAGAGTCTACCTTGGTCAAGAAGCCAAACAAGTTAAAGTAAACTGAGTTGACCACTCATTTGGCTATCTTTGCATCCTCCCAAAATGATGTAGTTAAAAATGAGGGAATCAAACAGACTCTAGGGGAATCCTCTCAACATGGTGTCTCTATTAAAAATAGGACTCTCCCTAGTACATCCTGTAAAGAGTCTGCACAATCACTTGAACACATTCAAGTGTATGAAAGAAGGAATAAGGATGACACACACAGTGAGAGCACATGTTGAAGCTTCCTCATCTATTCAGGGGGAGCTGCCAACACTTAATTCTGAAATTACAAATCTTATTTCTAAAATTTCTTCTTTATATAATAAGACACTTGAATCTACTTCTCAAGTGTCACCAAAATCAAGTGACATGGTTCATAAAACTGTGCTCACCACCCAGGAACCATAATTAGATGGTGAGAGACTACTAGCTGGGGTAGACCTTGACGACACCACCAAAACCACAGGGCTTTCTTCAGTTTTAACTGAAGACCCGGTAGATGTTACTCAAACACCTTCATGTGCCAAACAATCTTCACAGATCGATAGGTTTGAGGGTAGTACTCCTGAGGGGGCACTATCTAAATCCTCTCCAATTCAATTGGAGGTTCCTCATGAAGGAATAACTCCCCTCAAAACCCTGGCTGAGATTGCCTTAAAAATTGAAGCTAGGAGTCCAATTGCCCACGATCCAATCATAGGGGAGGCAAGCTTAGCACATTCAAGTGTCAGCTCTCTGCAAGAAGAGCAAGGGTTTGAGGCCATGATGCATGAAAGTAACCTGGTCAAATCCCCTCCAATTCAATTGGAGGTTCCCATTGTTGGTGAACAACACACTGTCACAACCATAGTTCCAACTATGAGTCAAACTGTGGCATTTATCACAGGTGATGTTCCTGAATCTCAACCATCTATCTCAACACAAACATACCTACCATCTAAATCAAACCCTTCTCAACAACCCTCTCACCTAATCTCCCAGAGGCTACAGGATGCTCAAGCTCAACCACGGACAATGAATGACCTTTTGGTGGATCAGCTTTCTAGCCTTGCAAACATCACGCAACAACTGCTCACAACTGATATGTCCAATCAGGATTAGCAGGCCATCTTGCTTTCCTATAAAACAGATGTTGAAGAACAACAACAAAAAATTGCTAATGAAGATGAACAAGATGGCAATGTGGATGCATGATTAGACAAGGACTTTAGCTTGAGCATGGATGAAGTCTTGGCAAGATATAGAGAAGAATATGTCACTATCTTGGGAAGCAATGCCAACGTTCTCAGTCCACATGAAGTTTATGATGTTGTAACAGAAGTCTACAAAGCTCAACTCAAAGCTTTTCATCTCATAAATAAAGCACTACAATAGACTCTGGACAGCCATCAAGACAGGATTAGAAGGTTGGAGAAGGAGAAACTGGATCAACTTGTGCCAACTCAAGTAGAAATCAAAAGCAAGTTCCAAAGATTTGTTGATTATATGACAAGGTTTGATCTGACCAGTATGGAGCAAAACATCAAGAATCTAAAATAATCATTTGTAGCTATGCATGAAGTTGTACAGAATCACATCACCAGTAACAATGACACAAGGGTCAAATTGGATCAACTACATCAGGCTAGGTATGAACCTTCAGCTCTTTTAATGGAGGGCATCAAGGAATCTGTTCAAGCCACATTTGGTGCTTCTGTCTCCTCCAGCTCCCAACCACCAATGTCAACATCCACCAATCTGCAAATCCAATCTCTTAAACAACAAGTCTCTACTCTACAGTCATCCAATGATTCATTAACAGGTCAAGTCTCTCAACTCACAGCTTTGGTACAAGTCAACAGGATGACATCAAGACTTTGGTAGACTCCCATAAGCATCTTCAAATACAAAATTCAGTCTCATTGGGAGCTATCATGGGTGCTCTAAATCTTCCTTTTCCTGCACTTCATGAAGATGTGAGACCTAAAATTCCTACACCTCTACTCTTGCTTGCTACCAAGATTAACGGGAAGATAGAGGCTAGGTTACTAAAATCATCTATAAAAACTCAAAAAGGCAAAGCCAAGGAAATTGAACACAAGATATTGGGAGAGGCTAATAAAAGCAGCTGAGGGTCCCAGTCTGAGCAGAGAATTTGATGAATTGCTAAGGCTCTCAGAGTTTCTCTAAACAACAACTTCTTCACCTACAAGAAAGCTTTGGACAAAATAATCAATTTCTTAAGGGTGATCTTGGTAACCAATGATGGATTTCAGGAGAGAAGAATTGTTGTCAATATAAATGACTCTGGTGTGGATATGTGTATGCAGGTGTCCCTCAATTATCTCATAACAAGGAGGGCATCTGAATTGGATATTTTAACCAACAAGGTTAATAGAGTGATCAATGAAGACACTCCCTTACTCAATGAATTGAAAAATGCTCAAATAGCTGCTTTTACAGAAATATATCTCCAACCAAGCAAGGGAGTGGCATACATCTGTCCATCCACCAAACATTGCAAATATTTCCAGATTCCAAAACAACATGTCATGGCAAACAAGAAGCTGATGATGACTCTAGAAACTGACTTGAAGACAAAGAAGTATAAGACTGCTGAAGATGATGAGATGATCAAGATATTGGGGAGATACTTGAGAGATGCTGAAACCATGTTGCCCAAAACAAAAATCAATACTAAGGATGACTTGGATGATGATGAGCATAAGAAAGATGATCAAAAACCTTCGGGCAAATCCAAGTCAGTCTTCTAAGGCAACTGACAGCAAAGTAGAAGAGAAGAAAATAGATGATGAAAAGAGAGGAGATGAAAGGAGAAAGAAGAAGAGGGAAGATGGTAAAGGTACCAAGAAAAATGTCCTACCAATTTAAATCTCACAAACTCAAACCACTAAGCATGCAAGCTCAAACACTCAACTACCCTTAACCTCTAAAAGCCTAAACTTTTGTACAAGCCAAATGCAAACACCTTAATCAAAATACCAATCAATTCTAGCCAAACCACCCTAAAGAAAATCTCAAACCCGCCTTCACTTAAGACACCAATCAAAACTCATTACAAGACTGTTGGGAGAAAACCAAAGAAGCTGCAAGTTGGAAAGGGGGTTATCTGGAATTGCTTTTATTAGACTGATTCTCTATCATTAAACTGGTGCATCACATATGATGACTACTTTCAACAATTAGCTGGAGAAATAGTCAAAGTTTGGGTTGTATCATTGAGAGAAGTCAAAATCTATTATCAGGATGGCTCATTCACTCTACTTGGCAGGGAATTAATGGATACACTTTCAACCATAGAATTTAATAAGGTGATTAGCTTAATGAAGGATAAGTACACAAGTACAAGGGCATGAAAGGTTGTGATGTGTGTATGGCTGGGAGTAAGAGATAAAAGGAAAGCAAAGGCTGAAAAGGAAAAAATGGATAGGAAGTATGCAGAAGAAATTTCCATGTTTGAACAAAGATCAAATGAGCTCAAGGAAAATGGGATGAGTAGAATTTCTAAGGATGGACACTTTCTAAACATATAAGTTGGCATATTTTTAAGATTCAGAGTTGGTTACTTGAATGGTTATTCATTGGATGATTGGCTCAAGCTTGTGGAAGCTCTAAGAGGGACTGAAATCATAGAAGAACTTCAAGTACTTATAAATCTAAAGGACCTCATTAGAAAAGAATCAGACAATGAGAATTGCATGTGATGTATGTACTTATTGAACTCATGTAATCACTCAATGTATAAAAGCTGTATTTTTTATTCTGTCAGTTTTATTTAATCATTTTTTTGTAACTTGGGATTAGTCTTGTTATCAGACATGAATTTGTGATAAACAAACTTTTCACAAATTGGAGGAGATTGTTGTGCAAGACATGCCTATACAATAACAAGACTAAGTCAAATTGACAGCCCTAAGATTTAGTTGGTTGATAATCAACTTTGTATTTTGTATTGTATTACTTGAGTCTGTAAAAATGGTAAGAAGATTAGACGGGAGTATTTTTCTGTAAACAGTTCAAGCCTAAGGAATAAATTCTAGAAGAAGATCAAGATAGATCATGCCTCAGAGAAATGATATAGAAGCTTGGAGTTAAATAAATTTGTTTTATGAAAAATGTTCTAAGTCAAGATATCGACAAGCTACAGATAAAGCAATATAGAGAAGTCATTCGAGAACTCCAGAATGACTTATTGAGAAGTCCAAAATGGCTTATAGAGAAGTCTCAGAGATATCGACAAGTCAAATGAAGATGTGAAGATTGGAGATATCGACAAGTCATTTCTGCATGTAGAGAACTCAGAGATATCGACAAGTCAAATTGAAGATGTGAATATTGGAGATATCGACAAGTCAGATTAACATCAGAGATCTCTGAGATATCGACAAGTCAATTATACATATAGAGATCTCAGACATGTCGATAATTTATTTAACATACAAATATCAAGAGACCTCGACAAGTCAAATGCACCTACAGAGAACTCTGAGATCTCGATAAGTCATTATACTTTTCGAGATGTCACTTCTCTATAGAACAAACTAGAGATCTCGATATGCCTCTCAAATACAGAATGCAAAAAAATGAAGATTCAAGATTATCAGTCTACAAACAATCTATCAACTAGATTGAAAAGTCTACAAAGTAGGTGGGGAGAATACAAGATCAAGAGCCAAGATTAACTAGACAAAGGATGGTCACAGATCTGCCAGATTCTACACATATTTGCTAATCCAGGAATGGAAATACAAATAGGTTGCTTTAGAAAAGGGTTTAGTACATTTTAGTGCAAGTTTTGTAAACCCGTTTTGCTAGTGTATAAAGCATGCAATGGTCCTTAGTTTAGAAGTAACAAACAAATTCAACATTCTTGTATTCTCTCAAGAAAGAAGCTGAGTTCTTTACTTACAAAGAACCCAGGATTTGTAGCAAGACCTAACTTAATTTTAATAAAAAAATTAAGTGAGTTTTGAAATATTGTGTTTGTTGTTTTATTTCTGCTAACATAATATAACTACATTTCTTATCTGCTTTGTTCACACAACCAAACAAATTCAAAAAGGCTTAAAAATATCCAAAACACATTCACGCCCCCCCCCCCCCCGTGTTGCACTTAATATCTAACAAATACACTTAACCTATACACTTGAGTGACTTGATATTTATGTGAGCTTTCTTATCTATAGCATGTTATTTACTAAAGGCGACTTTGATGTCTATTTCTTGTTATTTTTGTCTATCTAGAAAGTTTGTGTGTACTTGGATAGTTGTGTATGAATGATGTGCGAATTATAAAGGCTATCAAATTTGTATAATTGTGATTTATATATGTGGAGTGCTATGATATGTTCCATAGTTGAGACTTGGCAGAAAAAAATGGATTTTGTGGATAGATTCACTATAAGCCCTCACGAGACAAAACTCGTCCAACCAGGGTTGCCTAGGGTTTAACGACTTGTTGCATATGCTCAAGGTAATCGTGTCATCCACGAAAGTGATGTTAGTTAGTTAGGACTTAGTTTTTATTTCACTTAATTGCTCGAGGACGTGCAAATTCTAAGTATGGGGATGTTTGATAGAATATATTTTTATATTTATCTTAGATGATTTTATCCTCATATTTATTGCGTTTTGCATTGATCTGAATATTTATTTATTATGTTTTGATATTTAATTGTAGTATAAAGGGAAATTCTATACTTGAAAAGATTTGGAGAAAAAAATCTTATTTTGGAGTGAAAATAGAAGAAAACTCGTATTATTGGGCAACACGGGTTGCCAACATTGTTTGGGTCGTATCTTGAGTTTTTGATGACCTTAAAGCCCACGTGAAACTCATAAAATTGTCTTTAATACAGATATGGTCCAGTAAAGAGAATTCAACTGGAGCAGCGCAGAAACTGCAGAGAAAAGATAGCTACAAATTTTTATTAAGGACTCGGTCTAGAAGTTTGACTTGTAATTTTATTAGAATAAGAAAAATACTTTTATTATAGGACCAGATTTTATGATTAGTTTAGACATATTAGAGACACGTATTATTTAGAGTAGAAAGAGCTAGGGTTTTATATACAGGCAAGAAAGTCATGGATTTTAGTCGTGTGAGAGGATTAAAGATTACATGTTTTCTTATCTGATTTGATTATTTATTCTTATTAGATTAATTATGTTTCTTTATTTTCTTAGTTGTTTTACTTGTGTAATTATTAGTGAGTAGTCATTTTCTGGGGCACATAAGGGGAAATCATGTTTGCACTGTAATCTTGGCATAATTTTCACAGTAGTTCAATTTATTATGGTTAATTCTACTTGATTACATTTTATTATTAATTTGTATAATTGGTTGATATCATGAATTGCTTGAATGCAATAGGAGTAATAGATCGGGAGATTTTACTCACTAGAGGCACACATACGATTAACATAATTGAATTTGAGAGCGGGAGCATCATTGGATTTCTGAGATCGTTAATGCTCGGGAGAGATTGACATTGATTTAATTGCCCGATTAATTGAATTACCAAAAGTTGTTAATGTGTAAGCATATTTCGAGAGTGTTAATACTCGAGAGAAATTGACAAATTCTAGTTGTGTTGCCACTTTAGTGGCTTTAGCTTAGAAGTCGATTATTGTGTGAGCCTGGTGGAGCTGATTGCCCTAGGTTTTTAATTCTTTATTTAGAATCTATTAGTTTAGTGTTAATTTTGTTTTAGTTCTTAGCTAGTAAAATATTATTCACACAATCGGTTTGCTTTTAAATCAATCTATAGTAATTGAGTCAAAATTGATAGATACTGTCTCCTTGTGGATTCGACCTGTACTTGCTAGTATCTGCTAACAACAAACATTGTGCACTTGCGGTACATATAAAATAACACATTATCGGAACAGTTTGTTATTTTTTTATCTCGTATACTTGTGTAGGTTTTTTCGATTTGATTAGTAATGTAACTAGAAGAGAACCTATGTTAGGTACAGGTGGAGAAAAAATATTAAATTTTATGTAACTTTTCCTGATAATAAAATTATTTTCATATCCAAGATCTAAAATGTAACATCTATTTTTTTAGTTTCTGAGCTACCATCAACTATTTTTTTTCTTATTTTTCGAGGACTTTTAATACTTTTTTGGTGAGGTCTTCTACTTATATTAGATTTTCTTTTTTCCATCTCCCTGCTTATCAAAGTTTGGTTGTTTTGGTATAATGGATGTGAAAGATTTTATCGCATTAATAATATTAATTAATTGGCCCGAATGATATAGAATTTCAATTGTGGCTAATTATTCAAATATCTCTTAATAAATGAAATTTATATTATAATGATTATAGAAAATGTTAAATCATCTTTCTGAAAGAGTATTTTAAATTATTAACTAATTGACATGGATGATATAAAAGAACAGCTCTAACTAGATATTCAGATTTTTTTTAATAAATCAAATGTATATTTATCATGATGACAAGAAATGTTAAAATTATCTTTCTGAAAAATATCTTATATTTTGATGATGTGAGCGAGGGGTGTACTACACTGCATGATATGTTCATTAATCAGAACTTGGATAAATTATATTTTGATTATTTTTGTAAATATCGCATGTCATTTTATTAATAAATTAATCAATTATTAATAAATATTTAAGATTTATGTTCAAACAAGATATTGAAAATTCAAGTTCTTTATTATTTAAGAATCATAAAAATGATTTCATTTAGAGCATTTTCAATGATATTTTCTAAAATATTTGGCTAAAATAATATAAAATAATAATCATGCAAAATTTAGTGAACGTGTAATGTGATGTACTTCGGTTGACTTGACTATACTGATTAATTGTATTTTAAAATGGTATGTTATTATTATTATTTCAAATTTTTATAAATAAAATTTATTATTTTTTCTTGATTTTTTTATTTTTATAAGGTAATAGATGTTGTGAAATATCGTTGTAGGTTTTTACAAATTCGAAAAATTTAGCGTATATAAATGAGTTCGCTATAAATTTAATTAAAGGGAACTAATCGTTGGAGTGGATATGTCTTTACATAATATCAATAATACTTATTTAATCATGTGTTTTGTTAAAGCGAATGGAATAGAATGATCGAAACTGGTGAATGACTACATATGTATAAACAATTCTAAAACGAATTTTAACCTACATTTTTTTATATGAACTAATGTATACCATACTAGAACTACATTTTTTTTTTCTTGCAGCTTGGAGTGGCCTTGTACGGGTACGTTATAATTCTTTTACAAACCTTTTTTTTATTGTATTGTATTTTACATTTTCCATTAAATTTTCTAAGCTTTGTTAATTATACGACCCTATTTCTAGTCCTTAGAATTAACATGTTTCCATTTTTAATTTTTTTTTCATTTGCTTAATTAAGTTATATATAATATTAGGTCTTATCATCTATGCAAAAATCATTACTTTGTACTAGTCTACACAACTTTTTATTAAATCAGTGTATTACCCGTGCACTACTCGTGTATAAATCGTGCATAAATCGTGCATTAACCGTGCAATGCACAAGAGTACTCAGATCTATACAAAATGTTATGCTTTTGTTGATGGTTTCATATCTGATGATGTGTGAATTTAGATATTTCACTGCAAAAATGCAAATAAGAAGTTTACTAAGACACTCTATAATAAGGCTCTAACATCTTTTGTTATAATTAATTAAACACTCCACAATTTTTCTTAATTTCTCCATCAGTCCCAACATGAACTTGAATACTCAGCTCAAATGTTGCCTCATTCATAGCAAAATTTAAAAGTATCGGAGCACTCGATTTATCCAAAGAAAATTATTAATCTAATTGTAATACTCCTTTTTTTAACAAAACCTGATTGTAAAACTGATTATTAAACACCAACGACGTGTTTTGGTCCAAAAATGACGTGTCGGACTACAACCTGGACCACACACATTGAATATAATCAAAGTCGGATCCATTTTCAGGTCTAGTCTACCTTCAAGAGACGTGCAATCTCGGGTTGTAATTGTTATGATATCAAAATAAGATATTGTTGAAGGACATGCAGCTTATACATTCTTCTTGGCTACTACTAGTCACTAGCTACTAAACTCCTTTCATGTCATACAACTCTATTTATACATTACTTATCATTTCTACTTGATTTAATTGTAAAATTATGATGAATATCTCAGTTATCGTCTTTGTTCTTGTTACAATCTCTTTTACTGTTGTTATGACTGATCTCCAAGTTGGCTTTTTACAATTTTACTACCCAAATGTCGAATCCATTGTTTGAAAAAGTCATCCAAAATTAATTTAAGACTAACTTGTCTATTCTTATACATTATAGAAGGATCAACCATAAATCGACTTTGGACGACTTGTGGAATGATAAATTTCGCATTTCGTCATGAAAAATTGTAAAAACCAACTTGGAGATTAACCATATCAACAATAAAATAGCTTGTAACAAAAACAAAGATTATAACCGAAATAAAAAATAAGTACCTTAATAGCTAGTGAATAGTAGTAGGTCGTTGAATAAGAGATGACGGGTACAAAGGGATATATCAAGTCAAGAGCCGGTGATTCAATAAACATGTTTTTGAACCACAAAGTAGCTAGTTTATAATTTATCAAACTTTCTAACATAAAATTTACATTTTGTTTTGTAAAAGGTTATATTTTTGTTATTCAATTTATAGAACCACACTTATAGAAGTAATAAAGCCGTTAATATATTCTTCTTTTTCAATGTCCTGTACCACAAGTTGCGAAATACAAAATTTGAAACAACTTACTTAAAATTTAACTAACTCGTTTTAAAAGCAAAATATTTTTCTATTTATTTTTTCTCTAAAATTTTATACTTTTTGGTGATATATCATATACAACATTATTTATAATTTTTTATAGATACGTTATCAAATATAATATAGTTATATTTCAGCACATTATTTAGCATATAATTATATTGATTAATTTAATTTTTCGTGCCAAACAAGTTGTCAAAATTCGAACTAACATATGTCAAAGTTACTTTTGTGAGATCCATACTTTTGTCAAGTTCGAACAACAAAAAGAGCTGGGTATGATCATATTAACTATTAAGTTCGAAAAATAATGACAAGCCTGCTAAAAATGTGGATCCATTCATGTAGGCGTTCAAGCGGTTGAACCCCGAGTAGGTTCAAATGGGAATCATTGTACAAGAATACGTATTTAAAAGGGATTTTTCTAGATACTTGATAAAAAAAACAGGGGTTTAACAAAAGCAACTATTACAACTTGACTATAACGGTTCAACTATAGAGGTGAATCGTGAGGATATGTTAGAACCCTACACAATCAGTGTTTTATTAATAAAAAACCTCTCAACTAACTAGGACGTGGAAAAGGATTTCTACTGAATTTAATAATTTGTTTTGAAATATAACTTGATCGACTATTTGGAGTATGATTTTTTCTATAATTAAAAATACGTCAAGTTTAATATTAGAGGAAGGATAAAATACATCTAATAACTATTAAAATGTGGTTGATCATTCAAATTAAAAATGCTGGTTGATCATTCAATTTAGAAATGCTAACTCTAAGAAGTACATATAATTTGATTCTTATAAATATAGGATAAAAATCCTAAGAAGTGCAACTCATTTTTCTACCAAAAACACGTAGTAAACTTGAGCAATAGATATTTCCTGGCACACAAAGTAACCGAGTATGAAATATTTTGCCCAAGTTGTCAATTAACCTTGCATATTTATACTGAAACAACCATGAATAACTGCTCGACAATTGAAAAGTTGGCCCCCGTTGTAGACGCGCATATCCAGCTTCCATAGCATATACTCACTCACACGATTTTTCCACTATTTCAGCAATAATTTACATAAATGTCGTATCAAATTTCCTTACACATCGATTGATAGATAGGTGCCTAGGTACTTAACGGAACTAAAATATCTATTATTTACAAAAATTAGGAAAAATGTTCTTTTTTTAAATATCAGTAATCATGAAAAATTTAAGTGAATTTAAATAGGATTAATGGGGGATTTATTAGAATGTTAAATCGGAATAAAAACAAATGTAATTTAATATTATTTTTTATAATATATATTCATTGCATCATTAGTATTTAGATACAAAAATATAATACTATATATTTTCATAACATTATAATATTTTTATTACATTTATATAGATATATTTCATATTAATCTTATATTTCAACCATCATCATTTAAATAAATTTGTTATATAACACATAGCGTTTTTAAGTTGTGACCATCAACTAATTAAGTGATAGTATAACTTTACTAAAAGCTAAAAGTGTGATATACGTTAAGTTTTCTTTACATATGACTCTCTCGTGTAAATACAACGAGGGCTTTGGAATCTGTGTCACGTCTCTTCTTCTTTCGCCTCCCTGTGCTACTATATATATATATGTCTCTTCTTCTTTCGCCTCCCTGTGCTACTAGCTATATATATACATCTTCTTCTTTGTTATGTCTTTAGTTTAGAGATCTAAACATCAATTTCTTCCTCTCTCTCAGACCATCTTAGCCATCTCTATCAGTTTTATTTTTCGATTTTGATCTGATTTAAACCCGAGTCTGACTGATTAATTGAAAATCAATTTTTCCGGGTATTTTTCGAAAATTGATCGACGACTCTCCGATTGCCGATTTATCATTGATTTCTACAACCATGAATATACATACATATTTTACTTGCTTAAATAACACTTTGAATATAAAAATAATTTTATAAAAAAATAATATTTACATACATCTGATAAATAATTTTATTAATTATCATTAATCAATATCTTAGAATTTGATTTGGTTGCCGCCCATACCTAACTAACATATTCAAAATATTATGAGGTCGTTTGATTTATCAAATTCTGGAATGATGTATAAGTATTAAATAATTTAAACTCATGCCAAGTGTTTTTATTCAACAATTTAGAATTTTAAAACCCTTATTTAATATCCATGAGAAATGAGTTTTGATAACCATGAGGGAGAAGGCTCAGTATCATGTAAAGGGAATGAAGTTTAATTTATTTTTTATTAACTTTTTTACTGTATGCCTTAAAATTAAGCTTTGAATTTAATTTCTTAAATTAATAAAATTAAACATAAATTCATTCTTCTTGACAAGGAAAAATATAAATTTATTCTTATTAATAATAATTTTCTTTATTCATTTAATTTATAAAAAATGAGTAGTAATTTTTTTTAGTAAATGAAAAAAAATAAAAAAACATGATTATATCTAAAAATGAAGATAAAAAAAATAAGATATCATGCATACAATTTTTTTAATATACATAATAAGATTACTGATTTATATCGAAAATATGTTAAATTAAATATTAAAATTTTTATTCATTCCAGCTTGAAACAAACACATGATATCGGAAATTATTTCCTGAATCCACACCATTTTAACCCAAATCTTGATTCTAATTGGGTGAAAAAATAAAATACCCACCATTTGGGGAAAGTGCCCAAAATGCCAATTGTCACGCCCAAAATACCTACTGAATACGCATGTGAGGAATGCGTCTTCATCATTTCAATTTTTTAAAAAGACTACGCATGTTCTACATGCGGATTAACTTTTTGTATATTAAAGAATACGCATATTGCACATGTTTATTCTTTTTGAATCAAAAAGTGAATACGCATATGGAACATGCGTACTCTTTATTAAAATTTGAAAGGTTGATTACGCATCCCTGAAATACGTATTTCGTGGGTATTTTGGGCGGTTCGCGTGCATTTGGGCATTTTGGCTTATTGAATGTGAAAAATTGTGTATTTTGAACATTCTTTCATTCTAATCCTTACTATATTATGAACCAAACGAACCCAAGAATATACAAATTTTAACATATTCCTTCAAATTAGAAAAAGGACGGTGTTATCTAAATCTCGTGATATCAATATTTTTTAAAAAAGAAATTCTAGTAAAATAATAATTGTGTTAGCAATATACGTGAGTGAAAAAATATATTTTGTCACCATAAATTATGAAACATATTATATTATTAAAGTATACGATTACAGTTAGTACATTATTTAAAAATCATATGATAAATTAAATTTTATACTTGACATATTAAATTAATAAATTGATGAATATATTAATTTATTTATTTTTTCATTTTATCTACCTTTTAAATATATTTTTAAAATTACAGTAATAATTAAGTTGATATTTTAAGATAAATGTAATAACTTATATATTTATTTGGTTTTCATAATTTTTCTTTTGATATTTTGTTATTTAGAAATTATACTAACCATGTGATACGGAAGATAAGAACTTCAATTATATTTAATAATTTTAGTTGATTTTGAAAAAAAACATATCATGAATAAAAATATTAGAATTACATATATAAAATATGCATTCTGATAAAAAACAATTTAATAATTTTACGAAGTCTTAACTGGTTTATGCCATATTTTATAAAAATATAAAATTATATATAAGAGTAGCATTGTATCAAAATAACCATTTTTTGAACTTAAAATCTTCGAAATATTTAAACGCGTGCGATTCTTTCAAAATACTCACAAAATATTTTTCTAATGATGTGTATTCACATTTTAAAAAAATTATAAAGAAAATGTGTATTCATTTTTGTCCTAATAAGAAGTTTAGATATTCCTTTAAATTAAAAATATAATACGTATTTTGAAGATGATTATTATTCGTAAATTTTGAAAAAAATGAATACGCATATCCGTTATACATATTTATCGACTATTGTTAAAATTATTTAGCGTCTTTAGATATTTTGGAGAATTCAATTCCAAAAATGAGGCATTTTAATTATTTTTTAGATATAATAGGTTAACTGCCCTCCACACATATATATATAATTTTATCAAATTGAATAGAAAATCGTAAAGAATTCTAAATTCTATTACAATTTTTTTATCAAATTCTTGGTTGATATAGAATAATAATTATATTTAAATATAATAAAAAAATTATCAATTAAAATTTTTTTAAAAAAGAGAAAATTATATTGAATTTGATTCTAATGTGAAATAATTTTGGATAAATTTGATTTTACTGTGATTCTACTACATGATTTGTTTTAACTATTTTATCAAATTTCAATGATTTTTTTAATAAAAAAATTACACAACTTCATTTTTAATTTGGTAATTAAAATTTATAACTATATAGAATGAAAAATAAAATAAATTATATAATTATATTTTTTATACAATAATTTTCTACGGAAGTATAAAGAGTTTTTCATGAATTGTCACCCTATATATATAAGCAATATAACGTAAATAAAATTCCCTATATGAAAGCAATTTTTTGTTCTTTATGGAAATTGAATATCATTTTATTTTAAAAAAAAACTTGAGAAATTATCACAAATTCTATCATTTTTTTAATGATTCTACGATGTTTTAAAGAATTCCACTAATGTATTTTTTAT
Organism: Apium graveolens; assembly: GCF_009905375.1. Taxonomy (NCBI): domain Eukaryota; kingdom Viridiplantae; phylum Streptophyta; class Magnoliopsida; order Apiales; family Apiaceae; genus Apium; species Apium graveolens. Next base: position 10,875,979 of record NC_133648.1, on the reverse strand, counting down.
TACATTTTCTGAAAATTAATTAAAATTATGTCACATTTAAGATTGAATCCAGTTGCATTTAATATTGAATCTGGTCACATATTTTACAAAATCATATTTTTATAATTTTTTTAAAAAATTTATTAAATATAAATAAACAAAATCGTATTTTTTTGAAGAAACCTCATAAACCTTTTACCAAAAAAATAACTTAATACAGTCCATTACTTCGTTTTGATCACCCCTCTCTTTTTCTTTACTTTCCAATCTTGCCCTTCTTTCTTCCCCTTTCTTCATTCTGCTGCTCCAAATATCCAATTTATCTCATTTATTTTTTTAATCTTATCACAAACAATCCTCCCAATGCAATTTTCAGGTATTTTTCATAATTTATCTCAATTAATTTTCCATTTATTAAAATTATTCACAATTCTCTAGCTTAATATTTGATCACCCTACTTTCCACAAGTTCTTGATAATTATAAGCTTTTTGATCATTTTCTTGTTACATGTATATATGTATGTATGTTGATATGAATATGAAATGATGGCAGCTACAATTCAAAGTTGCAACACAAATTAAATGTTAATAGTTGCTATGATCTTATACAAAGTTACAATTTTTATTCATGAAAATATGAGTCTTGATTTTACATTCATAAATATTTATTGTTAAAGATTTAAGATACCAAGTTACAATTTTTAATCAAGAAAAGAATTGGGTCTTGATTTGGCATTCATAAAGCTTCATTCTTGAAGATTTAAGATAATGATTGCATAAATCTTTAGTCGAAAAACAAGCCTAGAGCTCAAAGGTTTTACCTTTTTTTTCCGAGTTTATGAATTGTTCATTGCGTATTGTTGAATTATGTAATTGTATGGTAGGATCCACTTCTGTAGATGGATTAGGGTATATCATGTGCTTTTATCATTGTCAATTTTATAGCCTTGAGCTTGAATTTTTAAGTAGTTACGCATTTTAATGTAGAATGTAGGAATTGTTTTTTGATTTGTAATCTTATTAACGAAGTGTAATCAAGGCCATTCGTTTTAGTTCTTCGAATTCACCCTGCCAACTTGTTTGATTCTAGTTCAGTTTCTTATAGTGTTATCTTAAAAAGAAGCTTACAAGCATTAGCCACGTTACAACTTACAAAATTGTTTTGAGATAGTTTAATATTAGGAACTTAGATGTAACACAAGTAGAGCAAAGAAAATATTTTTGTTATTTTCTTTCTGATCATTCGGAATGGAGCAACTAGAATCATTCTACAGATTTTTAGGTATACTTGATCTTGATTTAGAGTAGCTCTTTTTTTTTCTGTGTAATTCATTCATCTGGTGTCATAATTTTGAAATGATTACTGAAAGCTTCTATTTTTATGGTTTTAATGGCTAGAAAGATGATGGATAATCGGAAGGAAAGATTTATCGTGTCATCTGAAACAGATGAAAGTCAACCGGATTGCGAACATGGGAGCAGAGATTTCTTAAAAGAAGGGAAGAGTAAGAGATTTTGGAGAGGAGTTAAGTATCAGCTTGTTGAGTATCACACATTGCCGGCATATTTAAGGGATAACGAGTATATCTTGCGTTATTATCGATCAGAATGGCCTCTCAAGCAGGTCTTCTTGAGTATCTTCTATATTCATAATGAAACTCTTAATATTTGGACGTAAGTAATCCTTACCCTGTTTTTAAACATTCCCAGTGTGTAATGTGTATTATATATCTATAATTTTCCATGTATGCACACCATCTATTTTTAAACATGTCACCGCGATGGAAATGACTCTTAGTTTCACTTGTTGAGATTAATATATCTTTGAAGTGAGGCTCTTTAAAAATACACCTGATGTCTAAACTCTACATATCTGATCTCTAGCTTAACATATTGAGATTAGATATCATTGAAGTGAGGACTATAATAATTGGCTACGACAATACACCTGATGTCTACATGTCTGATCTGTGTTCACAACGAATCGCCTGTTTAAGTTCGTGACTTGTATCAGAGGCTTAGTATCTATAATCTTTATTGACATATTTTGATATACGTTTCAGGCATTTGATCGGATTTCTCCTGTTTTTATCATTAACAATATACACAGCAATGAAGATCCCCAAGGTAATGGATCTCCAGGTTGTACAACAGTTGTCTAACATGCTCAGGAGTACTGATTTTGGCAAGATAAACGCGGAACTGAACCTACCTTCCTTGCCCAATATGGCCGACTTTCATAAATTTAAAAGCGAATTGAAGACATCTTTGCCTTCAGTTGATTTTCTTCCTTCACTCTCTGTTTGGAATGGATTAGACCTTCTCACGAACTGTCTGCCAAAACATTCAGTTGCGGATCCAGTCAAAGATTGTATACTGGTAATGCTTCGTTTTGTGGTTCTTACTAATTACCTAAACTTATTGAGTGTTGAAAATTCATGAGCTAAGTAATAAAATATTTATTCTTAAAGTAGGTCAAAAGTGTGTGCTGATGTCATTTTTTTATGTGTTCGATAAAGATTAGAAATCTTTCCTGTAGTCCTGTAGTTGTGTTTGTTGGTTGATATGTAATGTGGAGGTGAGTAGGGAATTAAAATTTTTAAATAAAATTGAAGGCGGAGAAGGATGTAAGACTAAGATAAAAGAATATGATCGGTTTCAACTATAAATTCTGTGAAGGATAATACTGAAAGTTACAAAGATTAAACATAACCTGTGGAGTAATGGGAGGAAGATATGAAGATATGTATAAGTTTTCGCGTAATAGTTCAAAATGCATTCCACTCGCCGACCAAGCAGACACCACAACAAAGTCATAAAGTCTGATAATGTGTGTTCAGCTTGATATATTACATGAAAATCAACTACGATATACTAAAACATGTGACCTGAAACTTTGAAACCGGTTATGCATCATAATGCATTCTCAGGTGTTTCAAGGTGATTTCGAATTTATAATATTTTCAAGTGTTTCTGAGTGAAATAAACTGCTTTTGAAAATCCATTTTGCTGAAAGCTGTATAAATGAACTGTTTCCTCTGGCTGGTCATTACAATATGGATAACAAGCTTTTGTAGTTCTGTAATTATTTCTACAAACACTTAATATGTAATCAGTATTATGACTTCTTTCTCCTTTCCGGTTATTGCAGAAAAGCGTAGAAGGCGATATGGGCAATAGTTTACATTCATTTCCAGTTGATCCGGTTACGAGATGGCCTTTTTTTACCTTCCTCGGAGGGGCCATGTTCTGCTTGCTAGCCAGCAGCACGTGCCACCTCCTCTCATGTTACTCAGAGCGCCTTTCATACATAATGCTCAGGTTCGACTATTCTGGCATTGCAGCTCTCATTGCAACTTCCTTTTACCCTCCTGTTTATTATTCCTTTATGTGCCATCCGTTTTTATGCAACCTCTACCTGAGCTTCATTACATTGTTGGGAATAGCTAGTATTGCTTTCTCTCTTCTCCCGGTATTCCAGAAACCCCATTTTCGAACCCTTCGTGCTTCCCTCTTCTTTGGGATGGGTGTATCAGGTGCCGTGCCCATCATGCATAAGTTGATTTTGTACTGGGATAAGCCAGTAGCTCTTGAGACCACCGCTTATGAAGTACTGATGGGAGCATTCTACGGGATTGGAGCGCTAATCTATGCCAAGAGAATACCTGAGCGATGGAAGCCTGGAAAGTATGATATAGCTGGACACAGTCATCAGTTTTTTCATGTGTTGGTCGTTGCAGGAGCTTATACACACTACCATGCTGGTTTGATCTACCTGAGGTGGCGGGACATGGAAGGTTGTTCTAAAAATTAATGAAGCTGACATAAGAAAGTTATCTTGTACGTTACAGCATACAGGCTTCATAAATTGTATTGTATTCAGGAAAATATGATGTATAATTGTATATGCACTTGACAATAGCTAGGCAAATTTCAATTTAAAAATGTATGTCAAAGGAAGAGATGAAATTGGCTAAAATATATAGATATTTAAACTCTAACTCATTGTATGTTAAAGTATACTGTTTCCATTTATAGTTCAAGCTCAAATTTTTTTGCTTGGTAGAGTACTGCTTAATAACTGAGCGGATAGTGCATACTGAAACACAGACTGGATGAATCATACTCCTGCAGCTGGACTGCAGATTCCAAATGTACATCTAAATGCTCAACAGATTGCTCGATTTCGCATCACAGATCGTTTCATCGTTTCAGAAAGACCGGTAGCTTTCGATGCTGAATTATTAGCGTTCAAAACTGTGCAACCGAACTAATTCATCTAATTATTAACACTAGTCTAGCACCATACCATGAAAATCCATTAAACTTTCTTTTGTTGGTTTGAAAAACTGCTATTATTAAGAATAGAGGTCTAATAGAGTGTACCAGTACTATCACTACTTGATTTGGATCAACAGTAAGATTCTATTGTTGAAGGATACATTAACGGGACTCTTATTTTTGAACGGCATTGGTCTACCTATAATAGTAGGACCGTTACGGCGTGCCATATTAAGGTGTGAAAGTTGGCATTGAGCTGGCTTTTGCATATTTGTTGATGGTTTATATAGACTTTGCCAACTGGAAATTTGCTAAATTTTATTTACAAAATACCTGAAATGATAAAAAGACTGATAGGTATACAAAAGACAAACTAACTTATAATCTCATCACTTTGGTGTGATTCTTGTAATGATTTTCTTGTGTCCCTATAATCATATATATAAACACACACAAGGTGCACACTGACCCACACAGCTTGTTAATTTTTTTGTTCTATCTATCTCTCGGTAGTTTTAAAATCTGTAATGCTTCTGTGTTTTATAAAATTTTAGACATGAACAGGTCACCTTCTGAATGCAGTAGCGGATGTGAGTCCGGATGGACTGCTTATCTAGAGCAATCATCAAATTCTGTATACAATGAATATCGAAAAAATGAAAAGAGTAAAAAGGTTGTTTTGCAAGAAGATAGAGATTTGTCAATGGTTTCTGATGCATCTTCAGGGCCTAGGAATGATGATCCTCATGTAGAGGAAGACGATTCTTTTCAATATTATTCGTATTCTGTTTCTGCTCCAGAACAAGAAAAAATGAGGAAGCACAAGATTAAGAATATAAAACACCAAGAAGGTGGGAAGATTATGAAGAATTCTCATCTTGATGATACTGCTAGCTCTCCTGTTCTTAGCTATTCCAAGGCAAGTTCCATGAAAAATACCCCCCTTCTATATTTCCTGCATAAACATAATAACCTGTTACCAAAAACCATACAGATACCGTTTTTATATGTCTATATATACTGTATTCTAGAAGAACTTGGCCCTTTCCAGCAACCAAGGTTCCACAGAGCAAGAAAAACAAGGTTTTTCTACGACAGATTCTAAGGTGATTAAAATACATTACATATTTCTCACTATAAATCAGTTGTATTCATCATTTGACAATGCAGCGCATTCTCTTTAATCTCCTTCCCTTGTTTATTTTTTTTTTGTTGCCGTTAGAGAAAATCTTTATGGAACCAACATTCCGGATTCTTGAAATCCTCTGTTTCAGGAAATGAAGCCTCATAAGCATCAGGTTAATTTTAATATGCAACTACATTTTATGAATGCAAATACAAGAAAAAAACTCAGAATATCTAATTTACATTCTGGTCATTGCAGGTGATTTGCAGGGAACAAATTACAAATTGAAATGATATTATAATCTCCGGTCTCTACTACCGCAACTGCTCAAATCCCAAGAGAGACTGGGAAGAGGGAGTAGTGCATTACATTACAAGAATCCTTTTCAGTTTTACTATGTTATGTATTTAATGGTTCCTTTCAATACTGTGGGGACTGAGGAACAACCTTAAGCGCACAGAAATTTGTGAAACAAAAAGAAAAAAGATCACTTTCTGTTATTATCTTTTATATTTTGTTTATATACCAAGAGTATAAGCAAAACAGAGTAGTAGGCTAGTAGCATACTAGAAAAATATAGTAGTCAAGCCAATATACAAGCTCATTAACAAGCAACAAAATCATGCTTGTAGTTGTAGGGTACAACAACAGACTTCAGTCTCCCAAAAAATTTAAAATACTAATGGACTGGATTCTACATTTACAAACTCTCGAGCTTATAAAAAAATAACTTTGTGTTGCGTTTGGTTGGGATGAACGAAAATGGAGGGAATGGAATGAAATTTGAACTGTAATATAGCTAACTGTTTAAAATTTTCGTTCCTTCCACCATTCCATTCCGACCACCCTTAACTAGAGCTCAAAACCCTTCATTTGTGAATCGAATGCTCCAATCTCCATCATACCGTATTTGTACCCAGATATCATCAGTGAAAATTTGCACCCCCTCATTTTTTTCAAGTCATCCCTCTTAAGTCCTATCTCAAATTATTTTCTTTTAATTTCACTCATTCCATTCCATTCACTCCAACTGAACACAACAATAGTGTGTAGTGTATGATGGAGTTGTGTATCAAAGATGTCTGCATAGTTCGACCATCATGAAAAGTTTAACCACTTGATAGTCGTGTGTGTAGTTTTTTTCAATGACTAAGAGAGAACCTCTTAAGAGATGTTTAACAACAAAATGCAAGTTTTTTAAGAGAAATAATTCAAATGCTTAGCCTTCGCATGTCATTGGTCAAGCATTCAAGAAGGTTTCAGATTGAATTACTTGTTAAAAAAAATTCGAAATTAATTGCAACAAAGTATCCGTGTCTAAAGTATTCAAAAACTTACGTGGAGTTTTGAGAATTTTCCTAGCTTTCATTTTCTTCTCATCCTTCCCACCACAAGCTTTCACTCTCGAAAATAATATAACAATGGCTATAGAAAAACCCCGTTCAAGATCGATCCCAAAACCAAGATTCTTCCTTTCTACAACCATACTATCTTGCATATACTTATAGTGTTCGACATTACATATCTTCATTCGTTTATTTGTTTTGCTATGTTATCATGTTTTTTCAATATAAGATCATAATTCCAATCATTACGAATAACAATAAAATATGTAACTTTACAATGCCATACAAATTGCTTAGCAAGAATTTAGTCACCAAACCTCATAAAGCTTCAAGCTTTTTCATCTCCTTCCACTTTTTTTCCCTCCACCTTCTCCTTCTCTTTCTCCAATTGTTCAACAGCTTCACCCTCCGCCGCCTTCTCGGCACGTAAAACAGGCTCATAGTAATCAGAATGAGCCTCCATACACTTCTTCAAAGCAGCAGTAATCTCAAAACACTTTTCCACAATATCTTCTTGATTTTTCTCAGCATCTTCAATACATTGTTCCCAAGATACAAAACTATCTTTACAACCACCCCCTTTCATAAACAAGCAAAACCCACATTCACCCTCCTCTTCTTCTTCTTCTTCTTCTTCTTGTTCTTGATTTTCTTGGGCTTCTAAATTGGACTCAATTTTTGGGTTTTGTTGGGTTTCTTGATCTGGGCTTGTAGTTTTTATTGGTTCTTGAATAGGGGATTGAGTGGATTGTATGGCTTGAGATTGGTTGATTGATGAAGATGATTCAATTGGGGTTTGAAAAGAAGACATTTTGAATCTTGATTTGTTTGTAATTAGGGTTTTAAGTGTGTATTTGAGTGTGTGAGATTTTGGGTGTGTTACTCTTAAACCCCTGCTGTATATTCTGAGTAAATATTTGTGATTTAATTTTATGATTTGTCTTGGTCAATGAGCTGTTTTGACTTTTAATTTACAAATCGAATATTTTTAAAAGTAATAAGACTGTTAATTATGCATAAAAAAGTAAAAATAATCTGACATAAAGTGATCAAGATTCGAGAACTAGGTGGGGTTCAGAGAATGTCCCATGTCCTCAAGTCTAGCTGGAGTTTGTGGTCACATTTATCTCTAGAGTTCTTGTAATAAGATTGTCACCACTTGTGTATATATCTAACTATCCACCTTGTGCACCTTTTTGCAGGCCTGAACCATGGCCTTGACCACCACTCAGTGCCACCACAGAGCCCCTCCATCCCATCTTCCCCTTTCTACTTTCTCTACAAACCCTTCTTCTAAATCCTCTCTTTCATTTTCTTCTTCTTGTTCTTACAACAAGCTTTCACTCTCTAAGAACTATACTTATGGTTATGGGAATGCCCAGTTCAAGATCAGTCCTAAAAACAAGGTTCTTGCTTTTTATGATCACTCCATTTTGCATGTACTTATGGTGTTTGATATTATGTGTTTTGTTTTCTATGTTTGTTGTTTAACTATGTTATCATGGTTTTTGATATGGGATCATAGTTTTTTATTTGTTATGTATTGCACTTTATTGTATGATCATTGAGTGGCATACTTATTGTGTAGCAAGGATTGAAGGTTATGTGTGTGCAAAGTGTGCCATTGAAAGTTATGATATCAGGTGCACCTGCATCAGGTAAAGGGACTCAGTGTGAACTGATTGTCAAAAAGGTGAGGCAAAATTTTTGTAATTTTTTTTCAAGTGTCTTCAAGTTCTAGCTAGGAACTGATAGAATGTTATAAGTTTACGGAACCTATTCGAAGATAATTGTTTACTGAGAGATAATTGTTTTCCATTCAGTTTGGATTGGTTCATATATCAACAGGAGATCTTCTCCGATTTGAAGTGTCAGCTGGTACTGAAATTGGACTAAAAGCAAAAGAATACATGAATGCTGGCCGTTTAGTTCCAGATGAAATTGTGACAGCTGTATGAATTACTCTTATATTTGATGGAATTTTCATATAGCTTCAAAAGCACTAAATATATATGCTTTTCCTGTAGATGGTTACCGGAAGATTATCTCAGAAAGATGCAAAAGAGAAAGGATGGTTGCTAGACGGATATCCAAGAAGTCTTGCCCAAGCACAGAGTCTTGAAAATATGCAGATTAGACCTGACATATACATTGCATTAGATGTATGCATAAATTTTTAGTACCCAGAAATTTGGTAGTTAATTTGATTTTATCAATATGATAGCGGTACTACTATTATAGTTTGGTATATACTTCAGAGAAAATCATGCAGCCTTGTGTATATACTTGCAGTATTTAGTGTTTTGCTATACAAAACTCAGTAGATAAAGGAAACAATTTCTGTTGGTTTTTCTTTATTTTTTATCAATTTGAACTTTCATGTAATTGATCTTTTACTCAGATGGTAAGCATCGTCACTTGCAGGTACCTGATGATATTCTAATAGATAGATGTGTTGGTAGAAGACTGGATCCTTTAACAGGGAAGATTTATCATATAACGAATTTTCCTCCTGAAAATGAAGAAGTTAAGTCAAGGCTTATAACCCGTCCAGATGACACTGAGGAAAAGGTATGTTTCTAAAACTACAGTGCAGTTCTCTTCTGTAATTTGAGAATCTGTTATCGTTCTCCTTCCTAGAAAATATTTCCTGCATCCAGCGTGACTACAATGATGTTAACTGTGTAGGGAATAACAAAATTCTTGTTAATACGGATCTCTCGTCTTGGCAAGAGATTGGAGATATTATAAATTACAAAGATCTACTACTTATATATTCATTTTAGAGATAATTTGCCTTGGAGATTCAATTTCTTGGTACACTTGATTTTAAGATGGAAGCATTCTTAAAAGTCATAGTGATATAGATTCTAGAGGATGATGCTGATAACAACCAACACCAAGTATGACCTAGTAATAGAATCATACCAATTCAAGCACACAAAACAATTGTTCTATTACTTCAACTGCCTTAAAATTCCGTACAGTTGTCGCTATTAGTTTGGGGAGCTTCCTGATTTTTTCCTCTAGCATTTCTTGACCACTCTCTTCAGACTCTAGTTGATAACATTCCACCCAATAGCCATCCCCTTTTTCTTTTTTCTAAGACTCTGTAGCATGGCTTTTAATAATGACACTTTGGCCCTAACGAGAGATGGATCTCCCCTGATTGTAACTGAATTACCTCCAATCTCAAATGCATTTCCTCATCGGACTGAGCTTTTCCAACCATTGGATGCCGAAAATGACGTCGCAGTTGCCTAATGTCAAAGGTAAGAAATCCTCAAACACTTCAACTCCACCTTCCAACTGTATCAACGGCCCCTTACAAACCCCATTATCTCGAATAGCTTCCTGTTCCCGGAGTGACACTCCGAAACTACCCCTGCCAAGGATAGGAAGTTATGCATAGCTCCGGTATCAGTCATGACAATCACTGCCTCTTCTCCAATCAAACCCATTAAATCCATTGTTTTTGGATAAGACAAACAGTGACCGAGTTTAGTGATACCTCTAGGGAGATTTCTTCGATTGGTGATAACAGGGATCACTACTGCCTCCATCAGCTTCGTCCTCGTTGTCTTCATCCATGAGAAGCACACTTAATTTTTTCTTTCAGCAATAGTGACCCATAGTTCACTTGTCATCACATCAGAAACACAACCCTTTTGCTTTCTTCTTTTGGAATTCCTTTTCGGTAAGTTTTATAAATTTCCCCAATGGTTTGCTTGCGCCTCCTGAATATGCCACTGATTTTGGAGAGTAGACTGAAGCTTGGGACTTTTTGGACCCCGGAACCTAACTCTTTGAGACAATAGAGGGACTTATGGGCATCCCTAATGGTGAATTTGGGTTATGAAACCCTCCCTTGCTATATGTTGAGCCCCCGTTTTAACTGGCCTCAAAACTTGCTTCCATAGCCCAAATATATGTCGCCTCTCTTCAACTTTCACGATTAATTTTGTAGCTTGCTCCAAATTCATAGGACTCAATAAACGTACTTCTGCTTATACATCATCCCTCACTCCATATATGGAATGGCCAATTAATAAACTCCCAAAAATTCGATCCACTATAAACTTCCTTCAATGCTCCTGCTGACTGCTGTCCTGCACTGTAGTTTTCTGTACTGTCGCCAACCATTGTTCATATAACGACCCCCCATTTTATGGCCTAAACTGCCTGAATACGAACTCCTTGAGATCAGCCCAGAGTCGAATTGGTTGTCTCTTTTGTTCCCACTGGTACCACTTCAGTGCATCTCCTTCTAATGCCACCACTATAGCTTCTAACATCTCTTCCTCCGACAACCTGAAGAATGCAAAGTATCTCTCTGCCCTTAATATCCATCCATCAGGATCACTACCGCCAAAAGCCGGAAATAAGTAATCAACTAGGTTCTATGTTTTTTGAATTGCATTTTATGTTGCCACCTTAGCTGACCTGTTATAAAATCCTGTCGTGACAGCTAACACAGCCTTTTATTCTGACAGGCCAGAGCACGTCTGCAAATTTATAAGCAGAATGTGGATGCTATCTTATCCACTTATTTTAGCATTTTGAAAAAGGTATTCATACACTCATTCATCTTAGTTTCTGTATGGCTCTTATCAAAATAACCAATTTGAAACTTTGTTGTTGTACAGCTTGATGGCAACCGATCAAAAGAGATTGTTTTTAAAGAAATAGAATCTTTGTTGACCCAGGTGCAGAAAGAGAAACCAAAACAGGAAAAATTAGGTCAGTAATTTTAGGTTCTAAATATCATGTATTTTTGCAACTTCCGTTTTAGATTCTTCATTCCTTATGAGGAATTTGTACAATGCTTGAGGTGGTATGATTTCAGAAACTTCATAATTTTAAGAGTGTTTTTGGCTGATGATGTCTGTGACTGTGAGCCAGACCTGTTCTTTTTATTCCCTTTTGTACTTTAACAATGATTATCTGAAAATAAACCAATATTTTATATCTATATTCTGAACACTATTATCTTCATACTATATACTTTACATTGTGATATAGCATCACCATCAAGGTACTTTTACTAGTAAGGGTATTAGTTGACATAGGATTGTCTAAGATATGCTAAAGACTCAAGAATGCGATTAAAGGGTGCAAATTTTGCACAGATATGGGTGTGGATCCTGTAAATCTGCAATTACAAGGCCAAACACTTAAGCCGGTGTTTGATTTGAAGTTCTGGAACCGGATAGTAATATAATGGACTGAAGGACAATTAGAGGTACAAAGAAGGTTATGCGATAGAACAGAAGAAGAGAATTGATGAGATGAAGTGTTGGAAGAACACGATGATGATATTTGTGAAGGACTTGTATTAGAACAATGGAAAAAACCCATGCAAAAAGGAACAAACTTATATTGCAATTTTTTTCAAGGAATGACAAGGAACGAACGTATATAGCGAATTTTGTATGATGAATGACGAGGAAGGATTTTGGAATGCATAATAAACTTGAATAGACAACCTTAAGCAAGATAGAAAAGTATCTTATATACTATTAACGGTATGCTCACTGGCTATTGGTTCAAGAGTGCCTGCACCGATCTATGTCTTGACTTGCAGCATGGCCCTTGTGGATGGGTGGTACAGCACGAAAATTCGGTGGGATTTTTAGGAGAGAAATATAGAGCGTTAGATGAAAACTCTGAAGTTGTGCCGCATAGTGAGTTCTTGATGCTCAACCATATTTTTTTTATTTTATCATGTGAAAACAAAGGAGTAAGAAGTTTGGGTAATATAGTGCATGTTTTCAGTTTAGACTTTTTAAATATTGTAAGGATGTACAGAAGTGCAAACACAAAGACAACCATGCATACATGGAAAATATATTGATACTCAGAATCATATAAACCAAAATTATTCATGTTTCTAGTTTAGTTTTATAGGTCATGTTTTCATATCAGTCCATCTTCTACAACTTCTTTGACTTCTTACATGACCTCCACTTTATGCAAGTGATATAATTACCTATCCAGTGTTACAAAACTACATGTTTCATCAAACTTCATTTTGTTTTGGGTTTGGGTTCTGCAAAATCAGCTGTTCAAGGTGATCGCTATTCAGAGAAAGCATCTCTTTCTAAGGTATCTGGTTGCAAACTGTTTATGTATAACACAAAAATATTAGAAAATAAAGAGCAACAAGAAAATTTCTGAATCAGTCAAATTCTGTAACATCTTTTTTACATTGTACAGAATAATTGGCGAGGAATACCTACTAGATTGAATAATATACCTCATTCTAGAGAAATAAGAGAATATTTCTATGATGATGTGTTGCAAGCCACTCAAAGATCTATTACAGCTGGAAAGACTCGGTTGAAGGTAATGTATTGGTAGAATTCCCTTTTTATGAGCACAATTTATCTCTTCTGACGATACATCTACCAATTTTATCTTTTAAGTTCTTTGCTTTTCATTCTTCAGTGAATTTTAATACTCTGAGTGGACCTTTAAAAAAAATTACTTCATGAAGTTTGATCACTTTTTAAGTGGGATTTTTTTAAATATAGGGTATATCCTATTTATTATTTGATTAATCATTTAATAAGAAATCGTTAGAGAACGAGGATACAAAATGTCTGTTAAATCAAGAGAAACTCTCTTTGCCTTTTATAAGCAAATACAACATAATTTTTTGTACTTTTTATGAAATACCAACTTACTGTGGGGGGTTTTGCTACAACCTTACGACGAGGAGGGGGGTAATCTGCGAAGGGTAAAAACTATTTTACTGGAGCTTTATATATATACATTTATATTTATAGCATGCTTTCAGATGTTGCATAAATATTTCTTGATTTGTCTATGTAATTTAATAGGTGGAGATCAATATCCCGGAGCTCAACCCTGAAATGGTGAGGGACTCGCTTATTCTTGACCGTGCTTTGTTTACTATTATATATTTATATATATTCTATGAATCACAGGATGTCTATCGGATAGGTACATTAATGGAGCTTGTTCGAGTTCTAGCCCTATCATTTGCTGATGATGGAAAACGAGTAAAGGTAGATAGTATTTTTATCTAAGCTATTGTTTGTGGTGAAGCTATGTACATATATGATCTATCAACTGATTTGTCTTTGTGTAGGTTTGTGTTCAAGGGTCTATGGGGGAAGGTGCACTTGCAGGGATGCCATTGCAGCTTGCAGGAACTCGTAAAATCTTGGAGTTCATGGATTGGGGTGATTATGGTGCGATGGGAACCTTTATCAGTATTGGTGCTATAGGTACTTGAGAAATTAGAAAGTATAATTGATATTGGAATTCTGTAGGTCTCTCATTCTTTCTGTAACTTATCCTTCAATCATCCTAGACTTTTTTGAACATTCATTGCATTCGTTTTTTGCTTCTTGTTTTCAGTGTTCTATCTAGGTTTGTCTATATCTGAATGCATATGATAGCCTGTTTATTTGTTATAAGTACAGAACATAATGGAGTGATATACATGAGAGATAATAATAGATTTTGGTATTTAGTAGAAACATAAATACTTTTTTTCTTTTCACTGCCTGCTGCGTCTTAATTGAACGCATAAATGCTTGGGTAAGCATTGGTGCTCATATCAGATATATATATTGCAGGAGCAAAAGAAGTTGCTGAAGAAGATGACTTGTTTATTTTAGTGGCTCCTCAAAATGCTGTTGGGAATTGTATAATTGGGGTCAGGCACTGAAAAGAGCAAATGCTTTTCATATTTATAAATTTAAAATGTTCTAGCTTTATGCCTAACTGTTCACGAGCACCAGGGTTTGAATATTGCAGGATCTACAGGCCATGACTGATGCTGCAGGAAAACGACCCGTAATTCTTGTAAATCCTAAGCTCAAGGTTGGACCCTGTTACTGTTTATTGGAATATAGATTTCAAATGCACTTTAAGATACACCAGTATCATAAGGTTACAGTTTTCTGTCAACTCACCTGTACAAAGTTAGTATCTATACCTAACATTTACATGATTCCTAGGACATCCCCTGGAACTACACATGTACAAGATTCAAGAGCTCGAACAGAAACCTTTTACTTATAAGTGGCTTAACAGATCTTCTAATATTATACGTCTTGAGAAAAAAACCTTTTATAGTACTAGGTTGATGAGGCGCCATGAGTATGTATGCTGACCTATGTTTACTAATGAATTAGGAAAATGGGACATTATGGAATTGGTCATCATCATTTCGACCAATTTATGATCTTCTTTTCCTTGCATAAATTGGTGAAATGAAAAAAATAATCTGACCGGCATTTTTTCTCTTCTTAATTAGGATTTACCAGCTTCGAGTGGTATCATGCAAGTAAGGACATGTCAATGCGCCATAAATGGAAAAGTAGTTGATATATTTTGAGCAACTTGTAATGATTTTGTTTATCTACTAGACAATGGGCCGTGATAAGAGGTTGGAGTATGCTGCATTATTTGAAAATTGTTACCTCTTCCGGCTTCTCTACGAAGCAGGAACTCAGTATCCCATTGTGGGTGTCCTAAGGTGAGATTATCGTCACTCCTGCTAAACCGTATTTCTCTCTGAGATTACTCAGAGTTTTCTTGGCATAGTCCTTGTGTTGGATTGACTCTTCCTTCATTGTTTTAGTTATTCCTTTCAAGATTAACATATTGGTGTTTCATATATCGTGTATTCTATGTTCCAAACATGCCTTTCAGTTATCATATAACAATGAACATTAGTTGGCAGATACTTCTGATTTTTAAACTTGAAAAATTGTGCAGAAGGTCAACAGCATGGAAGTGTAATATCATGTTATATTTATTTTGTTTAAAAAAAATAAAATTGAAAATTTTAATATTTTTTTGTAAAACATATAAAATATTAGTATTATAGATCTCTTAAGTTTTATACTTGATGAGAGTTATTACTAATGCAAACTTGGTAATCTGTCACTTGGTGATTTCAGAATGTCATATCCTTCTCCTTATGAATTATTCAAGAGAGTAAATGATCCTGATTCACCTCAGAAGGAGAAGTATATCATGTTGTCATCGTTTCCACAGAGGCCTGACGGAGATGATATCAACTATGCACTTCAAGGAAAAACAAGGTACTAGAAAACCTAACTGAATGGTATAACTGAAAATGGTATTCTTAATATTATACTTCATTTACTAGTTCATTATTTTGAGATACTAGCTTCCTTTTTTGTACTGGCAGAGAACAAGCTGAAAAAGAGGCAGGAGTTTGGTAAAAATCTTTCCTCTCTCACATGATCTGCCATTATTTGCTTAATATTGATTTATCTACGTTTATTCTCATACAGGGGCTACTTCAGTAGCATGTTTCGGTGAAACTGGGATTCAAGATAACATCATTGCATTCAGTATCGAAACTCGATGCTAGGTGATCCTCCTCTTGCAGAATGCACTTTTTTTTAAGAAATTTAGCTTAGGTATACGATTATTCACTATTCTTCCGCCCCTCCTTTTTCCGAATTTATAGAGGAAAGAATGCCTTATGCATCATATGTCATAGCAACCTGTGTTGAGCTTGAGCACACAAGCAGCACACTGGAGTCATGTTCACTCCTTGTGTTGCACTTGGCACAACCACTTGTCATAATTCTTAGTAAATGCTTTGTATATAAGTTTCTACATCTTAGTATGATCAGCTTCACTTTTTTCCCTTCTGTAAATTCTGAAATCTAAATTAATAATTTAGACAATAATATATTACTTTGTAATCTCTTTGGTTCATAGAAGTGTAAGAGCAGTAAAAGATGAATTAGCCAAATTTTTAGTAATTGTGATGGTAAAATGTGCCTGTAATTATATGGTCAACAAACTCATCCTGTTATGGAAAATGATTGATAACCTCCCTGAGCTAATTTCATTAATTTGGAACTTTTGCTACTAATAGTACAGTATGTTATGAAAATTGTGAAACTAATTATCAGGCAAATTATAATTAGAGTATGCCAACACTAACAAACTCAACCTAAATTAGAACAACCAACCACAATTAGAGGTAGGCTTGCACAAACGCATGTGATTATCTAGCAATTTATTATCAAAATACTTAGTTTAGGTACTATTTTCTCGCTTATTTCGAGATCGTCGGATGATACAGAACATGTACTCGTTTGTAAAACACGCAACTCTAATTATTTTTTAAAACGAGATATGCTCTTAGTAGTATTTGTTTACTAAATCTTATTGATTGCCGGTATATAACCGGTCAACATTTTGACGATTCTGTAGACGCCTTCACACTGTGTGCTTTTACTTTTGAGCAAAAATATCAATATCTTCGGCGTGTATCGGACGAACGGCTCAACCCCTCGCAATCGAACCGTATATTTTGGATACGTGGGTTAATTGTTGATTTAAATTTTAAAAATCACTCATTCGCAATTCAAATACGGTTTTTAATTCTTGAAAATCGTAAAATCGCAACTGTAACTCGTAACATATATTTATAATAAAATATATTTCCAAAAATGTAGTTGAGATCATATAAATTAATAAATATATATATTTATTAACTAATCTTAATATATAAGATTCACAATCATTGTAAGATATATAACCAAAATAAATGAAAAATGTAATCAATATATAATTTATTTTTATCTTTTTTTCTCTCACCTCCATATATTTGTATGTTTTTAATATCCTTACTCCACACGGAACATTAGTTTGTATTTTATTTTTGAATGTAAATTTATCACGTAACTTAAACTTGAATTTATTAATATTCTGAATTTTTTTTTTTGCAAATTATTAATTATTTTAAAATAAGTGGTTGAACCGCAAACTGATTCGCAATAACCGCAAATTCACAACCGCAATTGACGCGGTTAACCGCAACCACAAATGCGATTGCGGATGACAATTTACTAAAACCGTCCTTTGCGGTTCGGTTCGACTTTTATCCCAAAACCGATCTGATCCGAACCGCGTACACCCCTAATACTCACCCCTCCGTCCTGTCATTTATATACAGATAATTTGAACACGGAAAGCAAAAAATATATTAAAAAAGTATATTATTTTTGATAAGATAGTGGGATAAAGAAAAATAAAAAGTATAATTTATCAAGAAAAAAATATAAAAATTGAGTAACATAATAGGGTCAATTAATATTTAATATATAAAGTGAATGTATAGAAAAAAGTAGTGGATATAGTTATTTTTTATATTATTAAAATTTTATTATTTTTGATAACTTTCGAAATATATAGAATTAAACGGCATATCAAAAAAATATAGAAATAAACAAATAGTAATTAGACCGAAGCTATATGTATTCATAAAAAGATATAAACAAAACAAACGGTTGGACTTGCAAATTGGTTGATGATCTTGTGGCTGGAGAAACGTAAAACAATAATTTGTGATACAAAAAAAGAGTGGACATCACAAACTATACCATTTTTCACAAAACAGCCGCCGACTCTAAGACAAAAAAAAAATTGATAGAAATGTCGATATCCAACAATTTAATACCCCTCCCAAAATACTCCCAAATAAAGAAAACAAACTTTAAGAAGAAATTCTCTTTCTTACTCTACTTTCATCTCTAACGTTTCCTTCCTAGCCAAGATTTGTCCTTATCCTAACTTAATTTCAATAAAAAAAATTGATTACAACAAATTTAGACATTTACGTCAATATCTAATTCAAGAAAATTTAATTTTAATTTTCGGAGTCCAGAGAGTTAGGAATATCTAAAACGTGAGTGCCTAGTTGGAGAAAAATTGATTTTTATTTTGATTTATGAAAAATGAGTGTTATTGATATCTAAAATAGTTGATATGCACGTGGATGTATTATCCATATTTTTGTGCTTAGTTTTGGAGGAGAACTATATATCACACGTAATGATGTTGCAATAATTTTGTATACAGTGAGTTTGAAGGTACATATGGGGGAAGACAAAAGAATGAGAAGGGCAGGCATGCATCTTGCCCTTTGTTTCGGTTTCTTAAAAATTTGAGAAATTATTTGTGGGATGAGAGATTCTTGTTGATATTGCAATAAGAGCTTTGGTATTTGGAAGCAGCAAGATTCATTCATGCGAATTTGTTACTCCAAAGTCAACTGACTTTTAATTACAAAATCCAATAATGAGCTAAGTTAACCACGAGCTACTCAACTCAACTCCTATATAAGACTTTAAGACAGAGACACAAAGAGAGTCAGAGAGAGGGAGGGAGTGAGATTTCTTGTATCTGAGAGAGAGAGAGAGAGTTAGAGAGAGGGAGGGAGATTTCTTGTATCTGAGAGAGGGAGGGAGATTTAGAGAGAGAGAGAGAGTCAGAGAGAGAGAGAGAGAGAGGATGGCAGGAGGGTCATTTGGTCCGGCAGGAGTGGCGAAAGAAAGAGCTGATCAGTACCAAGGGAGAGTCACAGCATATGTTATCATTTCTTGCATTGTCGCTGCTGTTGGTGGTTCAATTTTCGGCTATGACATTGGTATTTCAGGTACTACCCTTTCATTCTCACTTTTTTATCAAATCAATCATATCTATAGATTTTTTTGGCATTATCTTACGCAAGGTTACAGTGTGTTGACTTGTCTCTAAAAAACAAATCTTGAAATGATAGATATTTAAATTTTTGAATATTTTTCTAATTTCTACTTGTGAAGTTAAAAGTGAATTTAATCACTGTTTGTTTATGGAAGAAATGGTGTCACTTCTGTTGTGGTTCTGCTCAACCAGAAAAATAATCAGTCTAACAGACAACTTGATGATCATTCAACAGGTGGAGTTACATCAATGGATGAATTTCTTGAGAAATTCTTTAAAACAGTATACAAAAAGAAGCAACATGCCCATGAAAGTAACTACTGCAAGTACAACAATCAAGGGCTTGCAGCATTTACTTCATCTTTATATCTGTCTGGTTTGGTTGCAACTTTGATTGCATCCCCAATCACTAGGAGGTATGGACGTCGAATAAGTATAATTATTGGTGGACTCAGCTTTCTCATTGGAGCTGCTCTTAATGCATCTGCAGTCGACTTAGGGATGCTTCTTCTGGGCCGTATCATGCTGGGTGTTGGCATTGGGTTTGGAAATCAGGTATCCTCTCCTTCTCCATCGTTGTTCATAATTTTCAGTAACTGAAAATGGAAAATCTTAGCAAGTTAAATGCTTTTTGCGATAAATGACTGCAAAACACATGATCTTTAGTAAATATGTTACTTTCGCCTCAAAACCAAACCAACTCAAACATACTCAGTGCATCCTTCTTGTAGAGAAGATAACATGTACGCATACCTTACTTCTATTCTAAAAGAGTGGAGAGGCTGTTTTCCGCGATTCCCAGCTTAAAAGTGCACAAAATAGTAATAAGAGCATTTGAATGTCAATGTGTTGTTGGCCTTAGTGTGATATGAATAAATACAGCGAATCACTACATTTGGAGGTAATGAATCCAATTAATTACAGTTATCTCTGCTATCTGCAGGCTGTTCCGCTCTATCTGTCAGAAATGGCACCGACTCATCTCAGAGGAGGCTTAAACATGATGTTTCAGTTAGCAACTACAATGGGTATATTCACAGCAAATATGGTCAACTACGGTACATCTAAACTTCATCCGTGGGGATGGAGACTCTCACTTGGACTGGCTGCAGCACCAGCTCTCTTAATGACCGTTGGGGGATTACTACTTCCAGAGACGCCAAACAGCTTAATTGAACAAGGTAGGAGAGAAAAGGGAAGACAAGTTCTTGAAAGAATTAGAGGAACAAAGAATGTGGATGCAGAGTTTGAGGACATGGTAGATGCAAGTGAACTAGCAAACTCAATCAAACATCCCTTTAGAAACATCCTAAAGAGGAGAAATAGACCACAATTGATCATGGCAATCTTCATGCCAATGTTCCAGATCCTCACAGGAATCAATTCTATTCTCTTTTACGCACCAGTTCTGTTTCAGAGTATGGGGTTCAAAGGAAATGCTTCTCTCATTTCATCAGCCTTAACCGGAGCAGTTCTTTGTTCCTCCACAGGTGTATCAATAGCCTTGGTGGACAAATGGGGTCGAAGGCCTTTACTGATAGTAGGAGGTATCCAAATGATTGTCTGCCAGGTAAAATTTTATATGCTATAAAGTGTACATATGCTCATCAGCTCATACGCCACGCATAAACAGACACAGACCAAGGATGTTAACATTTTTCTTGTCATTTTTTTGGACATGAAACAGATAATTGTTGCAACAATTTTGGGGCTCAAGTTTGGCAATGACCAAGAGCTCACAAAAGGCTACTCAATCGTGGTAGTGACCGTCATCTGCCTGTTTGTTGCAGCATTCGGATGGTCATGGGGTCCGCTTGGTTGGACAGTGCCAAGTGAAATATTTCCATTAGAAACTCGCTCAGCAGGACAAAGCATCACAGTGGCAGTAAACCTTTTCTTCACATTCGTCATAGCGCAGTCTTTCCTTTCCCTCCTATGTGCTCTAAAGTTCGGATTTTTCCTATTCTTTGCTGGCTGTGTGACAATCATGACAATTTTTGTGTACATTTTCCTTCCGGAGACTAAAGGAGTTCCTATCGAAGAAATGATCCTAATGTGGCAGAAGCATTGGTTCTGGAAAAAGATTGTGTCTGAACATTCTGATGAAAGTGTTGTGAAGCCTGAGAATTCGTTAGGGGCTTAGACCAGCAGTAACAATGTACACCAACTCTGTTAGCAGCTGCACAAAATTTGAAAGCATTGTGGAAGTATGTATACTTGATTTGTATTTTTAAGCAGAGATTGGTTAGGAGTGAGGACAATAAATCTTGTAATATCATACATGCTTTTGTAAAGATTATATATGCTTTAAAATATAACTTTTAGAGCAACTCCAACAACATTTTCAAACTGGCTCCTTAGTCAATTTTTGAAGAAATTATAACTGAAGTGCCCTCCAACAAACTGTGATCCCTCTTCAAACACTTATAGTAACCCCAAGAGTTAATTTCTATGCTCCTTATAAATTATTTATTAATATATACTCTTAGTTATCTAAAATTGAAATTTGTGATTTCATTCCAACAAGACTCCTCAATTTTTACCTCTATTCTCTTTTTCATCTATTTTTTTTATTACATGCAATTAAAATATTATTCTCACTTTTATGTGTACTAGATGAGCATCAAAGTTTATATTAATATAAAACTAGAGAGGAGAGCAAAGATGCTCCTCACTATTGAGGAGTGGTTTTAAACTCCTTACCATTTGAGGAGGCACAAGTAGTGTGTTTGAGATATTTTTGCTTCAATCTCCTCAAATTTTAATTAAACAGTATATGTAGGGTGCCTCTTGGAGTTGCTCTAAAATCCTGTTTGCTTCCTCAATAATGAGGAGGATATGCTCCCTCCCAACTCATTTTTATACTAATTTCTCTACTTTCAAGGTATTAAACAAACATTACATTATTCATGTGTACATTATAAAGTAATAAAGAATGAGTAGAGAGTGAAGTTGAAGAAAATTGTTGGAAGATAAATGAAATTTTAACTCCTAAATATAAGAGTTGATTTGTTATATTATTTTTAAAGAAAAATTAAGGTGACTAGAAAATTGTCCTCCCCGTGATAATTATTTATATTTTGGCACATCATCTATTTTTTCAAAGCATATTTGGGACACCATCTTTGTAAAGTTTTATAGCATCATCTTTGTAGTAAAAAGTCTTTATAGCTACGACTAGAGTCCTGAAAATAGTGTCCAATTTATTTTTAAAAATAGTTGACCGGTTAGATTTTTAAAAGAGAAATTATCAAAGATATATTATTTAAAATTTATTTTTAATTTATTATTTTTTGAAAATAATTACAAAAATACTATTTTCATCCAAAAGTAACACATATGTAACATTTTTTACGTTTTCAGAAAAATGAAGGATTTTTTTTATTTACATTTAAGTTTGCAATCGGGTTGCCTTTGAGGTTATGTCACATTGCAACATTGTATTTTTGTAAAAAAAATTGAAATATCGTATTTTTACAAATTAAAACTTAAAAAATCATATTTTTGCAAAATAAAATATTTTAAAAAAATATCTTTTCCAAAACCTCTTTTTAAAATCTGAATTATCACCATAAATTATTTTTTAATAAAAAATTATAAAATTACATTTTTTTATCTAAGAATGATATATTAAATATTTTTAAAATACTAAAATTTATTCAATTTTAATTCCGATCTATTAGATTTTAGTTTATCTATTAATATAATGGAGTCTTTTGGGTAATTGAGGTTTGTTAATTTTGATGATGGACCGATTTTGTTGGGGCTATTGTTAAAGTTGAAAAAATATTTCCAAATACTGGGTGAAAAAAGATAGATAGATATTTGTAATAATATCATTATATAATTCAATTTTTAATTAACTATCACAAAATACTTTTTATTTCAGTGATATCATCATAATTTTGAGTTTTCATACATATAATAAACGTTAATAAAAAAGGTTACAAACTTATAGAATATTTTTAATAATACAGTATTATTTTAATTTTTTGATTTGATATTATTATATATTTTTGAGTTTTATATAATATAATGTACTATTTTTTACAAATAATATATATATATATATATATATATATATTCCTATTAGATCAATGATTCTTACACCAACAATACTTCATTTAGGCATTTTAAATCATTTAATAGTATCTTATTATTTTAATTATTGATTTAAAATATTAAATTAATGCATAATGTGTTAGGTAATGAATCACACACAGGGGTGAATGTGTTTTTCTGATTTTAGGCTTTTCTTGAAAGTTAATGGTTGAACAAAGTAAATTAAATCTTGTATATAAAAGTGTTCATGCAGAATTTAAACTTGCATAAAATAAGGAACACAAATCTTCAAAACTCACTTAATTTTTATATTAAAAATTAAGACTGTTTTCCTACAAAATTTCTAAGCTCTTTGATGTTAAAGAGCTCAACTTCTTCTTGAGAGTGATACAAGAGATTTGATCTAAATTGTTACATCTAACTAGAGGATCAGTGTTAAACTTTATAACTCAGTTAACTGCTGGTTTACACAGTGGATAATAAACATGCTATTAGCTTTTCTAAACTGTCACTTGTCATTTCTATTTATAGAAAAGTAAATCTTCCATTTCTGGCTTAGCATATCTTTAGCATCCCGTGATTACTTTAATCTTCCTCTGTCAGTTAATCTTTGCCATTGATTTTGCACACTCTTCAAGCTGTTTTTTGTAGACTTGTCAATCCAGCTGTTGGATTGTTTGTTGATTGTTTATCTTGGATATTGAACTGATCTGCAATTCTGTACTTTGAGACTGTACTTTGAGATCTCCAGTTTGAATTAATAGAACACTTGACATCTCATTAAGTACATAGACTTATCGAGATCACTAGCATTCCATATAGGGTTTGACTTGTAGAGGTCTTCAGCTTGTCGAGATCTCTAGAGTTCACATCTTCACTATGACTTATCGAAAACTCAGAGTTCTCTAGTGAAGGAATGACTTGTCGATATCTCCAATCTTCAGTTCTTTAAATTGGCTTGTCGATATCTTCTTGAGTTCTCGAGTAACTTTCCTGACTTCTCCACTCCCGGTGGATATTGCTCATCCGTCGAGTAGATATATAGCTCATCCGTCGAGTAGATATATAGCTCATCCGTCGAGTAGATATTGTTCATCCATCGAGTAGATAATGTTCATCCATCGAGTAGATATTGCTTATCCGTCGGGTACTCTCTGGAGTTCTCGAATGACTTCTCTATAACATTAAATCTGTGACTTGTAGAGATCTTGACTTATAATATTTTTCTCCAAACAGATTTATTCAACTCCAAGCTTCTTCAAAATTCTTCTGAGGCATGATCTTCTTGATCTTCTTCCGGATAGAATCCTTAGACTTGATACTGTTTTAGGAAAAATACTACAGTCTGTGTGACGGCCTCAACCCCGGGGTCAGGAGTTGACGTCATCAATAACAATAGTAACCATCAAAATTCAATCCAAATCAATAATAATACATATTTATGACCCCTCTTTACCAAGACATTTTCCAGGTTTAAGTATGATTTAGGTTGCAACTAATACAAACCAACTTACAACAATCTTTCTGACGCAGCTAACTTAACACATCAACTCAACAGACCATCATTGGTCCAGCACAACTACCTCAGAGGAGCCTGACACGAAAAAGCTGGAACTCTGCCCTGACTACCGCGCAAGAATCTCCTAGGCATCTGCAATACATATGTAAAATATTCCGCAAGGGTGAGCAATCAATTGCTCAGCAGTACCACTATATGAATAACAAGTAAAATATTTTAAAGTAAAGCAGTTATAGGAACAGAATTCATAACTTGCCGGAAACATGTAAAACAGGTATAAACTGGATATCAAAACTAGCATGCTTTCAATAAAACAAACGTAGTAGTGTGCTGTGTACAAATACCAGAGTTTAATTCTAGCATGCCATTTTCATTTCCAAATCCACTGTATAAACTCACTTTTTCTGTTACGAGAATCACAAAGCCAAATCAGATACTTACGGATATGTGAAGATAGTTGATCAGGCTATCAACACCGGACAGCTCCCACTGCCATCCTATATACCTGTTCTGGAACTCAGAGACTAGCTAGGTCTCTGACCTACTGGACTAATCGGTTTTATATTGTGTGCAACCGAATTAGCCTCTTACGCCACCTCAATAGGCCTACTCTGGCCCCAACGTATCCCATATCTGATCGTTTTATCCAGTTCTCAAAATCACTTTTACCTATCTCTTTTCAAAATCAATTCTGTCACAGCACACTATTCAAATCCTCTTTTCATTTTAATCACATTTAGAAATAGGTGTTTTCAGAAGTTACTTTTCCCCAAAATATAATTTTAAACAACATTTTCAAATACAGGGGATACGTAACTTAAAACGTTTCTGTTCCATTACGAGAATAAAATATTTAGCTATTCATATGTACTGAACCATAAAAGAATGGTCAGGGGTACTTGCCTTGCAGAGCTTTACAAATATTATCGATTGACCTTGAGCCGACATGGACGCTCAGGCTTTATCATCTAACCACTAGATCACCTTAGATTCGACTTCAACACTCAGGTTCTTCGGTTGAAACCCTACTGAGCTGGTCGACTATCCACTAGATTATCCTTAGTTCGATATCACTTCTGGAGTCCTTCAACTAGAACCTACAGAGCCGAAACGCCCTACGTTAGGCGTCTAGGTATGCTTGACATATCCTCGATACCAATTCTACCAAAACGATAACAATCCCTACTCATACTTATATGTACTACTGTAATACAATAACACACATAACAGTCAGGGTTCACGTTCTCGAGAAATCGGTTCGGTGTTCGTTTTCAGAAAATACGTATACTCGTCATTTTACGAAATTAGGGTTATTGAATTTTAACAAAACATTCACCACAACATACAATCACGTTCCGCACAGAACATATGCACATACTTATTTATACTTGTTCGACGTTCCGATAATTACAGGGTATGTCCCGAATTTCTGAATTTAATTTACAAAAATTCTGGCAGCACCTCCACTGTTTATCGGCCTACCGTCGAACAACTCGACGTCAAATTATAACAACAAACAATCCAACAATTCATTCCACCAATACAACCGAAATCCGTCTCATAAATCCCAAACACCAATTTAACCAACTAATTATTATTACATCTTATACTCATACTCACATTTATTTATTAATTTGTAGGACTCAGAACAACGTCATCACCGTCCACCGTCGGCTCGCCGAGGCTCATCGCCGACGGCGGCAAAAATTCGCGGGTACCCGTATAAATTGGGTTTCCATCACGAATTTTCACCGTTTAATTGTAACTTTCGAAATATAACTCGAGTAATTATGGTAATTTATTCAAAGTATTATTCCAAATAATATATCTACTTCAAATCTTTAGAAATTAATTGAATAAATCACCAAAATACACTCGAATTTCATCACTGCAATTCATCATAAAATCAGAAAATAATAAAAAAAATTATGTCATCACAAATGACACACGCACACGCGTGTATCAATAACACATGAAACCCGAACATGGACATAAACGAAATGAAGCAGCTGCCTGGAGTACAATCACAACCGGAAACATAGAACATCAGTACCCAGCTGTACATACACACATATATATACAGCACAAAAACCCACTGAAACCATACCACATCAATAACTCCGCCGAAAAACGGGAAAAGGCAGCGGCGGAGAAAGACACAGGCGACACAGAGGAATCGCAACCAACCTCCACCCTCCTCGCGGATGATACACACACATACATGTATATGTTCGTGTGTATGTCAGCCAAGCAGAGGTCGGACAAGGAATCACAAACGAAGGGGCAGTCGGCGTTTAGCCGGAATTAGGCGGCGATGAAACAAACAAGACAGAGAGGAGAGATTACTGAAAATACAGGGATAAAAGAATTGTATCTATTTGTTATTTGTTTTTTTTTCTTTTCAACACTCCTGCTGCTTACACGTGTCTGAGGGAGTTATAAAAATTAGACACGTAGCCCGCTACTCGATATAATCCTCTTGTTGCCCCGCTTCTGATTCGTTTTCCCCAATTTAACACATAAAGGCACAATTAAATAAAACCCGTAAAATTACGAAAACAATTTTAAAATATTACAAATATCTCGGAATAAATAAAAACATAAATTTTGTAGAGTTAAAATAATTTCTGAAATTGGATTTATACCCGGTTTTATCAAATAAACGAATCTACACGCGTTTGAAATTAATTCCGAAAATTTTCAAAATAATTTTAAAATTCTCGGCATATTCCCAATTTAAATAAATATGAGTTTCATAATTTTTGAAGAATTCTAGAATTAAATACGGATTTTACAAATAAAGGCACTCAGAAAATCATACAGGGCTAAATAATTGATAAAATATTTATTTCTAAATTTTATAAAATCCCAAAAATAATTATTGTAATTATGAAACCATAAAAACAACTTCAGAGATATTTCAAATATTTATGCAAATAAATTTGCACTAAATTCACTTTTAAAAGTGAAAACGACTCAATACAACTCAATAGTTAATTACGCAAACAACCCGGTACACCCTAATTTACACAGAGATCATTATAAAACAACACATAGCGATCGAAACCAATACACATATTTTATTTAACCATTTATTTAATAATTACACTTTTAAATAATATAAAAGTATATGAGTCGTTATAGTCTGCTCATTTGCATTTTTACAGACTTTAAGTGTTACAAGTACAAAATACAGATTAAGATAACAATACAACTTACTTAGGGTTGACAAATTGTCTTAGTCTTATTAAAGTACATGCATGTCTTTCACAACAATCTCCCCCAATTTGTGAGAAGATTGCTTCACATAAATTCATGCCTGTTAACAAAACTAACCCCAAGTTTAAAATTGATGGAAGATAAAATTAAAACATAAAGCTTGATAGGATTACAGCTTGTACAACATAAGAGTCACCAGGTTCCAAGATTACAAGAATCAGGTAAAGACAGTTTTTACGTCTGTTTCTTCTCTAAGTTTATCCTTCAAGTGATCAAGAATTTCAAGTTCTTCTATGATGAGTGTTCCACTTAGAGATTCCACAAGTTTTTGCCTTGCTGCCTTAGGGTAACCCTGGTCCAGATACTCTAAGCTGAATCTTGAGAATCCACCAATTTTGATGTTTAGAAATCTACCATCTTTAGAAATTCTGCTCATTCCTTTTACTTTCAAATCTTCTAATCTTTTTATAAACATATATATTTCTTCATCATGTATCCTTATTCTTTCTTCAGCTTCAGCCTTATCTCTTTTCTTTATTTCCTCCCTTTCAATCAACCATTCAGCCAAAGATGATCTCCAAGTCCTTGTAACAGTGTCCTTGCCTTTTAACAAACTTAACACTCTCTTAATTTCTGCAGGAGTCAAAGAATCCATTAAGTTTTTATTTAGAAGAGTGAATGTACCATCCTTAAGATAGACTCTAACTTCTCTCAGGGATACAACCCAGATTTTAACAATTTCCTCAGCTGGATGTTGGAAATGGTCTTCATCTGAGGTGCACCAATTTAGAGGTAGAAAGTCAGATTCTTTAAAGCAATTACAGATGGCCCTTTCAGTGACTTCCACTTCCTTTACAGGTTTGACTTTCTTAGTCTTTCTCCCAACGGATTTGAGCTTGAATTTTAGTGAAGGTTTGGCTAAAGGTAGGGTTGTTAATTTCTTGAGATTTGTGAGGCTTGAGGTGATTGGAAATTATAGGAAGGAGTTGTCAGTTTGTCTATAAAGAAATTTTAGCTTAGATGTTTGGGAAGGTTTGATGTTAGAGATAGTTGATGTTGTGGGTTGAGCTAAGGTTTGAGATGGTTGTATTTGGATTTTTAGGGTTGTTTGAGTTCCTGAATCATCATAAGGTTTTATGCTCTTCTTCTCCCCTCTCCCCTTCTTCTCTTCATCTTTCTTGTCATCCTCCTTCTTCTTCTCTCCACCCTTGCTACCAGATGGCTTACTACACTGACTACACTGATTCGGATTTGAGCCAGAAGGATTCTGATCACACTTCTTGTGCTCATCATCATCCAAGTCATCATTGTTAAACTGAGTTTTGGGCAAGTTGACTTCTGCATTATCCAGATATCTCCTTAGTAGCTTTATCATTTCCAAATCATCATAGTTCTTATTTTTCTTAGCTTTTAAGATCGTTCCTAGGATCATGATAAGCTTCTCATTGCTCCTGACACATTGTTTAGGGATATTGAAAAATCTGAATTGTTTAGTGATTGGACAGATATATGCTATACCCTTGCTCGGCTGAAGGTATGCTTCAGGAAAGGTAGCTACATGAGCATCTTTCAGTACAGTTAGTAGCTTGGTATCTTCACGAGTTATAACTCTAACTTTGATGATAAAGATATCCAACTCAGATGCCCTCCTTGAGACAAGGCAATTGAGGGACACCTGCATACATCTGTCTGTCCCTGAGTCATTTGCATTAACCACTATCTTGTCTTCCAGAAAGTTGTCCTTGTTGACTTTGATCACTCTTATGAAATTTATTGTCTTTTCCAGGGCCCTTTTATATGTGAAGTGATTGTTGTTGAGAGAAGCTTTTAAGGCATTGAGTAGTTCTTCAAACTCTCTGTTCAAACTAGGTCCTTCAGCAGACCTAATAAGTCTCTCTTTGTCAAGATCAACTTCTTTAGTTTTCTTTCCAGCACCCTGAACTTGATGTTGAGATGACCTTGATTATGCCAACCTAGCATCTATCTCCCCCTTAGTCTTGTTGACAGACATGAGAAGGGGAGTAGGGATTTCAGGCCTTACTTGTTCAGGCAAAGAAGGTAGTGGTATGTTGAGTTTACCCATGATGTCTCCCAAAGCTATAAAATTCTGCATTTGAAGATGCTTATGGGAATCCACCAGAGTTTGGATATCTGTTTGTTGGCTTTTGACAAGAGATGTCAAAGCCTCTACTTGTGCAGTGAGAGAGGAGTTGGAGTTTTGCAATGCTGTGACTTGACCTTGTCGAGACTGAATTTGCAGATTTGTTGAAGTGGATCTAGGCTGATAAGAGCTGCTAGACGTGCCAAAGTGTTCTTCTATAGCCTCTTTGATCCCTTCCATTAGCAAAGCTGAGGGTTTAAATCTGCTCTGGTGAAGTTGATCCAGCTGAACCTTGGTCTCATTTGAATGAGTAATTTGTTTCTGGATCATTTCATGGAGATTGGTGAACGATTGTTTAAGGTTTTTGACTTCCTTCTCAATGGAGGCAAGATCCATCCTGGTCATTTGCTCAGAATTTTTTTTGAATTTAGAGGAGATCTGCTCTTGAGATGGTATGATCTTGTCCATTTTCTCATTCACCAGTTTCCTGATCTTGTCTTCATGGCCAGTAAGTTTGATTTCAAGAGCCTTTCCAAACAGAAGAAATGCTTTGAGCTGAGCTTTGTATACATATGTAATGGCATCATAGACAACTTCTGGATTCAAGTCTCTTGCATTGCTGCTCAGAATAGTAACATAATCTTCTCGAAATCTGGCCAGAACTTGATTCATCTCTAAGGCAAAGTCATCAGACAGCCATGCATCCACATTCTCATCTAGTTCAGCATCATTAACAATTTTCTCCTTTTTCTCCTCAACCTCTTCATTGTAAGAAAGCATGATAGCTTGATTGTCTTGGTTGCTCATGTCTGAAGTTAGAAGATGCTGTGAGATGTTGGCCAGTCCAGAGATATGTTCTATTAGTAGATCACCTACAGAAGTTGGTTGAGAGGAAGATTCTTGTAGCCACTGAGAGAGTATGTGAGGTTGTTGAGGTTGAGAGGTTGATGGTTCATCAGAAACTCATGTGACTGAGATCACAGTTTGACTCACAGATTGCTCTGTGGTTTTGACAGTGTATTATCCTCCACTTATAGTGGGCACCTCCAATTGAATTAGAGGGGATTTGACTGGGTTACTGTCATGTGCACCAGCCTCAAACCCTTGTGTGTCTTGCAAGACACTGGCACTTGAATGTGCTATGCTTGCCTCCCCTATAACAGGATCACGGGAAAGTGTACTCCTAGCTTCAACTGCAGAGACAATTTCTGCTAGGATTATAAGGGGAGTTGTTCCTTTATAAGGAACCTCCAATAGAATTGGAGAGGATTTAGATAGCTCCCCCTCAGGAGTACTACCCTCAAACCTTTTAGTCTGTGAAGACTGTTTCGCACATGAAGGTGCATTAGAGGTATCCATGGGGTCTTCAGTAAAGACTGATGAATCCCCCATATTTGTGATGGTGTCATTAAGGTCTACCCCAGCATGTAGTCTTTCACCATCTAAATGAGGTGTCTGGGTGGTGAGCAAAGCTTCTTGAGCTAAGTCACTTGATTTTTGGTGCACTGGAGAAATGGATTCAAGTGGAATTGGAATAGAATAGATATTAGATAGAAGAGATTGTTGCTCAGTTGTGAGTGTTGGCAGCTCCCCCTGAATAGATGAGGGAGTTTCAAGAGATGTGCTCTCACAATGTGTGCCTTCCTTATTTCTCCTACCATACACTTGAATTGCTTCTTGTGCAGGCTGTGCAGACTCACTCCTGGTTGTTTTTACAACTGCATCCTGTTGACAGGATGTAGAGGAGGATAGAGTGGTCAGCTCAGTTTGTTTACTCCTTTTGGATCTTTTGACCAGAGGTGGTTCTTTTTCAGCTCTCTCCTCACCACTCTCAGTTATCACAACTAGGTTTATCCCATTTCTCTTCCTTTTACTGACCTCACCTCTTTGGGAAGATGAGGTAGTTGGTTTCCTAGCTTCTAAAGGTTGTGAAAGAATGGTTGCAGCTTGGGAAGATCCCTGTTGGTAATCCTGTGTTTGTGCTTCCACAGGTTCAGGAATCATAGTTGTACTAGATTGTGCATTAGATCTCATGTCAGGCATATGATAAGGATAAGTCCTAAATCTCTCCAACACAAATGGAGTAATT
This sequence comes from Apium graveolens, assembly GCF_009905375.1. Taxonomy (NCBI): domain Eukaryota; kingdom Viridiplantae; phylum Streptophyta; class Magnoliopsida; order Apiales; family Apiaceae; genus Apium; species Apium graveolens. The sequence goes on along the minus strand of NC_133648.1, from coordinate 10,843,746 downwards.
TGCAGACTTACATTCACCGTATTCTTTGTAGTGAGCCAAATATTATTTTGGACACTTGCTTACAGTTGCCAATTTTAGTACTATCTATACCATTCAGTAGGTGAATGTCAGCTACTTTATTATTTAAAGTGGACATAATAAATCTAGGAAAGAAAATTTCCTTACCTCTAGCTGTCAGAGGCATAATCAGCCTGGTTGCAAGTTCTTCCTGGATCAGTAGACCAACATTCAGGTGTCCGTTGTGGGCAATTGAATACACCAGCTTTTGCACAACACTTGAGATATTGTCATATCCTGTTTTTCTGCAAGTAAAGGCCCTCACTACAGAGTCAAAGATGAATGACCACTCCTTCCTTAGATTGGTTCTGTTTAAGCTTGACAGGTTGATTCTCCCATCATAATTGATGAAGTCCATGAACTCAGTCAGCTCATCAGGAGTTGGTACCTCAACCACATTCTCAGTTGGCAGCCCCAAGGCTCTATTCACATCTTGGTCATTGAATTTTATTCGTTGGCCTCCAATTGTGCATGCCACCACCAAAGAAAGAAAGTTGTTAACATTAGTCCTCACTATAGCTGTAGTCCAGAATTCATGCAGCACGTCTAGATACAGTACGGGATTTGCAGTCAAAGCACCTGCAAGATAGGATTCAGACAGCAGCTTTACAAACCCCTTGAAGCTATCAGGAGCTTGATTTGCATCAGTGAAAGCAAGATATTTGGTTCTTTTCTCTGGGACAAATGTACTAACAACATTTTGGGCCATGGTTTATTGATGAAAATGAATGGGTAAGAGAAATTTATGAGAATGAATGAAAAATGAGAGAGAAAACGATTTCGGATTGAAAGCTAGGTCACTTTAGATCTCGAAAGTTGTAAGTAAGAGTATGTATCGAGAAGTCTGGGTATTTATAGTAAAAGAAGATGACTTGTCGAGAACTCAAAAATAGACATTTGGAGTTTGTCTATTGAGAAGTCATTTAGAGAAGTGAAGTACATATCGAGAAGTAATTTTAAATTACTCTTATAGAGAACTAAAACCTGACTCATTGAAATGTTAAATAAATACCCAGTTTGTCCAAAAGATGGACTGAATTAATTCTAACTTTTTTTGAATAAATTCAAAATAAAATTAGAATAAATTTTCCAAAAGTATTTTACCAAAATAATTTATCAATTTAAATTATCTCAGTTCTGAGTTATTGATAAGTCAAGAATTTTACTTGTAGAGAACTCTGTGAATGAACACTATTAGAGAACTCTACAAGGACGTATCGATAAGTCATTTTAAACCTATCGAGAAGTCACTCGAGAAGCCAGTAAATTGACTTATCGAGGACTCGCTCGAGAAGTCCTAAAATTACTTATCGAGAAGTCAATTTATACTTATCGAGAACTCAGTTATCTAAATACTTTTGGTTATTGTAATTCTACCTTGAGTTAATTTTACATATTAAGGATATAAATTAACAACTAAGCAGTTTACTTCAGAATTTGAAAAATTCCAAGTTAATTGAATTTGAAAAACAAATATACAGAGATTTCTGAAATATTTTATAATTCATATTTCAGCTAATTTCCAATTTAATCAAATCAATTTTGATTTACTGGAGATTAATCTGTTGCAAAAAATTAGCTCAGTTCTTGCCTTAGGATGAATAATTGAGCATTCCAATTTCACTTACAAGTCTAGTGAAAGTTGCTTCATCCAAAGGTTTAGTAAAAATGTCAGCTAATTGTTTTTATGTTGGTACAAAAATGAGCTTCTTTACAGTATCTGAAGACTCTCTTTCTTCCCCTGAGGTTGTGCAATCAAACTCAGGTAAATGTGATGAGCTTCCATTTCCATGATTCTCTTGTTGAGTAGTTTCTTCATTACCTGAGTCTGGCAAACTTCACTGACTTCAACTTGAGCAAGCTCCATCTTAGGCATGTCTCTTACCAACTCCTTTTTGACAAGGTGTTAATTTTCTAGAAAATCAAGTGAGACAGATTTTTAAGCCAGAGCTTGTTTATTTCTCCTGATATCTTGGCGTAGAAGTAACAAATACCATCCTTATTTATCGAGTCAAAATCTTCAACAAACAAGCTTCCTTTCTTTGCTCCCTTCAGAGCAACTTCACTGGTTTTCATGTTGATAACAGTGCAATCTTCTTGTTGAATATGACTTGAGACTATTCTCTACAATATGCTAATTCTGAAAAGATTCACTTCAAGGTCAGCTACCAGTGCTACATCATTTAAAGACAACATTTTCAGAACAATCTTGTCATATCCCATTTTGAACCCTTTGCTGTTGTTTCCAAAGGTCACCAATGGGCCAGCTTTCTCCGCAAACTGTGATAGTAGGGCTCTACCACCAGTCATATGCCTGGAACATCCACTGTCTATGATTCAGATGACTTTCTTCACTTGCCCTGCACACAATGAGTCTTAAGTGTGTTTGGAAACCCAAGCAGTGTTGGGTAGTTTCTTCTTGGTAACTTGTTCAGTAGAGGTAGAATGAGTAATTTTAGAGGAAACATAATTCAGTGATTGTTGTGCATGTTTTCCTTCTGATGTAGACTCATTTCTTGATTCTTTAAGGTCTACTCTCAGATTGTGGCAACTCTTCATTACCTTCATGTTGCAAGGAATGTAGTCAAACTTGTCACAGAATGAATAGGGATCATTAGAATTTGCTTCATTGCATTTACAAGTTCCTTCAGCTGGCTTGCTAACAACCTTTTTACAAAGGTGAGTTAGATGATTTGAAGAGCCATATTTTTCACACTTATTTCTAGGAGCATTTGCAACATAAGCAAAATTATTGCTTTTGTTTATCCCTATTTTCCCATTTCTATTTTTCTTTCTCTTTCTTGCATCTTCAGTTTTGGTTTCTTGAACAGGAGTCTTGGGACTTTGTTTGTTCATGAGTTTATCTTCAGTATTGGAAGACTGAACTGATTCTTCAGTTTTCTTCTCTTTATCTTTATTAGCAATTTCTTGCTTGATACTCAATTCTTCTTCACTGAAGTTGACTACACATGCTTTGAATATAGGTGCATTAACCTCTTTCAAAAAGGTTGGAGCATTCTTAGTCTTCTTGGCTTTTCCTTTGTCACCTACAGTTTTCTTTCTGTCACTCATGTCATCATAGTCAAGTCCAATAGCAATGTTTGCACATGGCTTATTCTTCTCATGATACTGTTCGACCAGTTCAGATGCATTTCTGAAAGATTTCATCATTACTTCATTCTTTTCTAGCTTCTCCCTTAACACTACTTCAATTTCATTTGCACACTTGAGCTTGTTCTTGAGATAAGCATTTTCTTGTTTTAAAGCTTCAAGCTCAACTAGCAACAGTTCAGTTTCTTGCTTCTCACTCTCGAGCTTCTTATTTATCTTTGTTAATCTGCTAACTTCTTCATTAGCAGCAACCATACTTGTGTGAATGTGAAATATTTATGTGCTCATCTTCTCAACAATTTCCTTGTATTAATTCATGTTTAAATCAGTAGTGGTAAGAGTTGGTGTCTGTGCTTTTGATGAGGATGATTCACCTTGCTCCAAAGCCATTAGAGCATAGTTTCCAACTTCCTCATCTTCATCATTATCTGAATCATCCCAACTCTTTCCCTCCGCAATATAAGCTTTGCTCTGTTGCTTTTTCATAAGATCTTCATACTTTGCTTCCAGTTCAAGATAAGCTTTGTCTTTCTTTGCCTTCTTGGGTTTCCTGCATTCTATAGCAAAGTGGCCTAGTTCATCACAATTGAAGCACCTTATATTAGATCTGTCAACAGATCCAGTTTTGTAACCACTCTTGCTGTCAGAATTGTATTTCCCTTTCTCTTTCCAGCTGTTGTCTTTGTCGAAGGATTGTCCTTTATTTCTGAAGTACCTTGGCTTCTTTACTCTAATGTTAGAGAATTTTCTAGCTAGATAAGCCATTGACTGATCTAGCTCATCCAGTTCTTCAAGAGTGTAGAACTCATTTTTTTCCAACTCTAGTATGACTTGCTCCTGTGAATCATTTATTCTCTGCTCACTTGTTGAGGCAATTGAAGTTTGGGATCTAAGTTCATCATTGAAGGAGTGGCTTTCATTTACAATTAAAGCACTTGAGCCATCCACAACATGTCCTTGACCAGACCTCAACGATTGCCTTTGAATCATCTCTAGTTTATATGTTTTGAGAATTCCATATAAAACCTCCAGAGTTATTCTGCTCAAGTCTCTCCCTTCCCTGATTGCTGCGATTTTCTGTTCCAAATAGTCAGGGAGAGTAAGCAAGAACTTTAGATTCACTTATTATTCTTCATAGTATTTTTCATGAAGCTCCAAGTCATTTATTAGCTTATTGAATCTTTCAAACACATCAGTTATACTTCCCTTAGGCTTAGCCATGAAACCATCATACTGTGAAATCAGTATCCTTTTTTGATTAGATCTGACTGTTAGGCACAAAGCATGCGCTAAATAATTCACACAAGTATACGCGTTCGCAAGTAATATAGAATGATTTCTAGTTCATTCCCACAGAGACTCTGATTAATTATATTTAATTAACACTTACTCACCAATGTATGATTATTCTTCAATGTCAAGATAATTAATAATTAAGATTGGTTAACTAATATTAACTACGAGAATTAAACACTTGAATTAACAATATTAAACACACATGAGATCCTAACTTCATTACTACTTCATTCAATAGTTATTATTATTACCCTTAGCATGTAATGGTGATGATATTAATCGAACAACACGAAACTGATAAATGCCAACTTTCTTTGTACGAATACCATTCTACCAAGCATCCACAATTAAGATAGAAGTTGAATAGGCATCAATTATGTTGAGACCCTATATGTCTACAGAATTTGACAATATAATGATTTAAGCACAAGTTATTCATGATGATTACACAGGGCAAGTAAAACGGTTAGAGTTACCCACTAATCATGCATACAATACACGAACCTATGCTAGCATGGCAAGTTCTAAATCTCAAGATTCATTGTCGCTTCACAAGAGATTAACAGGCTATCTTACATGTTCGAGACGCACATAAGACGAATAAGCACAACCTATGCTAGATATCATACAATCACCACATACCAAGGTATTAAATAATTAACTAAAGAAATCCATAGTAATTCCGCTAGGATCCCATGATCACGATTAGCCCATAATAGAACTCATCATCACCATGGGTTCATATGAAAGCATGATAATAACACAACAATATAAAGTAATAAAAATACTTAATAAATAATGAAGTACGTCACAAGAGTATTAAGGTTCAAAGGATAAAGAAAACTAGCATCCACTGTTATAACGAATTAAAAAAATCACAAGATAAACGTATGCTTCCTCTTCTTCGTTGTTGCGTGCTAAAACGGTCTTCTCGATCTTCTTGCCTTCGCTCTCGATAAAGAAAACGTCTTCCCATAAGGTTTATATAATAACCCAAAAGAACTAGCATCAACAGAAGCCCAATCGTACTCGAATTATAAAATCCAGATTCTAATTTTCCGCACACAGGCGGCCGCCTGCATCCTCCACGCGGGCGCCTGCTAGCAGGCGGTCGCCTACTCCAATCAGGCGGGCGCCTGCAACCTTTCTGGAAAAATCCTTAGTTTGCTTCTGTTTTTTCTGATTTCTTCGCTCATCACCCCTAGACTGATTCCAAGCACTTCCTTAAGCTTTATTCGATGAAAACCACATATCTAAGCAAGTTATACCCTGAAAAGTAAAAACACTCGAAAACGCGTCAAATACATAAAATACTTGAGTCCAAGACACCAATTCAAGCCGTTATGAGACGCTCTAAGTGGTATAAAATGCCACTTATCACACCCCCAAACTTAAATCGATGTTTGTCCTCAAGCACCTCAGACTCAAACTCAGAATAAAACATGCATGCATGCAAATTATATGAATGCAGTGATCCCCATCGCGATGACTAAACCAACCAATACATGACATATCAACAAATGCAATTAGGCGACTAAAGATCGATGAAATCACGCAAGCTAACATACAACTAGAAATGTGGTGTATGCGAATGCTTAACAGATATGCTTCGAAACTAGATCAATCACCATAACTTAATTATCCTCAAGGCAATCACAAGCTTATACGAAGAATATATTCAAGACACAAAATGACTTATAACACTACAAGATTATTGGAGTTTATTACGGAATCATGCTTTTATTCAACACATAAAACATATGCTTATTTGACCGTGCAATGAGTGAGGTCCACAAAAGACTTATACAATGGTACCCATTTAGGGAGCGTTAGGTTAACGGATCCCAGACTATAAAAACCTTAGGTCACTAGGCTCAAAGTCCCCTAAGAACTTAATAACTCGAATACCAAAGAGCCCACTCGTGATCAATTGTGCATTAAACCATATTTTTTTTCTTTCTTTTCTTTTTTTTTCTTTCATTCTTTTTCTTCTTTTTTTTCAATTTCTGAGCAAGTACGTTTCGCACCATCTTGCTCAACCCTACACTACTCGTATACAATACGAGCCGACTACTAGCCATTTGTCCCCTAGCCACAACTAGCAATGAATTCCAATTTTTTTTCCAATTTTTATCTTTTCATGTCTTTTATCATTAAGAGTCTATCATGCATTCTAAGCATAAGCAATAGATTAACCTCAAAAACCATCAAACCATGACAACAATCTAGTCCTTAAGCATACTCTAAGACTTAGTGAAATTACAAGTGTTTCTAGCATGAATGTCAACCTAACAAAATTCAACATCACTCTAACGCTATCACTACACTCGCATCAATATCACATATTAATCGATAAAGCAACACAAAGGGATCATGATATATGCACGAGCTATATGACATGATAAATAAAGCTTATAAAATAAAATAAAATAAAAAAACTATATATATATATAAACTATATGCCAAAAATATGCAACTATATGAACTAAACTAACATGAAAATGCAACTACATGACACACACACAAATATGTTCCTTAACTACCACCCCCAAACTTAAAATCATCACTGTCCCCCAGTGAAGGTAATAGAAAGGAACACAGGGTATACCTACTCAGACGAATCATCATCATCATCACCCTCAGAGGGTGGGGTGTCAGAAGGTGGCTAAGTAGAATCCTCACCATAGACGGGCCACTGGATGTTAGCTCTAAGGCCTCTAAATGCAGTCCCAAGTGCTTGGGTGAGCTCCTGCGCAAACCGACTCTGCGACTCATACATCGCATCCATCCTCCTGGAAAGCCTCATGTACTGGACATCAGCCAATCCCGAACCATCTCCTCCCTGGGCTCTCGAAGAACCTTCCTCTCCCTGAGCCTGACTAGGCCTAGCCATGGTAGCACCAGCTGCTGGAACTCCTCCTGGAAGCTGATATCCCAAACCCTGTGACTCGGGCTCTCCACCCATCCACTCCTGCATCGCATTTAACATCGATGAATTAATAGGAGTGGCCGGCATCTGTAGCTGCTCATAAGAAGGCCACTGGACTCCACATGACTTACAAAGCTTCGTGACAATAGAGGTATACGGGATAGAGTACTGCGATTTCCCCCTCAAAAACTTCAAAATCCCTTGGTAGATGTACTCACCAAGGTCCACATAATACTCATCATTCAGAATCCCCTATAACAACCTCGCCCTCTCTACTGTAACCTCATGTGCATGCGAAGAAGGAAGAATATTAACACATATAAACGCATTCCAAGCATGAGCATACCTGTTCATCACGATAGCAGGGAAAGAACGATAATCGTTGGATCCCCTTTTAAACTTCCACACTGTGCCCGACTAACAGAAAGTAGCAATAATCAAGTCCGAATCAAAATCTTCAGGGGCCTTTGCATTCCAATTCTCCTCCTGTGGTTTCCTTTGTCGATGTCCAATTACACGGCGAATCGCCTCGGGTTGATAATTAACAGTAAGCCCACGAACAACAGAATACCCATTCTTGTCGGCCTTGGAGTTCGCATAGAACTCGCGAACAACACTCATCGGTACCGCCTTAGGTGACTCGCAGAATGTAATCCATCCCTTCTCAGCAATCATCGGTAACAACACACCGTCCCTCCCTGATGGCAAAAACCCCCTCTCCTTCATAATCGGCTTAGTAAGAAGCATGGTATACTCTTCTTCAGCAGCCTTATCCAACAATCGGGGCCTCGCAACAGTATTCCTCGAAGAATCAGTAGCAGTCGGATTGGTGCTGCTGCTACCCACAGTTCGTGATCTCTTTGGGGCCATGAAAACTGAGAATAAGAGTTAGAAAGTTTGTGTTTGGTGTGTAGGAGAGATTTTGTAGAGTTGAAAGTGTATGGGATGTGTATGGAGAGGTTGTATGTATATATATAGCAAGATTAGGGGTTGAATTTGATTAGGAGTGGGGATTGTGGCTAATATTGGGGAAGAAATCGTGGGTTAATGGGGTAATGGGTGTTGTGGTTATTATTTTTTTTGGTTTTTTGTGTTTTTTTTATATAGGCTGAAAATGATTTTTCAAAATTCAGGGGCACAGGCGGTCGCCTGGCACCAGCAGGCGGGCGCCTGCTAGCACGCGGCCGCCTAATCCTCGCAGGCGGGCGCCTGCAAGGCTTCTGGAAAAATATTTTTCTGCCAACATTTTTCTGAGTTTTTTGGGTTTTTGGATAAAGTACTAAATTCTAAGGTGTCCTATAGTCTCATATCTTGGGTTGCCTCCCAAGAAGCGCTTCTTTTACGTCATTAGCTTGACGTAGAGTAATGCGATCAAGTTGACAATAAAATGGCGCTAACCACTTCACGGTTTGCCGTATCCCCATAATAATGCTTCTATTTATGACCATTTACTTTAAATGCTTGGCCCGGATCATTCTCAAAATCTCCACCGCTCCATGTGGAAACACAGTTTTGATGATAAATGTCCAGACCACCTTGATTTCAACTTTCCAGAAAAAGTCGGAGACGAGAGTTGAATAGAAGAACTTGTTGCCCCGACACGAATGACTTAGGCGATAGCTTCCTGTCATGCCACCTTTTCACCTTTTCCTTGTACATTTGTTGTTTTCGTACGCTTGAAGTCGAAATTCATCAAGTTCATTTAACTGAAGCATTCGCTTCTTCCCAGCTGCATCTAGATCAAGGTTTAATTCTTCAATGCCTAATAAGCCTTATGCTCAAGCTCCGCAGGTAAATCACATCCCTTACCATAGACAAGTTGAAATAGGGACATCCCAAGTGGAGTCTTGTATACTGTTCTATAAGCCCAAACAGTTTCATCGAGCTTCAAAGACCAATCTTTCCTTGACGGACAAACGACTTTCTCTAGAATGCGCTTGATTTCTCTATTAGACACTTCAGCTTGACCATTAGTTTGCGGATAATAGGCAGTAGCAATGCGATGATTCACATTGTATTGTTGCATCATAGAAGTGAACTTACGATTGCGGAAATGCGACCCTTCATCACTTATGATAACTCGTGGTGTTCCAAACCTTGTGAATATCTGCTTATGAAGAAAAATCAACACTACCTTTGCATCATTAGTCGGTAGAGCCTTGACTTTTACCCATTTCGAGACATAGTCAACTGCCAGTAAGATGTACTGATTATTGCAGGATGGAATAAATGGTCCCATGAAATCGATTCCCCAAACATCGAAGACCTCAACTTCAAGCATCATATTTAAAGGCATCTCATCCTTTCTGGTAAGATTCCAAACTCTTTGGCAACGATCACACCTTAAAATGAACTGATGTGCATCCTTAAACAACGTAGGCCAGAAAAAACCTGCTTGAAGAATACGAGTTGCTGTCTTTTCACCACCATAATGTCCACCATAAGCTGTGGAATGACAGTCTAGTAATATCCCCTCCGTCTCACAGAATGGGATACATCTCCTGATGATCTGGTCAGCTCCTTGTATAAATAAATATGGTTCATCCCACATGTACCACTTCATCTCATGCAGAAACTTCTTCTTTTGAGCCGCATTCATATTAGGAGGTATTATATTGCTAACAAGATAGTTCACAATGTCTGCGAACCATGGCTCTTCCTCTTGAATTGCGAACAACTGCTCATCTGGAAAAGATTCATTGATCAATGTCTTATCATGTGAAGTAGACTCGGGATTCTCCAATCTAGAGAGATGGTCAGCTACTTGATTTTCAATACATTTTCGATCCTTGATCTCTAACTCGAATTTATATAGCAAGAGAACCCAACGAATAAGTCTAGGCTTCGAATCCTTCTTTGAGACCAGATAGTGGATGGCAGCGTGATCAGTGAACACTGTCACCTTTGTCCCAAGTAGATAAGATCGAAATTTTTCAAAACCAAAAACTATAGCCAAGAGCTCTTTCTCAGTAGTGGTGTAGTTCAGTTGGGCTCCATTTAGCGTCTTACTAGCATAGTAGACCACATGAAAGATATTAGTCTTTCGCTGCCCAAGAACTGCTCCCACTGCATAATCACTTGCATCACACATCATCTCAAAAGGTTCTCTCCAATCAGGTCTCGTAATAACTGGTGCAGTGATTAAACTCTTCTTGAGAGTCTCGAATGCTGCCAAACATTCATCATCAAATTTGAAAGGCACATCTTTCTCGAGCAAGTTGCACAACGGCTTAGATATCTTAGAGAAGTCCTGGATGAAATGTCGATAAAAACCCGCATGACCGAGAAAGCTACGGATTCCTTTCACAGAAATAGGTGGCGGAAGATTTTCAATGGCGCCCACCTTGGCTTTATCCACCTCAAGACCTTTACTGGAGACCTTATGCCCAAGAATGATGCCCTGTTGCACCATGAAGTGACATTTTTCCCAATTGAGCACCAGATTGGTTTCCACACACCTTTTGAGCACCAAACGGAGATTATTCAAGCATTCATCATACGAATGTCCAAAGACGGAGAAGTCGTCCATGAACACTACGACATTATTTCCAATCATATCGGAGAATATGGCCATCATGCAACTCAGAAAAGTGGCAGGTGCACCACACAAGCCAAAACAAACTCTGCAAAAAGCAAACGTGCCAAATGGACAAGTGAAAGTAGTCTTTTTTTGATCTTCAGGTGCAATGCAAATCTGATTGTATCCCGAATAGTCATCCAGAAGATGATAATACTCATGACCCGCCAACCTGTCAAGCATCTGATCAATGAATGGAAGAGGGAAGTGATCCTTCCTCGTGGCTTTATTCAATTTTCTGTAGTCCATGCATACCCTCCATCCTGTGACTGTTCGAGTGGGGATGAGCTCGTTCTTCTCATTTGCTACCACAGTAATACCTCATTTCTTAGGTACACATTGCACGGGGCTCACCCAAGAACTGTGAGAAATAGGATATATGATTCCTGCATCAAGCCACTTTAGAATTTCTTTCTTCACCACTTCTTTCATGATAGGATTAAGCCTTCGCTGTTGCTCAACAATCGGCTTGATACCTTCCTCTAGCAGAATTTTATGCATGCAGTACGAAGGGCTGATCCCTTTTATATCTGCTATAGTCCATCCGATGGACGATTTGAATTCTCTCAAAATCCTCAAGAGCTTGTCCTCATCACTACTTGAAAGGTCAGATGCAATAATAACATGCAAAGTAGATGCATCACTTAAAAAAGCATACCTCAAGTGTTCAGGCAATGGTTTAAGCTCCAAAGTAGGTGCTGTTAGGAATATATGTGCATTAGTTTGATGATATGTTTAACAAAACACTTAAGTAGAAATCTAGTGTTTGTAGCCTCAACGGATAAGACCATTTTGGCTATCCGTTGATGGTGTAGCTTTACTTAGAAATAAGTCTAGTGTTGTAGCACATTTCAGTCTCTGAATTTGAGATATAACTCTTAAATGTTGAGGGAAATTATAAGTCATGTTGACTACTAGAGGATATGCAGATAGGAAGGCCAATTGTAAATATTTCATGCCTTGTAATTTTGTATAAATGAAATGGTGTCAACGGATAACTTAAAGACCTTCAACGGATGAGAAACAAAGCTTCAACGGATGTCTCTAAAGCTTCAATGGATAACATCCTTCAACGGATGAGTGCATCAACGGATAGAGCTTCAACTGCTAACACATCAACGGATAAAGCCATCAATGGATGAAGGCTTCAACGGATGTTCTGTTAAATAGCAGTTGACAAGTGGTAGTTGTACCTACAAACAGAGGCACATGGGTTGACAGAGACAACTGAGATGTGGTAGCCTATTTCAGGAACATCAGAAAAAGCAACCGTTCTACTCTAGTATAAAGAGGCAATAGTCAACAATGCACTGGAGTAAAATGGAGAAGAAACAAGTGGAGAACTTATTTTATTATTATACTTTTTATCTTTGTCTTCACTTGTAAACTTGGTGATATATAAACCAAGTAGCAGCTAGTAATTAGATAAGAATTTTTCTAGAGCTGTTTAGAAAAATCTTGAGAGAAAAATTATCTAGTTTGTACTAGGACGCAGCTGTGATCAACTTCTTGAATCACAGATTTTCTGAAATACCATCTCTGGTGGAACAACAATCCACCAGAAAAGTTTTTAAGGTCTGTTGTGTTCTGTACATTAGTGTTTGAATATATATCTGTCTGTATTAGCTTAAAGCAATTCATACACTTGTTTATCTTAAACACATAGCCTTTGAAACTGCTCAAAACTTGAAAAAGTTTTGAGATTTACATTCAACCCCCCTTCTGTAAATCTCGTTGTTAGTTCATTAGGAATAACAATTGGTATCAGAGCAAGCTCTTGACACACAAAGAGTTTAAAGATCTTGGAAACTAACAAAGATGAGTAAGAAGGATATTGGAGTAAAAATCCCAGTTCTTGACAAAGACAGTTATCACCATTGGAAGGTGAAAATGCACCTTCATCTACTCTCCCAAGATGAAGGTTATATAAACTGCATTGAGAATGGTCCTCACATTCCCCACAAAGTAGCCACAGTTGCTACAGCCACAATTGCTGTTGGTCAATCCATTCCAAAACCTAGAGCAGAATGGACAATGGAAGACACAGAAGAAGTCCACAAGGATAAGAAGGCTATGAACATTTTGTTTAATGGTCTTGACAAGGATATGTTTGATAATGTGATAAATTGCACAACTGCCAAAGAGGTTTGGGACACAGTTCAGCTACTGTGTGAAGGTACAGAACAAGTAAAAGAAAACAAAATACAGCTTCTCATTCAACAGTTTGAGTATTTTCATTTTGAAGAAAATGAATCTTTAAATGACACATTCAATAGATTCCAAAAGCTGTTGAATGGACTGAAGCTGTATGGTAGAGTGTACCAGGTGAAGGATTCAAATCTTAAATTTTTAAGATCCTTGCCAAAGGAATGGAAACCCATGACTGTCTCCTTGAGAAACTCTCAAGATTATAAGGACTTCACTCTTGAAAGATTATATGGAATCTTGAAGACTTATGAACTAGAGCTGGAACAGGATGAGGTATTGGAGAAGGGAAGAAAGAAAGGAGGTTCAGTTGCCTTGGTAGCTGAAAATGAGAAAGAATGCAGACAAGAAACTGTGAGATCAACATTAAACTCCAAAGATGACACAAGCAAATCAGAATCAAGCAAGGGTAAGGAGCAAGTTGCTGAGAATGAAGACAACTCCAGCCAAGATGACTCTGATGGTATTAATGAGCATCTTGCATTTCTGTCCAAAAGATTTGCAAAGATGAAATTTAGGAAAAACACTAGAGCCACTAAACCTCATAAGAACATGGAGGACAAATCCAAGTTCAAGTGTTTCAATTGTGGTATAAGTGGACACTTTGCAAGTAAGTGCAGAAAGCCAACTTCTGAAAAGAAGAAATTTGACCAAGTAGATTACAAAAAGAAATATTTTGATCTGCTCAAGCAAAAGGAGAGGGCTTTCATTACTCAAGAAAAAGACTGGGAAGCTGATGGAGAAGAAGAGGATGAAGATGTGGAATATGTCAACTTGGCTCTCATGGCTGATTCTGAGGAAAATGAAGTTAGTTCATCAAGCAACCAGGTAATCACTACTGATTTAACACAGCTTACTAAAGAAGAGTGCAATGATGCTTTTAATGACATGTCTACTGAACTGTATCATTTGCGTGTGTCTCTTAAATCTCTTGCTAAAGAAAATAGTAGGATTAAAGAGAATAATTTGTTTTTAAGTGATAGAAATGTTGTGTTAGAAGATAAGTTGATTGACCTAGAGAAAACTAAGCTACATTGTATATCTGTTGAAAATGAACTAGCTGAATCTGTTAAGAAAGTAGAAATACTTTCTAATCAATTAGAGAGAGAGCAAGAGGTGATTAAAGCCTGGAAGACATCTAGGGATGTTAGTGCTCAAATTGCCAAGGTCCAATGAATTGAATCATTCTGTGAGACTGCCTGGGATAAAAACAAAAAGAAAATGGAATTAATTGATGGGCTGTCAACGGATGTGGAATCAACGGATGATGAAAATTATCCGTTGAAGGAAGAAAAGGAGCATCCATTGAAGGTTCCTCAATTAAAACAGACAGATGTTTCTAAAAGTGAAAATCTAAAGAAACTCAACAAAAAGTTTGGTTCAACTTCCAAGAACTTTGTCAAAGAAGAAGCAAGCACATCCAAAGATTTCAGTAAGGTGAATATAGGACACATGACCTTAGAACAGTTAAAGAATAGGCTCAAAGTAGTTGAGGATAAAAAGGAAACTAAAAGGAAATCTAATAGAAATGGGAATGTAGGGGTTAACAAACATAACAATTACACACCTGATAAGTATGCTCCTAGAAAAAGCTGTGTGCATTGTAGTAGTGTTAATCATCTATCTGCTAATTACAAATCTATTAAGAAAACTCCCATACCTGTGCCCTCTTCCATGCCTAATATGTCTGCATCACCTCTGCATGCTATGCCTGTTATGTCTCAACAGAATCCTTATGCACATTTTGCAAACATGCCATATTTTAACAATCCTTATCTTGCTGCATTTAGTATGCCTCAAATGCCATACAATATGCCAATATGGAATAACATGCTTGCACAATCCATGCCTTATCAAATTCCAAATGTGCTAAATGATTCTGTGACTAACCCTACACCTCAACCAACTACATCTAAGATCAAGGTTGACTCAAAGTTACCTAAGTCTAAAGATGCAGGAGGAATGAAGTCTAGGAGAAAGGCTAACAAGAATGGACCCAAGGAAACTTGGGTACCAAAATCAACTTGATTGATTTTATGGTGTGCAGGGAAAAAGAAGAAATCTATGGTACTTGGACAGTGGTTGTTCAAGATACATGACAGGAGATTTCTCCCTGCTCACAGAGTTTAAGGAGAGAGCTGACCCTAGCATAACCTTTGGAGATGACAGCAAAGGGTTTACTATGGGATATGGCTTGATTTCAACAAGGAATGTCATAATTGATGAAGTTGCATTAGTTGATGGTCTCAAGCACAACTTACTGAGCATCAGTCAACTATGTGATAGAGGGAATACAATTTCCTTCAATTCAGAAGCTTGTGTTGTCACCAGTAAGAAAGACAACAAAGTGGTTCTAACTGGAGTTAGAAAAGGAAATGTGTACTTAGCTGACTTCAACTCTACAGATGCAGAATCTATTACTTGTCTCTTCAGCAAAGCAAGTTCAGCTGAAAGTTGGCTATGGCACAAGAAGCTATCCCATTTGAATTTCAAGACAATGAATGATCTAGTCAAAAAGGACTTAGTTAGAGGAATTCCTCTTGTTGAATTCTCAAGGGATGGTTTGTGTGATGCTTGTCAGAAAGGCAAACAAAGGAAAGCATCATTCAAAAAGAAGCTTGAAACAACAATTGATGAACCATTACAGCTGCTACATATGGATTTGTTTGGACCAGTCAATGTATTGTCAATTGCAAGAAAAAGATATTGCTTGGTGATTTAGATGATTTCTCAAAGTTTTCATGGGTCTATTTTCTTGGATCAAAGGATGAAGCAAGTGAAATCATTATCAATCACATCAGGCAAGTCAATAATCATCCTGACTTGAAGGTTAGGAATATCAGGAGTGACAATGGAACTGAGTTCAAGAATTTGACAATGAGGCTGTTCTGTGAAGAAAATAGAATCATGCATGAGTTCTCAGCTCCAAGAACACCTCAGCAAAATGGGGTAGTTGAAAGAAAGAACAGATCTTTAATTGAGGCTGCTAGAACAATGCTTGAAGAATCAAAGTTACCAACATATTTCTGGGCTGAAGCTGTTAATTGTGCCTGCTACACTCAGAATATTTCTTTGATCAATCAAGCTAAATGCATGACTCCTTATCAGTTGTTCAAGAGAAGAAAACCAACTCTAAACTTTCTTCATGTCTTTGGATGTAAATGCTTTATACTGAGAAATCAATCTGACCATAAAGGGAAGTTTGATGCAAAGGCTGATGAAGGGATATTTGTTGGTTACTCAGCTGGAAAATCTTATAGGGTCTACAATCTAAGAACCAACATTGTTATGGAATCTGTGCATGTTGTGTTTGATGATAAAAAGATTGATGGACTAACAGATGAGGGACACCATGAGAGACTCAAATTTGACAACATTGAGATATATTGTGATGATAGTGAAGAGGAGATTGATGGAGATGACACTTCAAAAGGGATTCAAAATATGCCCTTGGATAATGCACAGAATTCTGCATCCGTTGAAAGAGGCAATGCAGTATCCGTTGAAAGACATAGTGCATCATCCGTTGAAGTACATAATGAAGCATCCGTTGATCATAGTTCATCAACGGATAATCGATTTACATCATCAGTTGATAGAACTCCAAGTTTCCTGCAAAGGACCAACAACTCAGGGGGAGTTTCAACTGATCAACACTCTGTCTCACATCATGACAATACTGAGGCCACCTCATCTAGAGCACATCTTCCACCTCAAAGGAAATGGACCAAGAATCATCCCTTTGAACTGATCATTGGTGATGCATCATCTAAAGTGCAAACAAGAAGAGCTACTCAAAATGAATGTCTGTATAATAGTTTTCTATCTCAGGAGGAACCTAAGAAAGTGGAAGAAGCCTTAATGGATCCAGATTGGATATTAGCTATGCAGGAAGAGCTGAACCAATTTGAGAGAAACAAAGTTTGAAAGCTGGTACCCAAGCCAAAGAACAAGAGTTCCATTGACACAAAATGGGTATTCAGAAACAAGATAGATGAAAATGGCATTGTCATAAGGAATAAAGCCAGATTGGTTGCTAAAGGCTATTCTCAACAAAAAGGAATAGATTTTGATGAAACATTTGCTCCAGTTGCAAGACTTGAAGCCATCAGAATCTTTCTAGCCTATGCAGCTAATGCCAATTTCAAAGTCTATCAGATGGATGTCAAGAGTGCATTTCTAAATGGGGAATTGGAGGAAGAAGTTTATGTAAGCCAACCTCTAGGTTTTGAAGATCAAAATTTTCCAGACCATGTGTATTATCAATTGAAAGCACTCTATGGACTAAAGCAAGCACCTAGAGCCTGGTATGAGACTTTGTCAAAGTTCCTTCTAGATAATCATTTCACAAGAGGTACTGTTGACAAAACTCTCTTCTTTAGAAATGTTAATGGCTCTAAGATACTTGTACAAATTTATGTAGATGATATTATATTTGGATCTACAGATGATAAGCTTTGTAAAAAGTTTGCTAAATTAATGCAGAATAAATATGAAATGAGCATGATGGGAGAGCTAACTTACTTTCTTGGGTTACAAGTTAAACAAGTTAGTGGTGGAATTTTCATTAGTCAAACTAAATATATTTATGATCTTTTAAAGAAGTTTGACTTAATGGATTGTTCACCTGCAAAAACTTCCATGGCCACTGCCACTAAGCTTGAATTAAACAAGGCTGAAAAGTCTGTGGATATTACAAGTTATAGAGGCATGGTTGGCTCACTTTTATATTTAACTGCTAGTAGACCTGATATAATGTTTTCTACATGTCTCTGTACTAGATTTCAAGCTGACCCTAAAGAATCTCACTTAGTGGCTATTAAAAGAATTTTCAGATATCTCAAGGGAACTCCAAATCTAGGAATTTGGTACCCTAGAGAGTCTGGTTTTGATCTAATTGGCTACTCAGATGCAGATTATGCAGGTTGCAAAATAGACAGGAAAAGCACAACAGGCACCTGTCAATTTCTAGGGAACAAGCTTGTATCATGGTTCAGCAAGAAGCAGAATTCTGTTTCCACATCAACAGCTGAAGCTGAGTACATTGCAGCTGGTAGTTGCTGTGCACAAATACTATGGATGAGGAACCAGTTATTTGACTATGGTATGACTGTTGACAAAATTCCAATATTTTGTGACAACACAAGTGCCATTGCCATTACTGAAAATCCAGTGCAGCACTCAAGAACCAAGCACATTGATATCAAGTACCACTTCATTAGGGAATATGTGATGAAAGGTACAGTGGAACTTCATTTTGTTCCAAGTGAACAATAAATTGCAGACATATTTACCAAGCCACTTGATGAATCAACATTCACAAGATTGGTAAGTGAGCTAGGTATGCTTAATTACTCTTAAAATTCATGTCCTTATTGCAATTTGAATTGAAGCCTGAAATGTATTAGCTGCTAGAACAAATTTGATTTTTAACACAGATTATTCCATCAACGGATATTCCCTATCCGTTGAAAGTCAAAATTGTTCTGTCAACGGATGTTCATTATCCGTTGAAAGACATATACATTTCTGGAATTTTTATCCGTCAACGGATAAAACTGAAGTGCTCTTCAACGGATGACAGTTTACCTTATCCGTTGAAATATCACATCAGTCGATTCAGGTGTTTCACAGCCGTTGATTCTATTGTATTAACCGTTGATACTCATACATACGGCTGTATGTATTTGTTTTAAAGGTAGTTTTTAGAATAATTACAGTTTATTCTTAAACGGCTAAAATTCACTTACATATATTTATTGTTTAATCTTTTATTTATGCTTTTTAATTTGAGAAAGTATATAAGCCCTTCTGATTTTTCATTTTTTACTTTACGCTTTCTTGAAATTTCAAAGCTTTTACCATTTTCTCTCTGCAAAACCTTCAAGTTATTCTCTGCAATTTCTACTCACAACAATGGCACCAGTAGTAAAGATTATGTCTCAATCTGGATTCATCTATGAGAAGAACAATTTCATAGCTTTGGTAGAAAAGAATGAAGCCCACTCCGATTATCACAAAATGATGGACTTCATCAAAAACTGTAAACTTAGCTATGCAATGCTGAAAGCCCCAACGATTTACTGTGAAGTAGTTGAGGAGATTTGGACAACTGCTGAGTTCAATTCAATAGATATGACTATCTCCTTCACCCTCAAAGGTAAAAATCACTGTGTTAACTGTGATGATTTACTAGCATGTTTTAAATTACCTGAGAACAATGCCATGACACCACACACTGATAATGATGTATCCAGCATGTTAGATTCCATAGGTTATTCTCTTAACTCTGCTAGTTTAGGGAGTATTAAAAGAAAAGGCCTTAGAAAAGAATGGAGTTTTCTTGGGGATGCCTTTATCAAGGTTTTCTCTGGGAAAATTAGCAATTTTGATTCCATAACTTCATCTCTTGTTAATATGCTCTATATGCTTGTTTCTGATAGGTATTTTAATTTTAGCAACTATGTTATGCTAGAATTGGGTACTAGATTAGGTAACAAAGCTAATAGATCTAATAACATCTATTATGCTAGATTCTTTATGTTATTGGCTAACCATGTTGCTGAAGGTTTGGTCATAACCAATGAGAATAATAAACTCAAGTGCTGGGCACAAGAGAAGAGAGTTCTTGCAGATTTATTGAGAATGGATCTCAACAGCAGTGTGCCATTGGTATATTTACCAATTATGAATGCACCTCAGGTAAGTGAGGTAATTATTTCTACAACTCCTATTTCTTCCAACCCCTCTATTTCTTTATCTTCTAGTGTGGCCATGGAATCTGTGACAATGCCCCAACAGATTCCTACCAAGGTCACCAAAACTAAACTTTCAAAATCAAAGACAAAGAAAACTACCTCTGTTGTTTCTCAAAAGACAACAGTTGTAACATCTACCATTAACCCTGAGGGGAGTGAACAGGGTGTGAGTGGTGAGGGGAGGGGTGAACATCAAAGAAACCCCCAGGATAAGGAAGGAGAGATAAGTGCTTCCCAAGCTAGCCAAGCCACAGTTTCTCAAAAAGCTGTGGTGGTTGAAAGGGTTACTAGCATATCCCTAGCTGCATCCTCCCAAAAGGATGTAACTATTGAAAATAGTTCCCAACCAGGAACACAGAACAAACGAGGGAGGGACAATAAAGCCAAACACTCACCAACAAAAGCCTTTATTAGAAGAAAGAGAGCCAGAACCCAATCTTCTACACAGGGTGCACACACTGCACAGATACATCCATCTGTATCTATGCCTTCTCAAACTCAGTTTGATGTGGCTCCAACAAATGTGGAGTCACAGCCCCATTCTCTCATAATTAACACACATCAATCACCACACACTTCTTCACCATCTCTAGATGTGGATATGTTATTCCCATCAATTCCTGATTCTCCCTCTTTACAACTCAGGGAGGAGCCCCACTCAAATACAGGTGATCATCATCTTTTAGATGATTTGTTGGATCACCCACAAATTCTTTCAGGTGTAATTGAAGGATCTGTGTCACCAAAACTCATATCAATCTACACAGATTCAACAGTTATATCACTTTCAATTTCAACTTCTTTTCCTTCTTCAACGGATATCACTCATCCGTTGACAAGTGGTTGTTCTTCAACGGATAAGCTTAACAGCAGTTATCCGTTGATACCATCAGTTTCACCTTCAACGACTATTCTGCATCCGTTGATAGTCTCTACACACACAACTGAAACAATTCCAAGTGTAGAAGACTTGATTACTGTACAATCACTTCTAGGACTGAGGGAAGGGAGTGACAATTTGAGTGAGAGGCTGGGTTGCTCCCAGGCAAAAGGAGAGATTGAGAGCTCAAATATGCATGCTATTTCTTCCAGCATGGCAAAAGTAAGTGAGAGGAGTACCACCTTAGTAGGTGAAGGTGAGGGAGTGAGTTGTGTGAGCCAGGGGGAGCCCCTGATGCAAGAACATAGAGAAAATGAGAGAAAGACAGGTACAGCTGATATAAGGATGGATCCAACCATTGCTAGTGAGTCAATGATTGTGAATGATGCTGAAAAGGAAAGACAATTTCAGCAACATTACAAAGCTGTAATTGATAACATTTCCTTGGATGCTGACACTTTTACTCATCCTGTTTCAGCCTATCAATTGTTGGCTGCACAGGGCAATGTGGAGGCAGAAAAGACACTACATCTAGTACATACAACAACATCTCTTCAAAGGGACAAAGCTGCTATTAACAAGATGCCTTCAAAAGCTGGTGAGTCATCTGAAGAATTTGGAGTAAATTCTGATGATGATGACTTTGTTTCTTCAGATGGAAGCATGAACTTAGGGGGAGATGAAGGCCCTAGTTCTATTCCAAATCTACCTGAATGGGCCTTAACAAAGGAGTCTACAACAGGGCAATTCAATGTCTCCTTAGTCAAACAAATTAATACTATCCAACAGGCCATTCAGAAAACTTCTCATGCTGGTACAAAGGCTATCCTTACAGCTCACTTGGACTCACTGCATCTCATGAAGTTGCAGCAAGTAAGACAGAATCTGAGTGTGGATGAACTCAGAAAGGATATTGCTGACTTGAAATCGTACAATTCTGAAAAATTGGATTCAGTCATGCCCTATGGTACAATGCAGGACATTTTGTTGAGATTGAAAAGGAATCACATACTGAAAAGAGGCTGGCCAAATTAGAAGACAGAGTTCAAGTTATTGAAGATTCTGTGGCCACCATTCTTCACAACCAACAATCTCAAACAAATCTACTTATGCAGCTGGCAAAAGCACAGGGCTTGACCCCTCTCCTTGATGATAACAAAAAGGGGGAGAGTAAAAGGGAAGGGGAAGGAGAGCCATCTACAAAAATCCAAATATCTAAAGTGCTAGTTCCTGTCATCACTACTTCTCCAATCATTCAAAACAAAGGAAAGCCTGATGGAATTGATTTAATCCAGCTAGCAGCAGCTGAAATTCAAGTGAAAGAGCAAAGGAGGAGAATTGATGAAAGGGTGCAACAGTTGTTTGGCTCTACACAAGATAAATCAATATATGTGAAACATAGCACAAAGGTTGAACCAATCAATATGGAGCACAAGCCAGAAAGGAGAAATAAGGTTGGAGAGACTTCTTTCAAGAATCTAAAACCTATGGTTCTCAAGCCCAACACTAGATCCAGCAAGGATTCCACAAAGAACCCTTTAGACTTTGCTCAGATGAAAGAAGTGGACTTTCCTCTTTCAAAGCCTGATGAAGACAAAGTTTTGGGTACTAGCATCATAAAACACAAGGAGACCATGGATGAGGCAGTAAGGAGAAACATGGCTATTATCTTTAGAGAGGGAAAGAGCATATGTGTGATGCAAGGACATCCCAAATTCTCAATAGCCAAGAGGGAAGAAACCAAAAGGTTAAAGAAAGAAGCTGAAAAACTCAAGGCTGACAAAAGAGCACAAGCAAAGCTTGAACAAAAGCTAAAGTCAAGTCTAGTTGAAAATGAGAAAGGAATTGAAGTCAGGGGTGAAGACAAGATTGCAAACTTAGATGAGGTTTTTGGGAGTATATTTGGTGAAAGTATGGAGGAAAAAGAGGAATGGCAGAAGGGAAACAGAAGAAAGGCCAAGGCACATAGAAGGAGTGAAGGCAACACTGAAGAAACTAAATCTCTACCTTCCATACCTGAACCCTTTGTTGCTGATCCCACTATAAACATCCATGGTGAACCAATCATCCCAAAAGAGGAACCTATTGATTGGGACACCATCAATTTGCCTACCTTTTTAACCACTCTTCCACTACCAAAGAAACAGAAAAGAAAATCCAAATCTACACCTCCCCTAAACTCTAAGAAATTCACTCAAAAACATAAACCTAACCCTAAGCCACCCATTTCTAAAGATGATTATGTTCACATCTGTGACATAAAAGAAATTTCAGACATTGAACTCTATCTGGATGAGCTGGAGGATGTAAGGGGAATTGCTGCCTACAGACAGCTACCAGAGAGATTGGTGTTCAGATACAAAGGAGTTGGGGAAAGAACATGGCCTCTCTACAGGATTCTGAATGAAGGCTACTCTACCTTGATCAGAGTCTTTTCAGCCATACAAAAGGATTCTGGCTTTACCAGGACTGCCAAGACTGAAATTCTCAACAAGATTGCCAACATAAGGAAAACTTGGAGGGAGCCCAATGCTTTGCCCAGAACCTTACTCATTCAAGAAAGGGGAACTACTATTCACAAATCACCTCATTGGTTGATGGAATTCAGAGATGATAAAGGAGTCAGAAGATTTTTCAGACTTGAAGACCAACTCAAGATTGCCATCAATGAAACTCTCAAAGAAATGCAATCTAAGTTGGATATCAGTGATGAAGATGAAGCTGAATTCTTCAGACAACTCCAACTCCAAATTGAGGAAAATGACAAAGGGCTAGGAAAGAAAACCAGGGATCAAAGAAGAAAAAGATGATTTGCTCAGGCTAGAGGAGCACCCTTGGAAATACTGTAAATCTTCAATTACCTTCTAGTACATACACTTTTGCAGCACTTTTAAATTTCTACTTAGTTTCAGTTCATATATTTGTTAAGTGTTTTGTTATCATCAAGTTAACCTTGAATTTATGTCTACAATTCTTATAGACATAAATAGGGGGAGATTGTTAGGAATATATGTGCATTAGTTTGATGATATGTTTAACAAAACACTTAAGTAGAAATCTAGTGTTTGTAGCCTCAACGGATAAGACCATTTTGGCTATCCGTTGATGGTGTAGCTTTACTTAGAAATAAGTCTAGTGTTGTAGCACATTTCAGTCTCTGAATTTGAGATATAACTCTTAAATGTTGAGGGAAATTATAAGTCATGTTGACTACTAGAGGATATGCAGATAGGAAGGCCAATTGTAAATATTTCATGCCTTGTAATTTTGTATAAATGAAATGGTGTCAACGGATAACTTAAAGACCTTCAACGGATGAGAAACAAAGCTTCAACGGATGTCTTTAAAGCTTCAACGGATAACATCCTTCAACGGATGAGTGCATCAACGGATAGAGCTTCAACTGCTAACACATCAACGGATAAAGCCATCAACGGATGAAGGCTTCAACGAATGTTCTGTTAAATAGCAGTTGACAAGTGGTAGTTGTACCTACAAACAGAGGCACATGGGTTGACAGAGACAACTGAGATGTGGTAGCCTATTTCAGGAACATCAAAAAAAGCAGTCGTTCTACTCTAGTATAAAGAGGCAATAGTCAACAATGCACTGGAGTAAAATGGAGAAGAAACAAGTGGAGAACTTATTTTATTATTATACTTTTTATCTTTGTCTTCACTTGTAAACTTGGTGATATATAAACCAAGTAGCAGCTAGTAATTAGATAAGAATTTTTCTAGAGCTGTTTAGAAAAATCTTGAAAATTATCTAGTTTGTACTAGGATGCAGCTGTGATCAACTTCTTGAATCATAGATTTTCTGAAATACCATCTCTGGTGGAACAACAATCCACCAGAAAAGTTTTTAAGGTCTGTTGTGTTCTGTACATTAGTGTTTGAATATATATCTGTCTGTATTAGCTTAAAGCAATTCATACACTTGTTTATCTTAAACACATAGCCTTTGAAACTGCTCAAAACTTGAAAAAGTTTTGAGATTTACATTCAACCCCCCTTCTGTAAATCTCATTGTTAGTTCATTAGGAATAACAGGTGCTTCATCAATAGATGGTTTGAGCTTTCCCTCAGCATTCTTGAGATCAGTACTACCAAGAGATTCAAATGACATTTCTAGCTTTCGTTTCCAAGGAGAAGCATTCAAATATTGTAACTGATCATTGCCTTCATCATCTTCACTGTCAAAATCCCCCAATAAGGCTTTTTCTAAGGCATCAGACCTTAGCACATGATCAAGTTCTGAAGTAACTGCAGAATCGACCAAATCCACCTTGAAGCACTCCTCATCTTCCGTAGGAAATTTCATTGCATTGAACACATTGAATGCCACATCTTGATCTTGCACCCTCATAGTGAGTTCACCTTTTTGCACATCTATCAAGGTACGGCCTGTAGCCAAGAAAGGTCTTCCCAAGATTATGGGAATCTTCTTATCTTCCTCGAAATCCAGAATGACAAAATCTGCAGGAAAGATGAGCTTGTCCACCTTCACTAGCACGTCCTCCACGATGCCTCGTGGGTATGTAATCGAACGATCAGCCAATTGTAAAGACATGTAGATAGGCTTCAGATTCGGCAAATTCAGCTTTTTGAAGATAGACAATGACATCCGATTGATGCTTACTCCCAAATCGCAAAGGCACTTGTCAAATGACAACTTGCCAATGGTGCAAGGAATGGTGAAGCTACCTGGATCCTTAAGCTTTGGAGGTAACTTTTGCTGCAGCACGGCACTGCACTCTTCCGTCAGAGTAACGGTATCAAGATCATCCAGTTTCACCTTCCTTGAAAGAATACCTTTCATGAATTTCGCATAACTAGGCATTTGCTCGAGAGCCTCAGCGAAAGGTATGTTGATGTGAAGTTTCTTGAACATCTCCAAAAACTTACCAAATTGCTTGTCCAGCTTTTGTTTTTACAATCACTTAGGAAAATGTGGTGGAGGATAAAGTTGTTTCTATCCTGTATTACCCTCAGGTATAGTGTGTTCAACAGTAGTCTTCCTTGGTTCCCCCTCTTTCTCCTTTTACTTTTCTTCTTCATCCTCAACTTCAACTTCTACCTCTTTTGCTTTTTCAGCATCAGCAACTTTTCCAGACCTTAAGGTGATAGCTTTGACTTGCTCTTTAGCTTCCTTCCTGCCTGGCACTTCGGTATCGCTGGGAAGTGTGCCAGGTTGATGATTGAGCAAGGCATTGGCTATTTGTCCAATTTGATTTTCCAAGGTCTTGATAGAAACAGCCTGACTTTTGCACAACAGCTTTAACTCCTCAAAATCAGCACTAGAAGGTGGAGCAACACCTCCTTGTTGAGGATATGATTGCCTTTGAGCAAATTGCTGAGGTTGCTGGAATCCAGGTGGATTAAACTGTTTACTTGCAGCTTGCTGATATGTTTGCTGAACATCATTCTGATTATTGCTCCAGCTGAAATTGGGATGATTTATGTTATTAGGATGATAAGTAGCGGGCACAGGCTGCTGCTGCGGTCGCTGAAAATTGTTCATATACTGAACAGACTCATTAACAAGAGAACACTGATCCGTAGCATGAGAGCCTGCACAAAGCTCACAGACACTAGCTATTTGATTTACTCCATAGTTGGCTAAAGAATCGACCTTCATAGACAGCGCCTGAAGCTGCGCTGCAATAGTTGTAGCTGCATCAACTTCCAGAATACCTGCTACCTTCCCAGACATCATCCTTTAAGTTGGGTTTTGATACTAGTTTGTAGCCATAGTTTCAATGAGATTATAGGCCTCATTATAGCTTTTGGCCCACAAGGCGCCTCCAGAAGCTGCATCGCGCATGGGCCGAGATTGGGCCCCCAAACCATTGTAGAAACCAGTGATCACCATCCAGTCAGGCATACCATGATGTGGACACTTTCTCAACATCTCCTTGTAGCACTCCCAAGCCTCGCACATAGATTCTCCTTGTTGCTGCGCAAACTGAGTAAGAGCACTCCTCATAGCTGCAGTTTTGGCCATTGGATAGAACTTTACCAGGAACTTTTGTGCAAGATCTTGCCAAGTAGTGATGGACCTAGCTGGTAAAGAATATAACCAGTCCTTAGCTTTGTCCCTCATAGAGAATGGGAAAAGCCTCAGCTTGAAGCCTCATCAGTGACACCATTATATTTGAAAGTACTACAGATCTCGACAAAATCCTGATATGCATGTTGGGATCTTCACTCGCAACACTTCCGAAACAAACAGAATTTTGCACCATCTGAATAGTGCCCGACTTGATTTCAAAAGTATTGGCCTGAATAGCCGGATGAATGATGCTTGACTGAATGTCATCAATTTTAGGCCGAGAAAAGTCCATAAGAGCTGGATCAGCTTGAGCTAGACGATCACCCATTGTTTCAGGTTCTTTCTTTTCACTCTCTTTATCCGAATCTTCAAAAACTATCTTCTCCGGAAAGTCAAGAGTTGTATCTGTCTCCTCAGCTTTATCCAGATTCCACTTGCGAGTGCGAGAACGTGTTTGCATAAACGCTCGCTAGGGTATCTGAAACAAAACTGAAAGCAGTAAGTAACAAGTCTTAATCAATGAATCCTAATGACCAATGATGGTAAGTATATAAACTAAACAAATTAACATCGAGTCCCCGGCAGCGGCGCCAAAAACTTGTTAGGCACAAAGCATGCGCTAAATAATTCACGCAAGTATACGCTTTCGCAAGTAATATATAATGATTTCTAGTTCGTTCCCAAAGAGACTGATTAATTATATTTAATTAACACTTACTCACCAATGTATGATTATTCTTCAATGTCAAGACAATTAACAATTAAGATTGGTTAACTAATATTAACTACGAGAATTAAACACTTGAATTAACAATATTAAACACACATGAGATCCTAACTTCATTACTACTTCATTCAATAGTTATTGTTATTACCCTTAGCAAGTAATGGTGATGATATTAATCGAACAACACGAAACTGATAAACGGCAACTTTCGTTGTACGAATACCATTCTACCAAGCATCCACAATTAAGATAGAAGTTGAATAGGCATCAATTATATTGAGACCCTATATATCTACATAATTTGACAACATAACAATTTAAGCGCAAGTTATTCATGATGATTACACAGGGCAAGTAAAACGGTTCGAGTTACCCACTAATCATGCATACAATACACGAACCTATGCTAGCATGGCAAGTTCTAAATCTCAAGATTCACTGTCGCTTCACAAGAGATTAACAGGCTATCTTACATGTTCGCAACGCACATAAGACGAATAAGCACAACCTATGCTAGATATCATACAATCACCACATACCAAGGTATTAAACAATTAACTAAAGAAATCCATAGTAATTCCACTAGGATCCCATGATCACGATTAGCCCATAATAGAACTCATCGTCACCATGGGTTCATATGAAAGCATGATAATAACACAACAATATAAAGTAATAAAAATACTTAATAAATAATAAAGTAAGTCACAAGAGTATTAAGGTTCAAAGCATAAAGAAAACTAGCATCCACTGTTACAACGAATTAAAAGAATCACAAGATAAACGTATGCTTCCTCTTCTTCATTGTTGCGTGCTAAAACGGTCTTCTCGATCTTCTTACCTTCGCTCTCGATAAAGAAAACGTCTTCCCATAAGGTTTATATAATAACCCAAAAGAACCAGCGTCAACAGAAGCCCAATCGTACTCGAATTATAAAATCCAGATTCTAATTTTCCGCACACAGGCAGCCGTCTGCATCCTCCACGCGGGCGCCTGC
Organism: Apium graveolens; assembly: GCF_009905375.1. Taxonomy (NCBI): domain Eukaryota; kingdom Viridiplantae; phylum Streptophyta; class Magnoliopsida; order Apiales; family Apiaceae; genus Apium; species Apium graveolens. The sequence goes on along the minus strand of NC_133648.1, from coordinate 10,815,154 downwards.
TAGCAGGCGGTCGCCTACTCCCATCAGGCGGGCGCCTGCAACCTTTATGGAAAAATTCTTGGTTTGCTTCTGTTTTTGCTGATTTCTTCGCTCATCACCCCTAGACTAATTCCAAGCACTTCCTTAAGCTTTATTCGATGGAAACCACCTATCTAAGCAAGTTATACCCTAAAATGCAAAAACATTCGAAAACGCGTCAAATACATAAAATACTTGAGTCGAAGACACCAATTCAAGCCGTTATGAGACGCTCTAAGTGGTATAAAATGCCGCTTATCACTAACCTCCTCAGTTCCTTCACATAGTATCTCAATCTTTTTCCATATCTGCTTGGCAGTGTCACAGTTGACAATATTGTTGTACATCACATTGTCAAGTGACTCAATAAATATCATTTGCAAGCTGCTATCTTGGGAAATTTCTCCTTTTCAGGATCAGAATACTCAGTAGGATCTTTTGGAGCATAATGAGCTTGTATGACCATGTCTCCATCTGTAGATTCCTTACCTCTTACTATAGGAATGAAGGGTCCATTCTTGAGAATCTAAATATAGAATGGATTGACCATCTTGATAAACAGCATCATTTTCTTTTTCCAAAGAGTGTAGTTAGCTTTGTCAGAGGTAGAAATTTTGATGCTACTGATTTTCTGTGTATTCATTTTTCCAAGATCTTGAATCTGTTTACTTTCAGATTTAGCTCTAATACCACTTGTTAGGTAATGAATCACACACATAGGGGGGTGAATGTGTTTTTCTGATTTTAGGTTTTTCTTGAAACTTAATGGTTGAACAAAGTAAATTAAATCTTGTATAGAAAAGTGTTCATGCAGAATTTAAACTTGCATAAAATAAGGAACACAAATCTTCAAAACTCACTTAATTTTTATATTAAAAATTAAGACTGTTTTGTTACAAAATTTCTAAGCTCTTTGATGTTAAAGAGCTCAGCTTCTTCTTGAGAGTGATACAAGAGATTTGATCTAAATTGTTACATCTAACTAGAGGACCAGTGTTAACTTTATAACTCAGTTAACTACTGGTTTACACAGTGGATAATAAACATGCTATTAGCTTTTCTAAACTGTCACTTGTCATTTCTATTTATAGAAAAGTAAATCTTCCATTTTTGGCTTAGCATATCTTTAGCATCCCGTGTTTACTTTAATCTTCCTCTGTCAGTTAATCTTTGTCATTGATCTTGCACACTCTTCAAGCTGCATTTTATAGACTTGTCAATCCATCTGTTGGATTGTTTGTTGATTGTTTATCTTTGATATTGAACTGATCGGCAATTCTATACTTTGAGACCGTACTTCGAGATCTCCAGTTTGAATTAATAGAACACTTGACATCTCGATAAGTACATAGGCTAATCGAGATCTCTAGCATTCCATATAGGGTTTGACTTGTAGAGGTCTTCCGCTTGTCGAGATCTCTAGTCTTCACATCTTCACTATGACTTATCGAAAACTTTGAGTTCTCTAGTGAAGGAATGACTTGTCGATATCTCCAATCTTCAATTCTTTAAATTGGCTTGTCGATATCTTCTTGAGTTCTCGAGTAGCTTTCCTGACTTCTCCACTCCCGGTGGATATTGCTCATCCGTCGAGTAGATATATAGCTCATCCGTCGAGTAGATATATAGCTCATTCGTCGAGTAGATATTGCTCATCCATCGAGTAGATATTACTCATCAATCGAATAGATATTGCTTATCCGTCGGGTACTCTCTGGAGTTCTCGAATGACTTCTCTATAACATTAAATCTGTGACTTGTAGAGATCTTGACTTATAATCTTTTTCTCCAAAGAGATTTATTCAACTCCAAGCTTCTTCAAAATTCTTCCGAGACATGATCTTTTTGATCTTCTTCCAGATAGAATCCTTAGGCTTGATACTGTTTTAGGAAAAAGACTCCAGTCTGCTCTTTTGCATTTTTAAAGACTTCAAGTGTTACAAGTACAAAATACAGATTAAGATAACAATACAACTTACTTAGGGTTGATAAATTGTCTTAGTCTTGTTAAAGTACAGGCATGTCTTTTACAACATAATGTGTGTGTATATATATATTAGTTATATATATATGATTTTCCCCGAGATATGAATATGTATAAAATGTGTGTACAATGTACATAGAGAATTCAGACCGTTAAAATTAGATATAAATATTAATTTTTAATATCTTTTCATTTGTTATGTTTTATGTATAAAATACTTGATAAAAAAGAGGTACATTAATATTATTTGAAGTATCCCAAAAAATAGATTTTTCAAATCCTTTATTATTCTATTATCTCGACTTGTATTAAATAATTTTCATTAAATGGATAAAAAAGTGCTAATTTAAAAAATTGAAAATATTAAATTAATGAGTCCTTGACTTCTTGGAACCAAACAAGCAATAATTTTATTTACAAGTACAACACTAACATATGACTATATAAATTTGAAAAAATGATCAAACTACACCACTTTTCACCTTCTACCGGCCAAAATGCCGCCTAGATGCGCGCGAACCGCCCAAAATACCCACATAATACGTATTTCAGGGATGCGTATTCAACCTTCTAAAATTTAACAATGAATACGCATGTTAAACATGCGTATTCACTTTTTGATTTTACAAAGAATACGCATGTCACAAAAAAAAATGAATATGTATGTTCAACATGTTTTAAAATCTGAATCCGCATCCACCACATGCGTATTCAGTGGGTAAAAAGGGCGGAACATCCCGCCAATAGGCATTTTGGGCAAATCTCCCAAATAGTGGGTATTTTAGTTTTTCACCCATATAAATTAAAGGAGATATTAGGGGCACAAATTGATGAATGAAAATGAACTCCCTTCGTTCATGTCAATAATATGAAATAAAATATTAAATAAGACATATCAAAATGTTAGTCATTTTGTAATATTTATTTGGTTTTTTTATACTTTTTGCATTACTTTAATTTAAATTTTGTCTTCCTATTAAATTTGTCCACAATACATATGCTAATAAATTTATACTATACTATAATAATCGGAATGAACTATAATTTGATTTAACGGTTATTCCCTAATTGCTAAACTTCTAAATTATTAAAATACTAAACATAGTCCACCTATTCTACTAAACTACTACCAGTTTATCCTATTACTTTTATTATAAATATATATAAATATTATATATTTATATAAATATATTAAAATTATAAAACGAAGATGATGAAAACAATAGTACGTAAAATCTAAATTATGAATGCCAAAAATCCTGCAAATAAAATAAAGTTAAATTAAAAACTACCATAAATCTTTTAGACGTCCAAGAACTAAACAATAGAACAACGGTATTTCTAATGAATGCACAAGGGCATACATTAGTTACTAACTTTAATAAAAATAAGCTCTTTTTATTGGTGGAATTGATATGAATGCAGAGGTCATTAACATTTATTAAATTGATGTGAATGCAAGGATCATTAACATTTAATATACAACCACCACCAATAAGAAGAACCATATATGAGAGTTAGTGACTATTGTGTACCGTAGAAAATCACATAAAACAAAAAAAAAACAATTACTACCATATTTTTGTTTTATCTCTAAAATATATTTTTAGCGAAGACAAGAAGTGAACCCAAGGTTTTGGCAAAAGTAGGGTTTCTGCGGATCTTTGTGAAGTTGAGTTCTGTTCTTTTACCCCTTAAATCTACACATCACATATGTATCTGTCTATAAATACACACATTTCATTACATTTCTTGCACATAAACCTAATTTTCTTGAATTTAATTTTCTTGAATTTCAGAACAATGCCTCTATATGATTGTATGCTGTTATTGAAGCCACACATAAAAAAGCCTGATATAATGGATCTTGTTTCTCGTGTGGGCAAGCATATTTACCAAAGAAATGGTGTTCTTACTGATATGAAGTCTATGGGCACTGTTCAATTGGGATATGGCATCAAGAAACTTGATGGTAGACACTTTCAGGTAATACCATTTTCGTGTTTGTGTTTATTTGTGTGTATCGTTTTCGGGTTTTGGTTATTTTTGTTAAAGTTTGGTTCTTTATTGGATTTTGTATTGTTTCGTGAAGGAGGTGGCTTTGGGAGATTTTAGTGTGATTTTTGTTAGGGGATTTCATATTTTTTTATGATTTGTTGCCGGATTTATGTTAGGGGAGTTTTTATAGGGGAAGTGTGGTAGTTAGTTGTTATGATAGAAATGTATACTAGCTTGAAATGTGCGAGAAAATATAAAGTTTGTGCGATGCATTGATCAGTATCGTAGTTATCACTTTGATTATTAATTTGGTTGCTTCTCCTGTGTAAATTATTACTATGTGCAAAGGCAAAAAAGAGACATTTTTGTAGGATTCTATTGTGATGTGTGTGTGTGACATTTTCATTGTTAATATATTGTGGGGGGTTTCGACTGGCATTTGATGAAGTTTACTCTTGTTTTATAGGAAGAGATGTGTACTAACTGAAAGTACTTATTTATGCTTATTTGTGTCTATTGTTTTCGGGTTTTGTTTTTTTTTTCAAACTTTGGTGCTTTATGTGTTTTTGTCTAGTTTGAAAAGGAGGTGTCTTTGTGGGATTTTAGTGTGATTTCTATGTGTATATGATTTGGGGGAGTTTTTTACGGGACATGTAGTAGTTGGTTTTATGATAGAAATGTGAAATAGCTTGAAATGTGCGAGAAAATATAAAGATTGTGCTTTGCGTTGATCAGTATCGTAGTTATTACTTTGATTTTAAATTTGGCGGCTTCGTTGTTTTATTTCTACTGTGTAATTTAGTACTATGTGCTAAGGCAAGAGTGCGACTTTTTTTTGTAGGATTCTGTTATGGTGTTTGTGTGGGAGATGTTGAATTGTTAATATCTTGTTGGGGGGGGGATGATTGACTGGTATTCGATGAGGTTTACTCATTTTTTAGTGGAAAAGACGTGTACTTACTGAAAGGTTGAAATTGAATTTTGTATTGAGCACTTGGGAAAAGTTTACTTTACTTTGATAGTTAAGCATTTGGCAGATTTGCTAAAATGAAAATTGAACCGGAACTATATTTATGGAGGGGGCAGGGGTTGATGTGAAAGAAAAACGATTTGGGTTAGAGATTGATCAAAATCTATTCATGCTTTTAAGAAACTCAAGCAGGGCTGACTTTTTTTGGCTTATTATATTATTTTATAAAAATTGTAAAATGGCCAATAAAATAAATTGTTAGATATACAATGTCTATACTCAGTGAGATGCTACTTAATTTATCTTTTACATTTAAGGAACGTGATAAGATGACTCCTATGTGATCTTTTAGTAAGTTATAACTTGCAAATCTACAATTTGGTTTCTATCGTGTCATTGTTTCGTTGACTTTTGGTAGTTTCTTGGTTTAATTTTTTACTTGTATTGAATCGATCTGCATTTGTGTGCAATCAAGTTGATATGGTAGATGTTTGCTTACAGACAAAACATGTGCCACATTGGTATTAATGAGTTATTACCTAGGAATATTATAAAATACATGTACTAGATTACTGTTAGATCTTGGCTCCCCAGGTTTGTTGATTTCCATCTTTTATCAGTTTAGCAGATTTAATATTAAAATTTGACTCAGCACTGATGTACTGTCCTCAGTGTAGAAGCCTTATTTTCATAATATTTTCGATTAGTTTAGGTAATCAGCTTCTTAAGAAGAGCTACAGGATGCATTTTTAATACAGACTCACGAGAACTTGTGAGTTATGTTCAATAGATAGATCAGTCTACCATTTCTCATATCTACAAAATTGTAAATTTTGTTGTCAAAATGTATTCGATCTGGGCTTGAATAAGAAAAGAAAGAAGTTATTGACTGTAGCTATCATGTTTGAAGAGTTCTTTAGTTTCAGCCACCAGTTTAAAATCTGAACTGCATCTTCAATTACTCCCAGATTGTTCTTCATCCACAATCCATTGCTTTTATTAGTGTAACCAGATCTTAACTTTCACGAAGTTAGAATGGAAATAAATATCAATATAAGAGCATATACTGTCTAAAAACACAACACATTCAAAACGTATTCGGATTGTTTAAAAGTTTATGTATTTCATTATTTTATTTGCAACTTTTTGAGCCATTACTATTTAATTCAGAAACAATGCTTTCTTTTAGTGTTTCAATTTTTTTTACATTTAGTCTATACTCTATAGTTGCATGTCACTGCTATGACAGCAAATGGAAACTAGGGTAGGAGATAAAATTGATTATGGTAGGAACTCTTACCTTGCACTAATATGTATTATATATGTAACCTTTGAAACTGTCTATATTCAATTTGCTCTATTAGAATATGAATACTGCCATTCTAATATGAATCTTGTGACTTACTTAGCCACCCCTCACAATGAGAAAATTAAATAACAAGGCGAGGAACTAGTTATTTAAACATTGCAGTACACTTACACAATGTTTATTGCATAGGGACAACTGTTGCAGATGACAATGATGGCTCCACCTAGCATAAATAAAGAGCTACATTATTTGAACAAGGAAGACAGGTTGCTGCGTTGGCTTTTGGTAAAACATAGAGACGTTAAAATTGGGTTGGACATTCTGCAGGAGGACTACACTGGAAAAATGGAGTTAAGCAAGTTCAGGAGCAGACTGTTTGACAATGAAGATAAAGACATGGATTTTGATGACGATGAAGATGACGACGATGATGAGGAATATAATGTGGACGGAATCATGTTAGATGATTGAATTTTATTTTATTATATTAGTGGCGGGAATATGTCGTTCTGTCTTTGGTTGTGACGGTTGTTTGCATTGGAGATCTAGACGCCTGTTGTATTTGGTGAATTATGTTACTCATTCTATCAAGTTAAAATATCTGGCTGATCTATTTTGACCTATGCTTAATAATCAATGGAGTATTATACCTATTAGAAGTGGTATTACTGTGTTATCCATGGCCAGAGTCTCTTAAATAATATTGCCTGTTATGATTGTTAATTGATTTCAATTAGGGCTCACTGGTAGTATGGCACGACAATCTGGTTATGGATCACATGATCCAACACATAAAAAAAAGCGAACAAGGTGGTGTTGGTATAATGGTTGAGCTCTTCTACTTCTGGACATAAATTCATGGAAATCAAAATGCTTTGCAGAAATACATTAGTTAGATTTCAAGAAAATATGAATTTAATCTGACTTGAGTACACTAAAACACCGAAAATATGTTGTTTCCTTCGAAACCACTATTACTTTGCAACAATCAACAGAAAATAATATCCTTGTTAATGAATTGATTGTTATTTTCAAAAGTTAAATTATATTTAAAGGTTAAATAGTAAAGCTATATGTAGGAGTAGAAAATTTACAATAAATGTACTTGTTCCCTCCTATAAGTAAGAAGCAAAATGCACCCGAGCATCTTCTCTACTCTTTCTCCTTCTCATATTGCTCTCTCCGGTAAAAACATATATAACAATCCTCTATATGTAAAAACTTATTCATTTTAACCGAGAGACAACTTCTACATGCAGAGTCTGTCTTAGAAATATCAATCCCTCTGCAGCGAATATGCTGCCAAATCTTACATTCGACACACTCTATCATCCCCTCTCCATGAAAATCGTTGGCTCCACACTTGCATTTCACGAGAACCCTATGATTTCCGCCATTATACATTAACTCAATTTCAAAAGCAAAGTCGATACCGAAGTTCAAACTCTGGTTCATTTGAGGCTCTCGAAAGCAGACATTCACCGCCAGAAAATACACTATGTTATCTCTCCGTCCTGCCATGACATGGTAAGTATCCCTCAGTCCACACTGGGTATATATCTTCAACTCCCCAACTGTGCAGGACTCATAGAGTACAATGTGCTCCCCAGGTGGAAATCCTCTTGTAAATCTCTCTTCCAACTCTTCTGAACTAGGCCTTACCAAACAACTCAGCCAGAGTAGCTTAACAGACTTTGGTACATAGGGCCATTCTTTTACAAATATTTTAGATTCAACTTTTGTCTTAACAGCCAATTCAACCTCTTTAGAATCTATGCAAAACCTCAACTATGTCAGAGATAATGTCATCTCCAGGCACTATGGGCCGTCTTTTGATTGCAGCCAGCGCTGATAAATCCACTCCTCGATCACTCTGCTTGCCTTCCCTAACTATATATTCCTTCCTACGCGTCTGTGGATTCACAGCACAACAAATAATATTATCACCGACAATACCATTGTTCAACAAATTTAGCACATCGTCAACCAAAGCAGTGTCTCCAAAATAGACACAAGCAGCTCGCCATACTTGTTGACTAGTCATTCCCCGTTACAACTTCCACTTTCTGCTGTTCTTTTATTCAATTCTTTAACAACTAGTTTGGCAAATTGCTCCAGTCTCTCCAGTTTCTTCTTGGGCCATCTATCTTTATCTTCTTGCAATCCCTTTTTTCCAGAGGTTCTTGAGAAACTCGATGGTTCAGCATCAGTTGCTACTCGACTTATCTGTCTGTCTTGGATTTTCAAAGTAAGCATGAACTTAAATAGGTCCTCCAGATTGTTAATGATGAGTCTAAAGTTTTGTACCAACTAATTATCCTAAGGGCATCATTCTCCCAAAAGGGAAGATCTTTAAGTTCTATTGATCTTATCATGTTTATAGCCGCTGCATAATCACTTTCAGAGATTCCGAAGCTCCCTTTGCAGAACTTATATTCCCATCTAGCAAACCATGGACGGCCAAATGCAATTTCGTACAGAAACCTAACAGGCAGTCCCCTTTTCCAGGATGGATCCTGCACTGTAATTGCACTTAACAATGACAGAAAGCAAGTTAATTTGATGTCATCACAAAATCGATCACTAAAGAAATCGAATTAATTATTTTCTTATTATCGAAAGTTTGGTTTACCGGGTGTCAAGATAGGTGCAGACTCTATCCCAGAGATACATAACTTTGTCATAGTCCTGCATGAACTCGGTTCTAGCTTCTGTCCCATTGATACAGATGAGATGCCCAAATCCATTACAATGAATGAAGCCATACAAAATATTGGATTGTGAATCAAAGATACTCGAATCTAGGGGCTTATTCTTCCAGTCATCTTGGGGAATAATCAGATGATACCTCTTTTTTGTTATAAAATGGTGACTCCAACCTATGCAAAACAAAACATGCATGTGAAAGAACAATACTACATGCAGTCACGATCAAGATTGGTGAGAGACTAATAAAATTGGTAAGGATGTTCCTTAATGGTTTTAGACTGACTAGAGCTCCGAGCTCGGTTTAGGAGGGATCCCTTCGAATTCTCCCACCCCGTTTGTTTAATTTAAATATTTGTATTGGTATTGGTACATGTCCAGTTATTTTTGTTCAATCGTACATTAAAGGAGTGTTGAAGAGTATAAGAGTACCTGATCGGCAGCAGTAATCACAGCATTCTTTGGTATTTTCTTTAAAAACATAGAGAAACACATCGTTATTGATATGAGCCACTCCAAGGATCCTCACCAAAATACTCTTGATGCTCGTGGCAGCTCTGGCAAATGTAGTTGCTCACAGGTTGCATCAAGTTCAAGCACATAATATGCTGGTAAACGTTACATATGGCACATGGTATCATTAATTTCGAATCATTATCTGAAGCTCCACACTTGCACTTCACAATCTCTTCTCTACCTTGATACATTAGTTCTGCGACGAAGTTGATCTTCTCAGCTGTAAAGGTGACTATAGTTCCAGGTTCAATTTTATCAGACAGCAGTTCTGCATCAGCTTTTTCTCCTTGAAGCTCTATATCATTGATGAGGACACCTTCCATGACAAAATAAGTATCCCTCATTAATTGCTGCACTATGTGCTTAACCTCACTGATTGTTGTCTGCCTAGATACGAGCAGAAGCTCTGCTGGTGGATATCCCCTCGTCAACATTTTTTGCATTTCATTTGAGGTAGGTACAATCCTACGTAGTAAAGCCATTTGATGATCATCACCTTTGATGTCGTGCCACTTCTTAATCAGAATGTTACCTCTAAGGACTGTCTCTATTATGGGACTCAGAATCCTTGTTTCCATCAGGATGCTGGTGTATGTCTGGCTCGACAACACTAAGAGCAGGTTTCTCCGGAGATGGTAAGGTAGCTCCAGGAGAGTTTCGTGTATGCAAATATGGCGGGCGATACCTCAGCATCACTATCAATAGCTCGCCTAAATTACTGATGGGGGAGAGCAAAGTTCTGTACCTACAAATAAGATGGTTCACAAAATCATCATCTACCCAGTCCCTTAGCTCCACCTGTTTCAACAATTTCATTGCCATTCGGTATTCCTTCTCAGTAACACCAAATCTTCCCTTAGCAAAAGCATATCCCCACCAGCCAAACCAAGTATGCCCAAAAGCTACTGTCTCCAACAGTCTCAGATACCTTCCACCCTTTATTTAAATGTCTAGCAAGGAGACTTCTCTGTAACATGGTTCATCTTAGTACAGTTAAATGCTCAAAGTAAAAACCTTAATGCAAAGACATACCTTGTATGTAGGTTTGTGCATATTCTGTCCCAGAGAACCATAATTTCAGTTCCGATCCAAACAAAAAAGCAGAGCCACCTTCCCTCCCATTGACAATTATTAAATGCCCAAAGCCATATAAATGGATACTTGCAGTCAAGACCGTTTGTACATAATCGATTAAGAGTAGGCACATAATGGTTGTTCCAGCCTGTTGTAAAAGAAGACATATGAAGATCTCCCTAAAAAATTAGGCCAAATACAAGATCACAACAATTTTATACAACAGTTAAAAATTGTTGGTAACAGAAACAACAAGAACAAAGAAACCACCGGAACAATAACACTGCACAGTAATATCGTGACAGAAGCAAGAGCCCAACATGGTCCAGTCAAGAAACAAAACACAACCCTAAAACAGCAAACAAACTCGGAATCGAGTTCCATATGAAACAGTAGTATCAAGAATGTTTATTGTAAACTTACAATGTCAATAAAAAAAACACTACATTATGAAAACAAGAGTATCAAGAGTGGAGAGTTCATCAAAATCAAGAATATATATATATGGTACAGTTACGATTACAATAAAAATTATGCTACATTATGATACAAAAGTATCAAGAATAAAGAGGAATTAAGGCCCCATATGTCACTTTTTGGAGTCAAAAGACTTCGATGTCACTTTTTGAATTTTTGGCCTCAAATATCACTTAAAAACGGCGTTTCGGGTGAAATTTTTAAAAATAGACGAAAAACGCAGTCTCGTGTTGAGTTTTTCTATAACAAATTTTTTTAAATAAAAGAAAAACGCAATTTCCTTTCGTGTTTTTCTTGAAAAACGTGGTTTCAAACCGAGTTTTTGCTGAAAACGCAATTTCAGAAATTGTTTCGGTCAAAAACGCAGTCTCGTCTTGAGTTTATGGATATAAAAACGGCGTTTTAAAATGAGTTTTTCGTAAAAACGCAGTTTCTAACCGAGTTTTTCCCAGGATGAAAAAAAAAATCAAAACACAGATCCAAAATGAGTTGATATGAGAAATTCATCCTAAGATTGCGTTTTGCCCCCATAAACACGAATTGAAGTTGCGTTTTCAATTTTTTTTTAAAAAAAAATTGAAAACAGAACATGAAATCGCGTTTTTCATTAATAACAAAAATTTCACCCGAAACTCCATTTTGGAGTGACATTTGGGGTCAATTATTCAAAAAGTGACATTGAGGATCATTTGAATTAAAAAAGTAATATTTGGGGCCAACATTTCAAGAAAGCACGGGAGAAACTTACGGTGACAAGAGTATGAAGAATGCACAAGAATATATCAAGAAACATACCTGCTTCTTGACAGTATAAGCACACCATTGGCGTTGTTTCTTCAACAGCGAACAAATATAAGTTGCGGCCATTATAACGAACCCGGTAGACATTGTTTCCATCAACTTGATACGGTTGCAGTTGCGCAAACCTGCCAAGAAACTCGATCACTGCAATTCGAAACGTAGAAGATGATTTAATCCGTGGAAAAGTACGTAATTCGTACGATTTTTCTGTGTTTGTGGGCACTAAGGCCATGATTAGAGTTCAAGATAAAAAGAGTGTGATCTTGGATTGAATAATAAGAATGTCTGCAATGGAGTATGATGTGATGTGCGTGTATTTTTGTGGATAGAGAGTTGATGAACGAGTAAAGAAAGTCGTTATATGCAGTTTGTAACAGAACTAATATGAGGAGATTTTTCTTCATTATATTTGTATGATGTATAATTACTTCTGTGTTTGATTTTAATAGTTATGTAAGTTGTACAAATGCCGTCTCCAAATGTATAAATGTACAAACTGGGGCTTTCTATTTTTCTAATTTAAGAAAATGATATAATAATAATTGACATACTAATCATGTATACTCCTCCAAATAAATTCATTGAATATGTGACAAAAAAATTAAGATAAGTAATTTTTTTTCTTAATTAAAGATGGAAGATATTTGATAAATATATTTTTGACTTTGAATGGCGGTGTCCATTTTCATTCGCAATAATTATAGATGAATTCACCGGAGAAATTTAGGATGTTATACCATGGTGTATACTTTTTTCCGATGACATAGTTATTATTAAAGATACAAGATCAGTATTTAGTGAGAAGTTAGAACAATGGAGAGTTACATTGGAAAATTTGGACTTACAGGTTAGTCATTCGAAAACTGAATGCTTGTGAGGAAATTTTAGTAATGAACTAGATGAAGAGGGGTTGATGTCAGAATTGGGGAGCATATATTAGTTTCGAAGAAAAATTTCAAGTATTCTATAATTTATAAAGATGGTAAGATCGATGTCGATATTACTTATGGTATTCAATCAGGAGGTTTAAAGTGGAGGATTGTATCAGGAGTAAGTGTGATAAAAAGACCCCTTTAAGATCAAAAGGAAGATTTTATCGGGTGGCGATTGGACCGACTTTGTTGTACGGGATTGAGTGTTGGGCGATGAAGAAGTCACAAGAGCTACGATTAGAGATAGTGGAAATAAGGATGTTACGTTGGATTTGTGGATATACCATGGCTTTTTTCACAAGGCAATTACAAGTTAAATCTATTATAAAAAAGTAATGGAATGTAGTTTGCGCCGATTTGGATATGTTCGGAGTCCAGTGCGGTGTGTGTAAGGTTTAGTGTTGCTGGATACGAGAAGTAAAGAAAAACCGAGAAGAACTTGGGATAACCTACTTTTACTAGATTTGCGTGCATTCAGTTCGGTTAACCGAAAATCGAACCGGATAACCGAAATAATTTCAGTTCGGTTTAACAAATTTCATATTTCGGTTCGATTTTCGGTAAAGAAATTTGTATATTTCGGTTATTCGGTTATTCAGTTATTAACCACGGTTAACCGAATAACCGGATTAATATAATATATAATAAATATTTATTAAAAAGATGAACATATATGCATATACTAATATATTCTCTTTCTGACTTTCTTTACTATCAATTCTCTCAACCTTGGCAATTAAAAAAAATACTTTGTAACGAATACATAACATCATTCAGCACTTCCACACTTCAACATATTGCAATAATACACAACTCAAACTTAAAGCTTGAGATACAGCAATAAACCATTATTCTTTTCAGTTGATTGGTAGCCAAGATGTACAATGCTGCTTTGAATTTGACTATCCAGAAAACAAAAACCTCTTTGTCTAAATAATTCTGATCTAACTATTACATCTCAGCTCATTCGTTAATTCCTTTTTTGTGTTTTTATAGCAAATACCGGAGTGGTAGGTTTGGTGCTACTGGATTTGCCCATCATCGTGGTCTTTGAGAAGCCTTATTATGACAACGCAATATGGAGACATAGACCAAAAAATAGTGGTTCTGATTTTCTAGCATCTTTTTATTAATTCGGTTTTAAAATCCGGTTTTCGGTTATAACCGAATTAATTAGCTCGGTTTCGGTTTAAAACCGAATACAATTCGGTTCGGTTTTCGGTAGAGCTTTTTTCACCATTTCGGTTCCAGTTTACAAAAAAAAAATTAGTTTCGGTTTCGGTTAACCGAATGCACACCCCTACTTGGAGGCGTCGAATTAGAGTGATTGATTGACTTATATGATTGATGGATCTTGTATTTTGAGGTGTAAGTAGCATAAAATGTGAGTTTATTTCTTTATTTTCATTTTATTATTGTGCTTAATTCTGTTATTATTTTATTATGGGATGCATACATCATTGTTACTAATGCTTTTTTGGTAAATAGAATATATTTTCTTTGAATAATTTTTGAATATATAATCATTTGATTTTCAAAACAGAAGTTCCATGCGTATTTTTTTTAAGTAAGATTGAATTCGAGATATCAAACGTGTTATTATGTGAAATAAAAATAACTTCTAACAGTTAATATTTTGTATTGTGTATTGTATCTTATTTATAGTTATATTTTATATTTTCACATATTCACATACAAGTGGGGTCTTTTGTGCAACAATTTATTCATTTTTTTGAATAATGGGAATGTTAAGTATATCATATCATTTTTTTGAATAAAGGGAATGTTAAGTTATCATGTCCTCCCCTACCCTACTTTTTACATGATATATTTGATTTGGATTGATTTGGTTTAGAAAGTCAGCTATTAAGCGTTTTTTTTTGCCATAAGCTATTAAGCGTTAAGCGAGTGGTAAACTAATAATTTCTTAAATTTATAACTGAAACTCAGTAACATTGTATGAAAAATGACCAATTTTAGATCAAATTAATTTATAATAAATTTGATATTTTACTTGGGTGCCCGATTTGATACTTAAACCTTGTTTGTTAATCAGGACCAGTTTTGTTAATCGGACCAGTCTGTTGTGTCTGTGTCAGACTCATTTTGGGAAAGTACAAACACAAACACAACAATCCAGGACCCCTACTTAAATTTATGTGTGTGTTATTTATTCTATGTTTACTGTATTGTCTTGGTTAAACACATTCTATCTTCCTCTAATTTCATCCATCAGAAAAAACAACCCCTAAAAATCTCTCTTCCTTCTCCTCAAACAATTAACATTTGCGTTCTTCATTGCAATCTCTCTTAAATGTACATGCATGCATAGATTATAGATATGTATGACGTGGAATTCGATCCTTTGATCCTAAAAGATATAATGCAGGACATGTCTGTTGTAATATAACAATGACTTCCCCTGAAGAGTCTCGAAAATTGGACAATGTGAAAGGTGGCGGGGCTGATGCAAGTAGTGAGCCTTTTGAGTATTATGGATGGGTTTATCATTTAGGTGTCCATAAAATTGATTTTTTCCACCGTCGTTTCCTGTGGATTCGAGGCACTTTTCTTCAAATGTTCAAACGTGATCCTCATGAACACCCCGGCGCTGTAAGTCTTCTGCCTTATTCTGCCTTGCATTTTGTTGATACTCGATAGAGGAAACTTTAAATTTTATGTATGGTATAATGGTGGTGTTAGCATTAATCTGGCCTAGCTACTAAAAAAAATGCATGACTCTTCTTGATTTAGGACCAGTTTGGTTATCTTAAAAAAAATTACTTTTGTCTTAAAATGAATAAGTGCGTGTCGCATAAATGATAAGTAAATGAATAATTTATAGAGGTGTTTGGATAAATCTACTTATGAAGTTAGTGAAATAAGTTGGGAAAATAGTAAAGTTGTTACCAACTTCTAACTTATCATCATATTAGTTGAAAAGCTCGCCCCCAAGTGATGTCGCCAAACAGAATCGTTATGCTCGTGTTAGCTTTGAGCATATCTAGTTACCCAAACAGGTACTTATGTTGTGTTTGGTTAGGAAGAAAGGAATGGAATGAGTAAAATTAATGGACAACAATGGAGTTTAAAGAGAAGATTTGAAAAAAGTTTGAGTGAGTGCAAATTTGTCCCGATAGATATTGTGAAGAGAATGGGTATAGGAAGGAATAAAGCATTCCTTCTCAAAATGGAATGCTTGAGCTCTAGTATATGTTGTTTTTTTTGCTAAATACTAGTATATGTTGTTATGAATGGAATGGAGGAAAGAATGAAAAATGCGAATAACTACATATATTTTCATTACATTCCTTTCCATTTTATTCATCCTAGCTAAACACAACATTAGTATTTTGGGAATTTTTGCTTTGGATGTGTAATATTAGCAACCTGGTAAGACATATATGTGGTCAAATTGTCGTATTAGTTAATCAATGTACGTAGTTCTGTGTTTTGTTTGTTAATGTTCAAAAATTATAGCAAAGAACTTGTTAAGCATTGAAAATATTGACACTTGGCGTCTTTCTGATCAGAGAACTGTCAATTTTGATTGTTCAACCATTATTTACATCCAACGACCTTTTGGGCGGTGATGAGTGAGATTTTTGTTGTCGTGCTGCAAAAACGATTAACTAAAAAAAAGCGTCTTGTAGAAAAAAATAAATTACATAAATGATGTTCTTTGCTTTCCATATTTCTGGTACTTTGATCTGTAATATATGACCACTGTTATCATACATGCTTCTTGGCAGTTTGATTTGACTATGAACTTCATTTCTGGCTCACATTGGATTTATTGCAAGATATGTAGTTCACCTCACTTTAAGTGCTATGTGAACTTCATACCTCCATCCTGTTTAAAAGAATTTATGAATTTGCTGCTTCTTATAATATTTCTAATGGCAAGTGGATTAGACTCATATGCTAGGACAATCTTGTCGATAATGCACAAACAATATAATGTCTATGTCCCCACTCGAGATTTATTCTTTGTACCTTTGGATGCAGAAACCTACAAGGAGAGGTTATGTAGGTTACACACTAATGGTGGAGGAATTAGGACATCGAAAAATTAACCATGATGTAAGGCAATTTTGTTGATTTAACTTGTATTTGCCTTTTCCTTAAAAGTTATTTAAGATCTTCATTGCCAACAAACGATGCTATTATCTTGTTTTACCCTGTATATTATAGAGCTTGTGATTAACTTCAACGCTTTTCACACTATTTTTTGTTTTTATCTTTCCCTAGGATGCATATGTTCTTAGGTTCTACAATCGCCTGGATGAGTCAAAAAAGGGAGACGTAAGTTCTCTCTTTTGTTGCTGTGATTATGAGTTATGCTATTGTCGTTATTATATTTTAAGTGTCCATTGAATATTATGAAATTAATCACCTGAACCTAAATTAGTATGTTTATATGATGCCCACTCGCTTAATCAGTTTGGTCAACATGTTCTTTCTTGCTGAACATTGTTTATACATTGTTGCAAGATTGCTTGTACTACAGCTGAAGAAGCAAAAAAATGGATGGAAGCATTTGATCGTGCGAAGAGACAGGTATTGCAGAACTATAAATAGCATTTTCACTTCTTTCTTTGGTGTTATTAAGCTTGGTTCACAATTTAGTGTTTCCATCATAACTGGTTTTAGGGTATCCTACAAGTGCTCTTACAATGTGATACATCCTATAATCTTCTAGTGAAATGAATCCTGAAATGATTGGCATTCTTCAGAATCAATGGTTATATATCATAGCGATTATTTTTGGACTGTTTTTCCTTAAGTTGTTTTAATAACTAGGTTTTGCATTTATGTAATTTGACTCTTAGAAACTGGACTAGTGTAACACCCCAGTCTCAGCGTGACCTTTGTTCAGAATATATGCTTCAAGTCCAACTACTAAGTGCACCAACAGATTATGATCTTTGGGATTGGGATTAGATATGAGTTCTCCCAACTACAGTATTGAGTTGAAGGAATCATTTATGTTCTCTTTCTCTTGTATATATGGCACTCATTTAAGGTCATTTTACAGGATGAATTTTCTTTAATGTTCGCTTCTACTTACTTTTATGAACAGGTTGAGTATGACCTTTCAAAAGGCGGTAATGCAAGAAAAAAACTGAATGAGCAGACCGAGTATGTTAAGACTCCTTCTGATGAATTTACATTATAAAATATGTATACATGAATCAAATGCTTTTCTATGTTGATAACATTAAGATTTAACACTTCATTGCATGAAAAAAAAATCTTAAATTGTTATAAATACTAAATAAAGTAAAGAGACTTCGGATTTGAATGACAGCAGCCCTGCTGGGGCAATTCCTTCCACCACTAATAGTAGCTGATGTACTAACCTTGAACTACTGTTAGTAATGGAAGGCTAGTAAAAGCTCTTCAACTACTATAATTATGTAAAGTGCTACTATTTAAATCTCTGATTGTGAGAACAAAGATTAAATATGCTCTGGTGACCCTTTCTTGGTTTGTACAGATAATATCCTTATGTTTTTTTTTTGATAAATGTCAAGTCTCATTTGATTTTTCTTTTAATCAGGATTGATCTACAAAGGCGTCGACGAAGGGTAAGGCGCTATGCACGTGGTTTGAAAAAGCTAATAAGCAGAGGGCAAGGTGAACCAACTTGGTCTCTTTGTGGTGATACTTAGTACTGCATCAAAACATTTTCTTATTTAAAGCGTGTGTCTAGCTAATAAAGATACGATGATTCATTAATTATATCTCAATTCTTTTGTTTTAAAATAAACTTGAGATGGGCCTGGAAAGAGGTGTTTTAGTTTGGTATTCTATACATCAAATGCACATTACGTTGGAATAATTGCATACTTTTCTCCAAAGGGAAAATGATGGGAATGCAAACAAAAAAAAGACACTTTTAGTGTATATTATTGGAGTATGATTGTATTTGTAAAGGAAAGATTTGATTTTAGGCAATTATGGATTCTATAAAAGAATTAATAATTTAGGATTAGAATTATCATTTAGGAGTGTTCTAGAGTAGGCGTATATATAGTTGTCCTACTTTAAGATAGGTTAGATTTTAGTTTATTGATTATTGTGAATTGTTTTTTTTATATAGTGCAATTAGACAAATTCTTCTTTTTGTGGTTAGAACATCATTGGGGTACATAATTTAAAGAATTAATTCACCAAATCTTATTTTTTTTATTATTTTATACTAAATTCTATGTTGGTGATCATTTCCTGCATCATCTTTTTTAAAATTTGATTTTTGTCATTGAGTATAACATGTGCCAGAGCTAAATGTCTGGACTTGAAGCAAATCTGGTGTCCAACCTTGAGATTTGATATCGTGTGTTGAAAATGATTTAAAATTATCTCCTTTTTAAGTTTGTTCAAATTAAATTGTTATTTGCTTTTACATGTGCCTGTATAATTGAAATAGTATGATGTTTAAGTGTCATATGTGGCCAGTTCACCCAGAGTTAAAGATTTTCTCTACGCCGTGTGCAGGTCAAGATTACTTTCTGCGTCCCCCAATGGAATCTTGCTTAAGAGTTACTGGGGACTTTGAGGGAGATGCTGGGGATGTTATTGAAGCACATGCATGGAGATGTGTCCGCACACTTAATGGTGGTAACATTTTCTTCTTTAACCTTATAGATGAATCTCATCATGGTAGGGTATTTCCTTCCCAAGCATCAAATTTGATGCTGTCTGCTGAGGATTTATGTAGCAAATCGCAGCTCGTCTGAGTTTGAGAATGAGTTTATTTGGTTCAACCACTAGTTAATAAGGACCAAAATAGGCCAATAAATTAAATTTATGCATCCTTGTAAATGTTTTTTAGTATTAATATTTTTTGGAAGTAATATTTTACGGCAAACGGGTGTTGGAAAAAATGACATTCTTCAGGAGTTTTTTGTGTATGGTCTATTAGCTCAATTAAGTGTCCGTTATTAATTCCTGAAAGTCCAATGGCTAACTCCATTCCATTGCATTCAACGTGTAGAAGTAGAAGTGACATAGTAATTTCTATTTCTTGTGTTAGCTTGTTGGAATACTTGTTCTGATTGTTTGGTCTCCGTTTTTTTTTTCACATTTCAGGTGTCAGAATCTTTGAGGACGTAGCAGGGCATAAGGTATATTCTAATTGTTATCATGCGAGTAGTTTAGCGCATAGTAGTCATTGTCAGTTCTATATCAATAATGTTATGTTTACCTTCACAGTTAAGCATCCTTGGGTCAGTGATGAGCCCAAATTGTTGCTCGGCAACAGTAAAAACATGTTAAGGAATAAGTAATATGATGCTTCAGACTAATAGTTGTTGAACTGTTCATCAAAATAAGCCTCTTAAAAATACACTAGTCCGTAAAGCATGTATAAAAAAATGCAATCGATGAACAATGAAATTAATTAGAAACCCCATAATGCTTCGCAAACCGGAAAAAATCAGACATATGTACAGGAAGGAAAGGGATGGGATTTTGTGTTGCTCCTTTTTGTTTGTGCACAATGTGAACTTCCACCTTTGTCTGAACCTGAGACAACTGGCTGACTGTTGGCAACATTACCTGTAATATATTACTCAATGAAAAGAAAAGCAGGTCCATAGACTAATCTACTTGGGGCTTCACATGAGTAAGCAGATTTGTATCTTTGCGACTAGACCAGAATAAAAAAATCAGAAACATTTCATTTCCGTTGTATCTGTATCGTTAGACCATGCATTATATCTTAATTTGTATTCATTTTTATTCTCCCTCTAAAGTATATGTATATTCTAATTCTAAATGGCTTTTTAGTTATTAGTTTAATTAAACTGCATAATGCATATTTTGTAGAATGGTAAAGGTGTGCTTGTCAAGGCTGTTGGTGTTAT
This sequence comes from Apium graveolens, assembly GCF_009905375.1. Lineage (NCBI taxonomy): Eukaryota > Viridiplantae > Streptophyta > Magnoliopsida > Apiales > Apiaceae > Apium > Apium graveolens. The sequence goes on along the minus strand of NC_133648.1, from coordinate 10,794,498 downwards.
TGATGCAAGTGCAGATTCTGTTTTTGAAGTGGTTTTAAACCTTGATCGAGAACAGAGATACGAGTATGTTACCCTTTATTGCACATACTTAAACTACTTGTATTTATATGACTAATAATCTCTGCAGGTGGGATATTTTGACAGGGGACCTGGAGTTGGTTGATTCTCTAAATGGACATTATGATGTAGTCTATGGAACATATGACCCGAGATATCTAACTAGGTAACTTCTTATATACAAATATTACTCACTGTATAGATTGCTACCATGAGGGGGTTTTCTAATACTAGAGGTGCACAATTGTGGCTATCTGAAGTTAGATTCCTTGATTATAATTAAAAATCCTATCTAGTAATTTATTTAGTTTGATATGTACCTAATTTACTGAATAGCATTTTATTTGATCATTCCCTTTTTTCACAGCCCATTTCTCGTATCTACTTAAAAAGGTTTAGTTATGTATCTTTTGCGAACAGTACTTGAGTTAGGGTTTTGAACACAAAGATTCCATTGGCCTGTAAAAGTATTTTATCCTGAATCTCATTCCTTCTGCGTCCGGCTTACAACTAGATTAGAGAAACTAGAATTCAGATTAAGTTTTATTTAAAAGTAATTTCTTAGAAGCAATCTAAAACCAAATGCAAATGCTATCATTGAAGAAATGATCTTCATCTTCCTGTCAATGTTTTACATCCTTTTTGCTTTTTATTGTTCAAATTAATATTTTAGTAATCCCGTCCCCGTGTTATCTATTTGTGCCTATTTGCATTGTGTAGGTGGACATCAAAGAGAGATTTTGTGTTCTCTAGGCAATGGTTCCGTGGACAAGATGGAACATATAGTAAGTACCCCTACTGTTCACGCCTTATTGAATTATTTGGAAATTTTAATTTCAGCTATTATTGACGGACTGTCAGCTGTTGCTTGAATGCTGTAATAACATCAGAAGTGTAAGATGCTAAGGGACATCTATTTTATCATTTTAGCATCATGTTATGATCTCAACTTTGACTTATGACATGTATAGTGTTCCCTCCTTCTAGTGAGCTTAATGGTTGGTGCTTATTGTATGTTTGGAGAGGGTGAGGCAATATTGTAAATTTGATATTGTACTAAATTATTTACTGTAGTTTAATCTGTTCTAAAGAATTTTTTTGAAGGAAAAAAAAATAGACTGCTATTTTTATGTTACAGATTACATATTGTCATAACAAGCGACACATACATTTGTGCATCAAGAAAAAGAATCGTTGTGGTTGTATATCAAAGCTACATTAATTCTGTTATGTTAACAAATCACCATTAGGATAATCTCTATTCCTATTTGGATAAAAGAAGATTTGAATGTTAATCAAGTATTTGTTAATTTGAGAAGCTAAATAATATTTGAAGTTGTGCACTTGTCCAAGCGTAGAATTTATGTTTCTGTACATTATAGGGAGAAGGTGGCATTATCTAAGTTTTTTAACTTACAAAGTGTTTGGTGTTCCCTGATAAACATTGTGCTTTTGCTGTTGCAGCAATTTTGCACTTCCCAGCTGTGCATAAGAAGCGTCCGCCAAAATCGGGTTATCGCCGCACAAAAATCAATCGTATGAAACACCATTTGCTGATAAAAACATGGCATAGTTTTTTTTTTAATTTAGTTTAAAGAGCATGCAAGTATCTGCAGTTGTTGCTTAGCTTTCTTACTATCCATGTGCAATACTATTTGAATATACTGTGTCTGAAAATAAGTTTCACCAAAAAAGTTAACTTATAAGTTAATAGGATGTTCCAAACATCGTTACTGTAATGGTGCATATTTTTAACCATTCAATGCAGCAAAGTGCAAGATAGTCCTACCATTTTCTGAGCAGCACCTTTATTTGTCGGAGAAGTTTTGACTAGTTTTTCATTTATAATGTCTAAATTTTAGCTGTGCCGAAATATTAACTGGCCTAGAAACTATTTAGTAGATTTTTGCTCATTCTTGCTTGTAGTTAATGTTCATTTATCTCAACTTCTCTTTTGTGAATAAACCCAGGTTCTAACATGGACCATTTATGTGGATATTGGTTTACTCTTTATATTCTCTATTTGAGTAAGAGTAGGTTCTATATTGGAGTATATATCAGGCATATTACTATAAATTAAAATAAATAGTGAGGTTTCCAGATGTGTGTGTACGGCTCACTTACTTGCGAGGGCACACTCAAACCACTTAAAATCGTCTAATTCATTAGTGAGAAAACGGAAAGGGGTTGGGGAGGGTACTGTGATCTGCATATTGCTCGCTGTAGGACCTATCATGCAGAATAATCATCTTAAGGATCTGCAACACATATTTGAAGTAAATTCAAGGTCAATTACCTGTCAAATGTATCGTTGCATGATTAGTAATTTAGTATGAATGACCATGTTATTCTACATGTCCTAATTTATTTATTTTTTAAAAATTCTGGTAAAAGAAAATTTTCTTGTACAGTGTTGAAACATTCCCAATTTGTTGTTTACTTTTAGATATTGTACATAATTAAATTCAATTATTTGAAACTCATATTAACTTATACTTGTACGTATTTCTTATAGTTTTCAAATCTTGCATTGTAGCTTCTACTTGGGAAATCAGAAATATAAACTCATCGTCCGTTCATCCGAGATGTATTGCGACCCAAATGCTAGAGATAAATGCTGAAGGATGGTTTGGGTGGAAGAATAATCAAAGCTCGAAGTTTGAAAAATCTGTTCCTTATGCATTGTTGTGCCAAGTTTCAGGTCAGTTCATTCCTGACATTTTGAGTTCACAGTTTTCGAATTCTGAGATCCCAAAGTAATATGTTCCTTAAAAAATTTAATTCATTATCTGAATGGACTTTCACTTAGTCTCACTGGGAATTGCAGATATGTCGTAGATATCTTTGGACAAATCTATGTTAGCTCCTGTGAGCATGAGACATGTTTTAAAATCTCGCAGTAGCAGTGTGGCCATTGACATTAAGCTAAAAGTTGTTGGCCATTACCCTGAAGTACATGTAACACAGAACTAATTATTAAATTAAAGCTTTGATTGTTAGAATTAGCCTTTTTATTCACATTTAAATTGGGGAAGTTATAGAGAAGTATTGAAATTTGCTGACAAAACTAATTATATTGACAACGAATTTGCCAAGAAACAGAAATTTCATCTTTATCATTCTTTGGGTTGAAGCAAAAATTGTAGTTACTAATTAGTAAGAAGTACGAGGAAGTACAGTCTATTAATCCAATAAAGCCATTAGGAAAATACTTTACTGGATGTCAGATGCTCTTGAACAAATACATCCAGAATGCCAGATCCTGTTGCATTAAAGCTTTCTATCTTCATGCTTTAATAGTGATGATTTTTCAGGTCTCAGGGCATACATTGGAGCAAGATCTGCACATGAAGCAAAAACAGCTGTCATGGATTCAAAAGGTTCTGGTTTGTCTCCACCAAATGGCGAGTTTGTCAATAGAGAAGCGAATGATGAGTTCCATGATGCTGTTGGTACTGATTCATCATTGTCATCGTCATCATCATCATCATCATCAGATGATGATAGTGATAATGAAGTAGAACTTAATAGTAAGGTAACTAAAGCCTGTTTACATGATACACATGATAAATGCGGACAACAATAAAAGCATAGGCCAAGACAAAGGGCTAACAAAAATGGGAAGAACCTGATTGTAGGCCCAAGAGTGTCTAGACCTTTACTTCGATGCTCCTACCAATTTTTTTTATGTCAGTTCAATTCAGGCATTGCTCATTCGAGTTAGTGGTGCATTGAAGTTTAACATCTTCCAGTAAATGAATTGATGTACCACTCTTGAGATTCATTCTCTACAAATTTGGAGATAATTTAATAATAATGTACCCCTATCCCTATTTTACTCTGGGAGTTACTTATATTTTATGATGTCACATTATTAATGGCAGGGCAACACAGTGAATCTGGATACTGATTCAATGTCAATTGCAAAATCGCCTAGAACTTCAGGTAACTGGTTCTTTTTTAAAGATTTGCAGTGTAAGCGGGATCATTTAGAGTAACATGGCTAAGGAATGCCATAATTTACTGCAGTGCACTTACCTGAACTTGTTAGTTTTGAGTTATTGTATCGAGTGTTTCAGTTTACTGTTTGGCACTGCTGCAGATGCCATTAGGGAATTTTATACAAGTGCCGATCCGATTGCTCTTGATCCTCATGACTTTCAAGGTTCCATGCGCCTTAAGAATGATGAGGCTGATAGAGACTGCTGGTCATCTCCCAATGGTTCTGGATTTATGATCAGGGGGAAAACATATAAGAAAGATAATTCCAAGGTGAGAACTTACTGATTATAGATAATAAAAAAATTTAAAGAGATCTGATAAATCTTTGTCCATTATGGCAAGTATTTGAAGATTATTTACCAGCAGTTACTCTTTAAAACTACTAAAGTTTGCAAATATGTCAGAATGAAGTGCACAGTGTAGTCCTTTTTGCTGGAATATTAGCAGATTACCTAACCTTGTTTTGCAAGTCTTACAAAATCATTAATCTGACTTTTGACAGTTTTGACTAATCGATGAGTAAGCTTTGTGATAAGTTTTCTTTCCCTCGGTTAAGATGCATACATTACTGATATGTTGCTTTGAGAATTTCATAACATCCATGATATAACCTCTTTCCAGATAGCAGGAGGAGATCCTCTTCTTAAGCTTATAGCTGTTGACTGGATCAAGATCGATAATCCCGTCAATAACATTGCGTTGCATCCCAGTTCTCTTGTTCAGGTAATCTAAATTCTAAACTTTAATGTGATTGAAAAGCTTTTAACAAATTAATATATTGAATTATGAAACAGTATCAAGATCCAATATCCTTTCCCTTTGCTCTCTGGTTTGGCGTCTTTAGGTCATGTCTAGAATTGTAGGGTTTCTTTTTTAATTAGGCTTGCAAAAGAGACAGGGTCCTTGACACTCTCTCCTCATCTCGTACCCTTTACTCTCTGATACATTTCATTTTCTGTATTTCATTCTCTTTGATATACTTTACCAGGGTGTACTGATGTTTAGTGATCTTATTCAGATTGATGATAACTTTTGAACTGAACTTCAGTCAATTCTTCTCAATTTAAAGATGTTACAGTATGAAATAATGTTACATAAATTGTCGTTCTTATGTAACTTTATCCGTACTAATTACCAGCAAGAAGACCTTATATTAATTCTAATTATTAAGTTTGCTACCCGTTTATATCTTGATCCTTTCCCAGCTGAGCTATCAAGGGTTGTTGGATCTGTTTAATGAACAGGAATCTACTGTAATTTTGAGCCAAAGAAATAAGACGTAAAAATAAACTTAAAATTAATTTTTTGAGCAAAAAGTTGTTATGAATACAGTAATAAGACAGCAATGGTGAATTAACTGCAGATATCAACGATTGAGATGATTTCTTTTACTGCATAGGGTATGAGAAGGTATTATTTGCAGGTGATAACAAGTACTAAATTGAACTCTAGACCTCTTTTAGCATTTGGAGTATTTTCCTAACAAGTGCTGTCTTTATATTTGCTACGCGTGATCTTCTTTTGCTAATTACCAAATACTATCTTCTTTTTTAATGCACAAAACTTTAGCGAAAAAACTATCTTTAATTGCTATAACAAACAATCTTTCTTTATCATGACTTGTGTTGCCCATTAACATCCTTTTTAACTTAAGTTAGAGTTGGAAATTTGGAATGCATATTGTGACTTGAATTCCAGGTATCTGAGTTTTACTTTTATAAGATCTTCTACTGAATCTTACGTTGGTTATAATATTTTTACAGTCAGAAGCTGGAAAAAAACTTCCATTTGTCCTTGTGTTTAACCTTCAGGTATGCATAAAATTTGTTATGCTTCTCTCTTTGCATAATATATATTATGCTTCTCTCTCTCTCTCTGCTAAATTTATTATTTGAAAAATATATTAATTCATGCCTTTTAGTTATAGAGGTTAATGTTATATTAATGGCTCTTGGAAGTTGGAACAAAGATCAAGTACTTGTAGAAGTGTCAAAAAACAGAGAGAATGATGTAGCTTCTTTTATGTAAGTCGATCTAGGTTCTTCAGATGATTAGTAGTGATAGTCGCTGCTCGGAGATAAGCCTAAATGATCAATCTATATATCTCTAGTTCTATCTTCCATCATGAAAAACTTGGATGGAGTTGGGAGGAATACGGAGAGCTGCTTGGTTATTACACATGGCATAGGAACCACCAATTCTATATCTAGCCACATAACTCTGCTTCTTGCTCCACATTATGCAAGATTACCGATTTTTGACCAAAAAAATTTACATCCTGTAGCACCATGTTTATCGGATAGTCAGTGGTGACTGCAAGTCAAGTAGACATGTGCAAACAAACTTTAAGAATAACTACCAATGAGTAATATTGATGGTTATAACTTCAATACATGAACTCAGGTGTTGGAGCAACCATCATATCAAAACCATGAGCATTACTACCAACGACTAATACCAATATCAATTGTGTTTGTATCATGAACAATGTTTCTTTTGTAATTAGCGTTTAACACACAGAACACTCCAAACATACAAAGTTAGCCAGCATACTGAGTAGCGGATAGCCTGGAAAACTTTGTCCGCTTTTTTAATCTAAATAATTAGTAATATGTGTGTCTGAGATAGAGAGAGTCATGTGGTATCATGTTATAGTGTAGACAGAAGAACAGAATTCACACATCAGCTAAACATGTGATATTTGTAGGCCGACAAAATAAACAATTATTTTGCTTTTGGTTTCTTATTGTGCTCTATCAACCTTGATTATAATTTGGCTCTTGATTTATTATAAGTTGTGAAAGTTATTAATAGTTTTAACATATGCAAAGCTCCTTTTACCATTCAATGTAGACAATGTACCAGCAGTAATGGATTGTATTTTTACCCTAACTCTTGGATTGTATTTTCAGGTTCCCGCTAGGCCAAACTATAGTCTGGTTCTCTATTATGCAGCTGAGAGGCCTGTAAAGGAGAACTCTTTGCTGGGTCGATTTGTCGATGGGAGTGATGCGTTCCGTGATTCAAGATTTAAACTTATTCCAAGTATAATTGAGGTAACTCAAGTAGTAACGAAATAAATCCATGATTTCCGTATTTCCGTTTTTTACCACCACGGTACATTTGTACAAAAAGACACCCCCCCCCCTCCAAAATGATGCTTCCTGAAAGTCAAGAACTTGATGCTGCCAGATGCGAGAGAGAAATTCATAAATAGTAAAGTGTAGTAGTACAGATTTTCATTACTAAACATGTTGCTAGTACATCTGAAAATTGGATAAATTATCTTCTCCTGTTGTGACACAATTCAGTATTAATGCAATATCTCCTAACATTTATGACTGTCTCCACTATCAAAACCTTGGTCTCATTCCTGACTTGGTCATTTTACATATGGAATTTGGTCATTTGTGAATTTTCAAAATCCACAAACATTATTCCTTACTTTTTAAAATTATATAAAGGGCATTAATCATTCTATTTATACACTATTCACCAGAGGACCAGAGCCATCCTGTGTATTTAAAAAATTGTTTGATGTGTTAGTTTTTACAATTCCGTTAATTGTGACGTGTGGTATTGATTATTTCATAAAATGAACAGGGATACTGGATGGTTAAGCGTGCTGTTGGAACAAAAGCTTGTTTGCTCGGAAAAGCAGTAACTTGCATATACTTGAGACAGGACAATTTTCTAGAGGTAGTCAAACTTTAGCATGTTCTAGCACTTGTCAGATTCAAGAACTCTGCAAATGTATATCGTATCTTTTGGGTGGCAAGGGCCTTAAGACGAGAGTATCACGTGTGCAGATTGATGTAGATATTGGCTCATCATCCGTAGCAAGGAGCGTCATTGGCCTTGTCCTTGGATATGTAACAAGTCTAATTGTTGATCTTGCAATCTTGATAGAGGTCTTACATTTCCTCTTTGTCCTTCTTTTGCTTGTGCATATACGTTATATCTTGTGTTATTCGTGAAAAAGAGAATTTGAATTGTTCGAGTTTATCACCAATGAATTTTAATGAAGTTCCTAATATGTGATTCCTTTACTACATTTTCTGCAATTACACGAGTGGATAGATGTTTACAACGGCTATTGCATGTGCAGGGACAGGAAGAGGAAGAATTGCCTGAATATATTCTTGGCACTGTAAGGCTTAGTCATGTAACACCTGAGTCTGCTATAACTCTTAAGGATTGAAGGTCAGATAGATATTTTTGACACAAAATTGTATTAGTCCATTGCTGCCCCAGAGCTATATCTTTGTAATCCTATATGCGAGTAGTTGCAGTAATGATTGTTTATGTAATGCCTGAAAATGTTAAATTGTAATTCATGTAAAGAAGAAACAAAGCCTTTATTCCTTGCATCAATTTGTTTAGCTTCTTCCTTACAATTATTCTTGGACTTGGGTGCTCAAAGGATCTTTCTTAATTTTGTAGGAGACTGATTCTACCAGGAGTTTCGATTTATACACAACTAAAACATTTGTTGTTCTATGTTTACATGTTGATAACTTACATTAGTTTATTCTTTGTTTTCTAATATTAGGTTTCATGTGTCTGGATCTGTTTTCGGTTCCTAAACCGTGTAGTTCTGATTTCCGATTTTCACAATCATGCATATTATAGTTATATAATTAATTCTTAGCAAGAAGATTGCTATCTTTCAAATAATCCTTAAAGTAATGAAATTTGATGTTGGATATTGTTGGTGTGCTGTTCTTGTCACTTTGTTGTCTGCAATTTTCAATCAATCTCCATCTTCCCTTCTTTTCCATTTCATCTTTTTGCTAAATTTGCATCACTTTTAAATTATTCACCTACTGCACTGTATTAACAACAACATTTTTGTAGTTTGTCATATTGGTTTATATACAGTGTTCAAAAAGTTGTTAGACATGCATCTGTTAATCCTTTTTCTGCTTGTACTTGGAGAAGAATTAGAGAATATGTTTATTCTCACTCCAAAATGTTTTATTTGTGCTTGTCTTCTTCACATGCAAAATATGTTCCACATTATATAGTTGTTAAATAATTAATGAATTAGTTTTACATTAATGAAAGTTCTTTAGGTACCGTTGTTTATTAATTGAACGTGCTCCTACACTTGTGTTATTTTTGACTAAATTTTCATTATGTGTTAACCGAACGTACTTCTACACTAGCTTTATTCCCGACAAATTTGAACTTCGATTTACTGTAAGGTAATAACCATGAATGCAAACAATAAATTGAATAGATACGTTGCATTCACGGGTACAAAGAGAACACTTGTGACAACAATGAATGCATTGCCTGCTAACAATAGAGAATATATCAGTGTGATTGTGTTTCATTTGAAATGAAAACTTAAGGACAACAGCTTGTGTCCTGTGATAATTATAACTTCTTGGACTGAGCTAATTATTATCGGTGGATTCTTGTCACTGCAAAATTATTAAACTGGTAACTCTATGATTCATTCAAGTTTTGTTATTCTAAAATTATACACTTTACCTTGTATATAATACAAGAGTAGCAGAGTTATCAACTGTAAGTCTGTAAGTTTTTTTGTTGAAAAGAAGGTGATAACATGAACTAAGCTAGCAAAGTAAAAAAGAAACACTTGAAGGTTACTATAAACACTGTTACACTGACAAGCCTCATGTCAGTTTATGATAAAAGGTGATGGCAGTAGAAAAAGTGAACAGCTGCTTTTTTCTGCATCTTTTACCTATCTCATTAACTTCCTTCCCCCAACAAAATTCAAAACTCTAATCTTTCTTCCACATGTTGAGGGTAACTTATATTTGGTTCAGGATACTTAACAAATGCGAGATACTTATATTTGGTTTGGGATACTATATTTGGTTTGGGATACTTGATAAATGATCATTATGACTTTTTATATCGCTATTATCAGCGATAGAGAGTAACACATATTATTTAAATTAATATTATGGGGTTATCTATTGTTATCATGCTTACTTTGCTTCTTATCAATTACAAATATGTTGCAACAATTATTTGTCGGAGGATTTGAGTCCTTGCATATTTAAATATAAAGTTGTATAATCAGTGCTCAATCTCACATTTATTCCTTACTACTGCCAATGATTCAGACACTAATCTTGACTAATAATTACTCTCCAACGTCCACACGAATCACCTTTATTTTTCATTAACTTTGACTAATGATTGTTTAAAGTACGTCCTAAAATATGAGAATTTTCAAGTTGATTAGTGTTTACACTGCTACAAACTTATTGGATTCTCAGTTACAAAAAGTAAGAAAAGAGATGCTTTCAAGAATAAAGAAAAGTTAGTTTATTCTTAATGGCAAACATCATCCAACTACAATATCTAACTCATGGTCCCCTTTTGCTTCCAATAATTTTCTTGAAAATTTACTGTTAGTCAATCCCCTTGATGCCATGATAAGCTTTCTCTATTTCCCATGCATTCTTGTTTACATGTATACAAAAGTTTTAAAAGCTGACATTTTTATCTTGGCTCCAGTTTTATATTTTGATCAGTTTATGCTTCTCTCTTCTTGCTTCTCCTACTGCAAATCCCAATGGAGATACTCCATTTTTCTTACCTCAAATTTCTCTTGTTTTGCTCCATGTTTGTGACCACATTTTCAGTTCTTGATCCCATTTCAGTGTCCCTTTTGAACTTGAAAGCAGAGCTCATTGATGGTTCCAATAGTTTGAGTGATTGGTTTGAGTCTTCTGCTAAAAGCCCACCTGGAAAAATCCATGCTTGTTCATGGACTGGTGTGATATGTAACAGTAACTCTACTGTCATCACTGGTTTAGACCTGTCAATGAAGAATCTTGGTGGTGAGATATCAAGATTGAATTTTGATTTACTCAATGATCTTGTTGAACTTAACATCAGTTACAACTTATTCTCTGGAGAGCTCCCTGAGGGTATTTTTAATCTCACCAATCTAAAAGTCTTGGATGTCAGCAGAAACAATTTTTCTGGTCAGTTTCCAAGTGGGATTTCTAAGCTCAAGAACCTGGTCACTTTTGATGCCTTCAGCAACAGCTTCTCAGGTGAATTACCTGTCGATGTCTCGGAAATTTCAGCACTTAAAGTTCTGAATTTTGCTGGGAGTTATTTCAGTGGACCAATCCCATCTGAATATGGCTCATTTCAGAGCCTTGAGTTTATACATTTAGCTGGAAATTATCTCAGTGGCAGTCTTCCACCAGAACTAGGAAGGCTGAAAACATTGACACATATGGAAATTGGTTACAATTCCTACCAAGGAAGCATTCCATGGCAATTTGGTAACATGAGTGAGCTCCAGTATCTTGATATTGCAGGTGCTAATCTCTCTGGGACACTGCCTAATTATCTCAGCAACCTGACTAAACTTCACACTCTTTTCCTCTTCAGAAACAAGCTCTCAGGTCAAATTCCATATGAATTTGGCAAAATTGAAGCTCTTACAAGCTTGGATCTTTCTGATAACTTGCTATCTGGACCAATTCCAAATAGCTTCTCTGAGCTGAGGAATCTCAGACTGCTAAGTCTAATGTATAATGGCATGAGTGGTTCTGTCCCAGAAGGTTTAGCACAACTCAAGAATCTCGATACTCTTCTTATATGGAACAATTACTTTTCCGGGTCAGTTCCTCAAGATTTGGGAAGATTTTCTAAGCTCAAATGGGTTGATGTTTCCACAAACAATTTAACAGGCCTCATTCCACCTGATATATGTGCTGCAGGACAGTTAACCAAGTTGATTTTGTTTTCGAATAATTTTTCAGGTGGACTGTCTCCATCAATCTCTGATTGCTCCTCGTTAGTTCGCCTTCGTATTGAAGACAATTCATTCTCAGGTGCTATTTCTCTGAATTTTAATAAGCTTTCTGATATCAGTTACATAGATATATCAAGAAATAGGTTCACTGGTGGGATTCCTACTGGTATATCTCAAGCTGTTAATCTTCAGTACTTCAATGTGTCTAATAATTTAGAGTTAGGTGGTACAATTCCTGAAAAAATATGGTCTATGCCACTTATGCAAAATTTCTCTGCTTCCTCTTGCAACATCACAGGCAAGATTCCACCATTCCATTCTTGTAAATCTTTATCTGTTATCGAATTGAATACAAATCGTCTTTCAAGTACTTTACCAACAAGTATACTCAGATGTGGAAGTTTAAAACTTCTTAATGTGTCCTTCAATGATATATCGGGTTCAATTCCTTCAGAAAAGGTCTTTAGATTGATGGATACTAGTTCATTTATTGGAAATCCAAAGCTTTGCGGAGCTCCCTTAAGACAATGTCATAAGAATGAAAGTGGACTGGAACGAGGAAGTAGAAGAACACAGAAGATTGCATGGATTCTTATAACCTGTGCAGTAGTAGTTCTTCTACTTACACTAACATTGTTTGGAATATTGTATCGTAAAAGAGGAAGTCAAGGTCATTGGAAAATGATCTCCTACAGAGGCCTTCCGCAATTCACAGCAAACGATGTTTTAAAGAGTTTTAACTCTACAGAGACCATGGAAATTATGCCAGCACTGTCAGGTTCAATTTGCAAAGCAGTTCTGCCTACTGGAATAACAGTTCTGGTGAAGAAATTAGAATGGGAAACCAAGAGATCGCAGTTTGTGTTGGCGTTTATAGACAGGATAGGAAACACAAGGCACAAGAATCTAACAAGATTGTTAGGCTGCTGTTACAATAACAATCTGGCTTACTTATTGTATGAATACTTGCCAAACGGAAATCTGACTGAAAAAATGATAACGAAGAGAGATTGGGCGTCTAAGTCTAAAATTGTGACCGGGATTGCTAAGGGATTGTGTTTTCTACATCATGATTGTTCACCAGCTGTGTTTCATGGAGATCTCAAGGCAAGTAACATTTTTCTTGATGAAAATATGGAACCGCGTTTGGCTGAATATGGTATCAAACATTTAGCTCAACTGACTGGTGGCTTCAATGCTGCAACAATGTATTGGTTGAAACAAGGTATAACTCATTCACTTATAACAAACTTAAATTTTAGTTGATTGTTTTCATGGAATTCATTTTTTTTGTACATAATCAAATTCTGGAATTGCTGGTGAACATCTAACCATTTTCCTTGAACAGATGAATTCAGCGGAGCCAATAAAGAGGAGTTCTACATCGATATATTCAACTTTGGAGAGATTATTCTGGAAATCATAACAAATGGTAGGATGAAAAATGCAGGAGAGAGCATCCGGAAAAAACAAAAAGAAGCTATTTTGAAAGAGATTTACGACGACAATGAAGCTGCATCCTCAAAGTCACTGCAAGAGGAGATTGATTTGGTCACTGAAATCGCTCTGCGTTGCACCACAACAAGATCATCTGATAGACCATCAATGCAAGATGTTCTGAAACTCCTATCAGGCTTAAAATCATGAAACCATGTCTAGTTTTTTTACATATAGTAATGTTTCAATAGTTGAATAGCTAGTGAGGGTTGTTATTTGCATTAGAGTGGATTTATATATCATGCATTATTGTGTTCATCTTAGTAGAGTGTTTTTTTTATAATACTCCGTCCCTCTCAATTGTTTACAAGAGCGTCCGACACTTATTTTAAAGTGCATATAAAGTATAGTTTTGTAAATTTTTTTAACAATTTTGTTTTTCTGAATAAAAATTAAAACATTTAACTTTTATTCAGAAAAAAAAATTGTAAAAATAAGTTACATAACTATATTTTTTATGCACTTTAAAATACGTACCGGACACTTTTTCAGAAATGTAAATAATTGGTCCCATAATTGGAAGGGACCGAGGGAGTAGCAGCCAATAATGTTCTGGAATCCTTAGAGGACCCAACTTTTTGTAATATTCCATTTTCTTCTTTAATTGCAACCTTTATTCGTTGCAAGTTTTATTCGTTGGTACTCATTGCAATTTATCCAAAAGGCATATAATACTTTTCTTCACTCCAACTCCAAGAATTAAACTTCTGTTAAAAATGCTTTTTGACAAATGAAGCAACACATTATACCATTTCCACTGGTTGAAATTTTGTTGTAGATGATACTTTTCTTCTATCCAACTATGACGAATATAACTTTACTTTAAACTGTTTGATGAAATGAATTTTATATCTTTGATATTTTTTTGTGCATTTACTGTTATTGGCACGTGCAACTAGGCTCATTTTGACCAGTATTTACACGGTATGATTCATCAAATTAAGAATGAAATTCATGGGAAAATTACGATAGCCTATACGATGTTTATTAATTGCAGGTTAATTTAATTTATGGGAAAAGAATTATCAAGCACGTGATGCTGGAAGAAAAATAAAATTACGATAACTTATATGATGATTATATTTCTCGGTTCAGCTACTTGCAAGTTGTTACCACAACACCATTACAAATTAGGATAATGAACGGATATAACCGATTACCTAAACAAACTTCACGAGACTAACCTGTTTATAAAATATGGCAAATTTTAGGCGATCAAATACGTATATGATAACGAAGTAATTAGATTTACGCATCTTCGATTGAAATAATTGATTATACGCATTTCAGGTGAAGGTATTGCAAAATACATAACACAAAATGCGCATTTGGATAGTAGATAGACTTAATATGCATTTGTTAAATGCGTATTCTTATTATTACATATTATTAGTAGTTTATCTACATTCACGAAAAAAATAGGACCGGACAATCCCACGTGAGTACTCACCATGTCCCCACAAATTTTCCGTTTATTATGCCTTTATTTTTTTGCAGTCAGCCGCAGGCACCAGCACAAATGCATAGAAGTAATACGCATTCACCGGTCATGTATTAAATCGGCTATAGTTGGCCATTTTTTTGAAAGTCGCTATTTTGTAAAAAAATTAAGTTATTTTTGTCATTTTTTTTCTACAAATGACTATCACTAATACTTTGAGAACATTGGTCAATTAAAAAGTTTTATCAATTTTTAGTCAACTAAAAGCAAACAAACTCAATATATCTCGATTAGAGCGGGGATCTGTGGAGAGTAATATGAATGTATAACTGCCCCTGCGTTCAAAGTAGGGAGGCTATTTCGTGAACAACTCCGACTTGGTGCATAATACATAAAACAACGTGTGATGTTCAAAATAATACCTAAGCCTCAAACATTATTCAATGTTGATTTTTTTATGAACATGAGATCTAAAATTCATAATTTTTGTTGTGTTAGCACCCACAAAATATTCAAAGGATCTTCAAACTCCATCACCTACAAACTCAAAAGTCATGTTAATGGTTAATTAGACAAATAACAAAAACTATTTTTCATTGCCTAGCTAATATTTTATTGACAATTTTTATAAAATTTCTTGTGAATTTGTAATTTTTTTACATAATATAAGATTATTCTTGCCTTCTCACAAAATCAAGCACTGATACAAGATTTCATCATATTATATCGGCTCCTGCAAATTAAACTAATCATGCTAATATTTATCATATATGTATTGCTTAGTTAATGAACATGTAATACAAATTACAAATCCTTTTAAGAGATACATTTCATCATCTTCGATAACTTATGGAGCATTTCTTCACTGTTTAGTTCAATTAAGAAAATGAAACATGGTTAAATAACGAACTAAACAATGAAGAAAGTGCTCCATAAATTACCAATATGAACATTTTTACAGCGATAACTAGTATTAAAATGGACAAAAAGATGTATATAAAGGTTAAGATACATATTAAGAAATAGAGTGTAAGTAAAATCTAGAGAATGAACAGAGAAGAAAATAATAAACTGAAGTCTGATTTGTATGAGAATTGAACTCAACTATCATGTGTCTATATATACATGTAAAAACGACAGTTACGAATGAATAACTGATATGATATCAGTTACATATGTGTAACTGACAATGTGGCAGTTACATATGTATAACTGACGGTAACACGTGCATAACGCGTGATGACTATATTTTATTTCCATAATTTGAGACATTTAAATATGTATAATCTGCGGTTGCATGTGTAACATGTGATGAGTATATTTTATTTCTATAATGTGCGACAGTTACAAGGAAATAACGCGTGTTGTTGTAACAACTTCCAAGTACTGAACTGAGAAATATAAATGTTGTTTAAGCCATTTTAGTTTTGCTTTTCTTCTAACATCAAGTCATGTAACTCAATATTTTTTCCCATTTTGCAGTAAGATAAAAATATAAGATTTTGGAAATGCCTTCCTCGCTTGAAAGGTTGGTTCTTCCTTAATAATTTTCATGTATTCAAGGTGTACACCATAAAATTAATATGAATAACTTTCTCATATGTTGTCTATGATTTTTCTATTTTAAATATAATTGGCAATTTAAAGAATGTGCATTCATAACTCGTGATAATATGATAGAGTTGTTATCAATCTTGTACGATATAAACATTATTATATATATTGAATATATAACTAATTCACAATAACATTGCTAATTCTTAAATCACATAAGCATATAAGAATTAACAATTAAATTATGAGAGGGGTTTGTGAAAACAAACAGAGATTGAATTTAATTTCGAGTCCTGAAAACTGTCTCCTTAAAGCAGTTTCGCCCCACACCATCCATGTTTAGCGACCTGCTTCCCAGGATAAAACAAGATACTAGTATAATCGATAAATCGAAAATACTCTCAACGAACTTGAACCAAGCCAGGAACTATCACCGGAATATTTGGAAAATTTAAGACTGAAGAGACCGAGAATTAAAGAGACGACTCTTATTTTCTCGACTTAATGAAACTGGTGCCCTAATACTCTATTTATATAAAGAGAGGCTTAAAAGGCCTTATTTTTCTTTTTGATGTGGTACATGGTATTTATAAGAAAAACCGAGTAATAGGTTTGTGCTACTCTCGATTTGGTACAAAATCCACTTTTCACATTAAAAGGTCATACTTTGGAACATCAGTCCTCATTCACCTTTTACTCGTTTTGAGCATGTAAATATGCGTTGGAATCCCCTCGAAGAGGAGAAAAACGTTCTAATAAATACACACCACTAACACATAATGTGTCTCACTCATATAGAGTCTCAAAATGATTCACAACTTAGTCTAAAATACTAAGTTTGTCCAATAATCCCCCACAAATGAGATTGATGGTCCAGTGGCACGCACCACATAGACACACAGACGCGGAGCTTGACTTGGTGATAGTTCTGGCGGTCAGATATAGCATACGATAGGTATAGAATGCTCCTTGAACCGTTGCTCGAATAAGTATATTGACTTTACTGGTAGACAGTATGACGTGATGTCCTTGAACTGTTCGACCGTTTATGTAAACGATGATATACTTATCACTATATCTTTCCTGACTCATTCGGGTCTCATGATTATGTCCATTTTGGCCCTGGAACATCGTCCTGGTTCTGCAAGAGTTTCTAAAGAATTGTGCCTCGCAATTCTCCTTTGAAGCGGCTCCACTTCTTTCTCACATAGATAATCTTTATCTTATAGAGTAACCCGTGTTTACTCAACCGAATTCCATGTATTTAAACTTGAAATCCATTAATTCGTCAAAAATCATTAAAAGGTTAAATTTTAACCTCATACCTTACGGGTATCACTGTTTCATCATCATAGAAATAGGCAAGGGGTTACCCCCACGGTAATTTGGTCATCATGATTTAGTTGTCCCATTGAACCAAGTTCTTGGGATCTCCAGTCAGCAAGGTTGGGTGTCCACCATGACGCGGTTAAGCAATAGGAAAGGCCCATTTCTCTCGATGATTTTACAACTATCTCTCAGTTTAATTAGATTCCCTTGGCTTAAATAGATTCGCTCAGTTTAACCATCTGGTCAGTGGATCCAAACATTATCATTTGACTTTATATAGTCAATCATGATAATTCTCGTTGAGAATAGTTGTTTAATGGTATTATGTCCTCATCATGGATGTGAGACATATCATTGCATACGCAGCACTGTGATCTCCCAATTTGCATATTGATTACACAATATATGCATATTGAAGACACGTTTTCCTTGTCATTTAGGAATATCCTTCCAAAGTGGCTATTCATCCTTTTAACTGCATTTATTTTATGCACTAGACTCGTATTCCATCATGAATCGAGCTAAGTTTTGGATTTCCATGACACAACTGCTAAGTGTGAAATGTATTCTCGAATGACTTTTAAGTTCTTAAAATCTAATATCTAATATACATACTATATTCATATAGTATAATTAGATATATTTTGTATTGCATTCCAAGCTCACGAGCACATATCATACACCTTAAATCTCATTACAATCACTTCCAAGTGACCAATTTTCATTGTACTCGTGCATCTACCCAGTTTACCAACTGTGTAGCCTATGTCTGATTTTGTACAATTTTAAAAAGTACAACAGACTTGTAATCCTTCTTGAGAGATCATTGTTCATCTACGCTTGGATAAATATAAATCCATTCTAGCTATGACAACTTTAGCTTCGTTGATCTCTTCAAGATTCACAACACCAACATGTGACATGTATCATCTAAGACTTTTAAAGTCACGAAGATTGTAATCTTCAAATCAAAATTTTTGAATCTCATCAAGATTTTCAGAGATGATCTTCTTGTCATTACTTCTCGTAATGATCAGATCACTCACATGCAATCAATTATGACTTGCATATCATGTGTAAAATAACACATGTACACTTGTCAATTCTCTGATTTTGAATCAGTTTGACATCTCATATTGACATATTTCACATTTATGAAATAACTTTACTAGTTATTACTCAAGTCTTCCACTTGTTATTGATATTATCAGCTTTTAGCGTCCCAAAAACCAACAATTTCAGTTTGCATCATTACCGAGTTTAAGCGTCCTTAAACTGGAAATCCTTATTCACATGGCAACCAATTTTGAGCGTCCTCAAAATGGCAACCATGTCATTTATTTGAAGCCATTGCTTATCATAGCAATATCAAATTTAATATGCCATTATTTTGTGTCTATGTTATTTCACTCAACATGATCACCGAAAATACAGACTTTCTACTCTTGCTTTATCTAGAGCAACCCTCAGGTTCACGTAAATAGATATTTCCCCAAAAATCTATTTAGAAAGATCGTCTCAATGTTCATTGATGCACTTTTAAATTTCACAATACGATAATTTTAATATCATCTTAATGAACCTTGTTCTCAAAACTCGAGGATAATTCATAAATTATATAAGGTCATCATTTTTTACTATAATATTTTATTATCAATCTGACCTTTTACTTCCTTCAAACCCACATATATTTTCCCAATTTGAAAATTTATTTGGGTCCTAATGCTTCTATCTCGTAAGAAGATCCATATATTTTTAAACAAGATTCTGTCAAACAGAACCACTCTCTCTATTTCTTAATATCCTTTCCCCCACAAAGGACATAGAGAGAACATACACAATCCATTTTCTAGTACACGTGCTAGAAAATCTTGAGTTATTGACTTCTCAATAATAGTCAAATTATCTCTTGATATATCCACTTATCAAGGAATTATACGAGAAGTGCATTGCTCCTATTAAATTTACAGGTTTACCTTCAAGCAAATTTTCAAGACATTCGGGACTAACAATTACCCAAGTCTTTTGCTCTCTACAAGTTCATCCTCACATTCATCGAATAACTTGTAAGTTCATTTAGATTACTTTTAATTACAAATCTATTAGGAACTACTAGCTTATTGCATAACCATTCCTAAACTCTGTAATAGTATTCTTACAATTCTCAAAAATTAGATTCATATATCGGATATTATTAGAATCAAGCATTGTCTATGTATCAATCCAAAATATCTCAATTGATTTCGGATCTCATGCTACCAACAGAGGTATTGGTATCAAGTTTCGAGATACCCCCACATTTCAATTATTTTCAAGAATGTTTCATTACATTCTATTATTCATAAAAAATTCAATAATTTTCTATTCTAGATACCCCCACAATTTTAATATTTCATAGAATGTCAGAAAACATTCCAAAACTTATAGAAAATTTAATTATTTCCTTCTGTGGTATTATGTTTAAGGAATGATTAGCCCTTCGTAACTAATATCCTCAAATTCAGTGATAGTTTGAGCTGATCACAATCGTTTTGCATCTCCCTTAGAGCGCAACTCAAGCCTACATCTACTCCATTTATTTAATGCGAGTAAGGTGCAACGACCTCGTGAATATTCACGTTGCAAACAGAATTCTCCCGGTGATTATTCATTATTAAATTTATTCACTACCATCTTAATTATCTGTATTAAGTTGGTTTTACCCTTGAGCTTATAGAGCACACATCTCTCTATTTAGCTTCAATATTGACTCGATTACGAGTACGAGTGACAAATGTTTTACTATCAAATCAGAAAGTAAACACATATCGTGTCACTACCTCTCATCTGAGCATGTTTTACGTCATTTATTAAAAACCTATAAGATTTTAATATCATGTTTAAAGAACTTCCCGTAGTTCTTATCATTAGAAATTCAATTATTGAATTTCTCTAAAAAAAATTACATGGTTCACACGAACCTACATTTCTGGCTCACCTACTGGTACAACCAGAAAAGGCCCAAGGAAGAACATAAATTTTCAATAAACCCACATTCAGTCATCCTTGATCAACTGATGCGTTAGGGTTAACAACTTTTCGAATTCTCTCCGAAGTTTAGCATAAATAGCTGATATCAATATTCACCATATTAAGTATCACATGGATCACTATAATAGGCTCGTGTGTCACTGCCGCAGCAGACCGACACCAACACGTGAAATTACTATTTAACTGGAGGAAAAATCCAACCAGAAAATATAATTTCTATGCCAACCCATAACCTGTACTCCAGGCCCATTAGGTTTTTTAATGTGGAGAATCCCAGCAATTGTAAATCTAGTTCACTTCAGCCGCACAACTCATCACATTGTTTAACAACAAACATATTACTTCATAATATCTAGTGCAGCACAAGTGAGAATACTAGAACAAATTTTTCCCGTCAAACTATTATTATCTTACGAGACACGTTACATAATAAAACAACTTATGCCTCCTTTAATAGCTCTCCAAAGTCTCCATATAGACTAAAAATATTTTGTTAACAAATAAATCTATTAAAATAAGATGTTTAAAACTATATAGTTTGTATCACGTTTATTGTCACAAACCTATGCTTGTAAACTATTTTCTCCAATTAAATAGATACGCGGTAAGGCCTCTATTTATCCAGTATTATAAGTTTGTGATATAACTCAATTATTAAAGATTAAACAATAATAATTGATGTTTTGTCATCACTCAACAATAATTAAAAATTAATCACCAAATAATTAAGTTCTCACATCTATGTAGCCATATCATTTAATTGCATAACAATATCATGTTATGAACTTGCAAACACACATGTAAACTATAACATATACGATTCTTATATCAGTATACTAATAATTCCGAAATCATTTCATAATTAAGAAACTCTAGCTCATATATATTATCAATCACCATGCTAATTAACCAAAATATAATAAACTATCCATTAATAGTGAGAACATGGACAAATTATAAATTTGGGTGTAATCTACCAATTTATAATGATTAACCCGAGAAACAGAAATCACCAAATATGTCCACTTGAATATAAGTTGATCATAAATCAATAACCATTAACGCATCAATAGGCTTATAAGAAAACCAATTATCCAGTAATTTTGTGCTTACTTTTGCCTCGTACCTGTTATGCTTAAACAAAGCACCACTTAAAATCAAATTTATATTAATTTCAAGCACATAGCAACAAGTGATTAAAGAAATTAATGCAATAAATTTAATTTAGTTAATGAGGCAAATAATGGCCACTTATATCTATACTATACTATAATAACCGGAATGGGGTATAATTTGGTATGCCGTTTTTTGGTTGGTTTGGTTTTCCCCATTTATGACCGTCGGATCTTTTTAACCAAGTGATAAGGACCGTTCGATTCAAATACTAAAAGAATATACACTACTCAAGCTCCCATGTTCGAACCCTGCCAACGACAAATATTTATATTATTATTTATACAATACTAAAACTCTCAAGTTCGAACTCCACGAACAACAAACATTTATATTATTATTTATACACTACCCAAGATTCAGGTTCGAATCCTGCCAACAACAAATATTTATATTATTATTTATAAATATACTAATAAGGTAATGATCCAAATTTTTTTTATTATAATTTAAATAATATAAAAATATTAATGAAGATCCGTGCATCGCACAGGTTGTAAAGCTAGTACCCATAAATATAGTACACCATTTAGAGTCTATCAGTGATAAGTATAAGGTCGTGATCCAATTTAAACAATCAAATTGACTTTGCGTCTACTCACAAAAAAGTATGAATATCGAAGTAAATTGCTTTAAGATTGTTATCAATCTTGTACGATATAGACATTATTATATATATTGAATATATAACTAGTTCACAATAACATTAATAATTTTTAAATCGCATAAGCATATAAGAATTAACAATTAAATTAGGAGAATGATTTTAGAAAACAAACAGAGATTGAATTTAATCTCGAGTCCAGAAAACTGTCTCTTTAAAGCAGTTTCGCCCCAACCATCCATGTTTAGCGACCTGCTTCCTAGGATAAAACGAGATACTAGTATAATCGATAAATCGAAAATACTCTCAGCGAACTTGAACTAAGCACTGGAACTATCACCGGAATATTTAGAAAATTTAAAACTGATACATTATTATCAATTATATTTTTACTGATACATTAAAATAAACATATTTACAGTTTACGAAAATAAGTTCACTATTCGTTCGTTTTCAAATGTTTACATATGTAAATAATTATATCTAAAAATGATTGTATAGTGTATCATTTCAGTTATTAACTTTTCGTTTCTCATATCTGCATATTTCAAACATAATGATAAAAAGATCATTATACAATCTGTAAACATTTAAAAACATAACTTATATCTAACTTTCTTTTAATACAAACGTAATCGTCTGCTACTATTACAATCTTATCTAATTTAAAATAACTAACTCTTTTAACAGGATCATAAGTCTCCGCGTTGTTATAATTATAATTAATTGAAAATGTCTATGTTGTGCCTAAAATCTTGCATTCGCTCAATTTAAGGCTCATAGGGATATTGGATTCAATTGGCATGTATAAGGACATGGTTTGATCCAAAATTAGGCCAAGATTTCTTAGTTTTAGAGGTACTTGCACTGAGGTGCAGAGTCCCTTATGAAATAGCAAGGAGAGGTTCAGGTTTCAGGCATGCATGGTTATGATAGGTGCTGCTAAGCATTAGAAGAAGTCCTGGATGGACATGTGAGGTATTGAAAGTACCTGGATAACTAGATGAAACGGAGAGGTACTGTCGTACTGATGCAGGAGTATCAACGCACTTGGATTGTACCTCCTATAATTAAGGACACGGGTCGTATCATCAATGAATGGATTTCTGATGCATTTTTATCACTACAAACGTGATAAACATTTATAATTAAAGAATGATTACATAGTTTAATGGATATTTACACGAAACTATGGATTGACATGGATATTTAACTTACTTGAAAACTGTTGGATTTACCATGATAACTGATTTGCCTATCGAAAACGTGTATTATTCTCCGAGTAAAGGAGTCCAACCTTAGAAATTTACATAAAGTTTGATTCATATATATCGAGTATTTAGGCGTAGGCAAAGAAGGTCGAATATTCAATTTCATACGCGAATCGACGCGTGTAATCATTGTAATTGTTTTTCGAGCACTTTTGATTGAGAAGGATTTTCTCGGTCATTTATACTTGGTATCTTTGCTAATTCAGCTCAAACTATTATACAATTCCATTTATTCTCTTGCAATTGTACCGTTGTTTATACAACTGTAACATCTGCATTTTACTCGAAAACCAAGGATACTTCATTTAGATAAGCACAATTAATTCGGGTTATTATAATCAAATTTTTCTGAAAACAACCTAAATTTCATTAATACGATTGTAACTGTCTATGACAATTAGAGTTATATTTAATTTAAAATTGACTTGTTGTTTTACTTATATATATGCATCATGATTCTATCATTTTTCTTATATGCTAATTTCAAATAAAATACTTAAATAATCATTATACAATATGTAAATAATTAACAACTCATACCTAACTTTTTACAATGCGATCGTAAATGTCATCAATTATTACCATATATGTAATTACGGATAGCCAACATTTTTGTATATGAACATCTCTAATAATTATGTTAAATTAAAAATACCTAATTTCTTTTTATACGATCATAACCGTCTACAATTATTATACTTATACTCAATCCATCCAAAATTAACTCTCTCTACCATACCCTTCTCCCATATTTAACAAGAAATTTAACTCATTCCTATACTCAATCCATCCAAAATTACCATACTCTTCTCCCATATTTAACAAGAAATTTAACTCATATCATACATATCAAAACATTCTCTCCATTTCCAATTTCCTCAACAAAAGCTTTCACAATACAAATTATCATAAAATGATACTACTACTAATTAGAAAAATAACGAAGGCAAGAAGAGGAGAACTCACTCACACGGGTGACGCTGACGTGTACACTCCCAATCCCTGACCGCCTCTTACGTAAGTCAGTTTTAAAAAAAAACATAAACCCATGTTCTTCATAGTACAAGTGTACATCAGTTTGTATAATCTACTAGTATAAAACATATGTAAATTTGTACGATACGGACCAGATTGCGACTCACGTCCCCGCCTATAAATACAATAAGCCCCCTTAATAATCTTGTATTACTAAATTTGCAGCTTCTGTCTACATTCCTTGCTTCTTGTCGACGCAAAGTGCTTTAAGTCAACACAAGTCAAACCCTCTCTAATCGGTGACATGGCAAATGGGGTTGAGCAAATCGATGATATGTTGAATAGGTTGTCGATTGATGAAGAGGGTCGTCAAGATTTTGATGAGATACAAGAGATAGAGATAGAGATAGAGACAGAGATTAAGAAAGATCCCACATTGATTGCAAGAGGGTTTGTTTTTATTTATTGTTATTTTTTGTTTGTGTGTTTTTTTGATCATGTAGTAGTGATTTGTGTTGATTGTGTATTTGTCATTAATGTTGATTAATGTAGTATTGATTAATGTTGAGTTTATTTGTGTTGGAGGGACTTAATTTTTTTGATTTTGGGGATTTGTGATGAATTGTTTTTGTTTTTGTTTTTTTGTTGTCTGTTTGTGATGATAATAAATGTTTATTCTTGTGGGCCTAGGGGTTGTAGAGAAAAAAGGGCTGTTTTTTTTTCTGAAGGTTTATTTATTTTGTTGTGTTTCTGTTGTGGTGTTTGAATGTTGAAGTGAAGGAATGTGGAGTTGTTATGGTTATATGCTATGAATGTTTTTGTTATATGTGGTGTTTACGTTGTTAGTGGTGTTTACGTTGTTAGTGATGTACCTGCACCGGTGCTTGTGAGTGTTTGGAAATGTAGTTGTTTTGTCTCTGCGCATCTTTTTAATTGTGATTTTTTTTTGGGGAGAAGCTTGTTCTTACCTGGAGTCTTTAAGATATGATGTCGATAAGATTGCGTTGTAATTAATAAGAGAGTGAGAGTGTTGGGACTCTCTTGCACCACCGTTTTACCGTTGTAGTTATTGTTTCGGGGGGGATTCCAAAAAACCTTTTGTGTTGTCTCCTAATGGAACTTTCTCTCAGGTATCAGCTGGATTTATGTCGGAAAGCTTTCAGTGAGAACACTATAGCCTATCTGGGAACGGGCTGTGGAAAGACTCATATTGCTGTTCTACTTATCCATAAAATGCGGCACTTGATAAAGAAACCTCAGAAAGACATATGTGTATGTGTCTTTCTAGCTCCTACAGTTGCTCTCGTTGAGCAGGTGAGCCATTCTTTTTTCTTTTCTTTTTTAATCTTCTTATATGTTTATCAACCAAAGACTGATCCAGATATTAGTATACTGTGTATTTGAAATTCCTTCTGTTTAAACACGAGCTTTTGTGCTGCTTTGATTATTTATTATTTAATGTCTTCATATGTATGTATTTATATATAAAGCAAGCCAAAGTCATCAAGGACTCGATTAACGTTAAAGTTGGGGTCTACTGTGGGAGTTCAAAGAAACTGAAGGACCATGCTAGTTGGGGGAAAGAGTTAGCACAACACGAGGTTTTCTTCATTACTACGTTTGCACATTTTATTGTCCCATTCTTTATTGGAAACGTCCTTTGGAAGTACCTTATAACACAAATTTTTAAGGGGCTTAATAAAAGAAAATGTGGCTGCTTATGTTGTTAAAATGTGATTTTGGCCAGCGAAGATATACAAATAAAATGCTTAACTTGTAATTATGCAAGTGCAGGTTCTTGTGATGACCCCCCAAATACTTCTACAGAGCTTGTCGCACTGCTTTATCAGGATTGAATGGATTGTACTTTTAATATTTGATGAGTGCCATTATGCTCAAGCCGTAAGCAATCATCCTTATGCTGAAATTATGAAGGTAAAAATTATTATCTCTTGATATTTTGCTTCAGCACCTCACACATTTGATAGGAATCTGTACATGTAGTGACTTTTTTCCCAATATGCAGGTATTCTACCATGGTAATGCAACAAAGCTTCCTCGTATATTTGGCATGACAGCATCTCCTATATTCGGAAAAGGTAACCTAATTATGTACCTTGACTTTTTTTTGCATGTTAGGTTGAAGTGGCTTTTCATTAATATTTATTATGGTCAGTGAATATGTTGTTACGTACTCTATCTGCTTCCGGAGTACTCGGAGGTATAACGAAGTGAAATCAAATGGTTTCGCCTGACACAATAATAAAATTTGTATGTAGATTAATGAAGAAATTGTGAAACCTTTTTCTTACCTGTTAGTTCTTCTTGCTAACGTAGATTTCTTCCCTATTGCTGTTTGTCGACTCAGAACGAATGCGTTAATGACTGGGGAGGCTAGCACCGTTTACTTAGAGGTTAATATTATTATATTTTGTCATCTTCACCCTTGTTAATAGACACATCAGGAAAATTCAGAACATAATTTTACTGAAATTCAATGACATTTTTGTTCTGTAGAAGTTGGATTGACATGAGACTAGCAAGGTCAAGGGGATGTGATTTAACTATTTGAATATCTCACATTGAAAATTAAATTAACAATGCTGTCCCATCTGGATACTTATAGCTAGTTGTTAGAAGTGTATTAGGCAAGTGGTAAGGTATTTGGGCAGCATCTTATTTCCGGTAAGCTATATAGTCTCTTTCCTCTATGTCCACTGTGAAAGACTCTCATACTAGTGAAGCTTATAAGCATGATACTAAAAGTCATAACAAGCTCTTGTGTCCCAATTCCATTCTTTTTAAGGAGCTGCTAACTTTTGTTGTCTACTCTCTGTCAAGTAAAACTGTAAAATCATCTTCACCACAGAAGGTAGAAGTGAATTCTTAAAACTTGAAAGGTTACTGTCAACATTACATCAATTACTTTTTTAATTTCTGTTTAAGTAATCAAATATCCATTCATTTCTAGATTCTAATTTGTATTTGAGTATATGCTGATTGCGAGCTGTATCTTCATTGGTCTTCTAATCTTTAAATTAATATTTCCTGATAATGTTTCAGGTGCTTCTGTCAGTGGTCTCGAGTCTTTACTTCGTGCCAAGGTTGGTATCTTTTGAATATGTGGATGTGTTAGGGATTTATGGAGTGATTTGGTTGCTTCTTGTTAGACTTATTTACTAAGTATTATATATATGAAGCATGATGTGAATTGTATGTGTCTGGATTTTACTCCTAAATATCGTATGCTAAATTTGTGGAATAGGTTTATTCTGTTGAAGACAAGGGAGAACTTGAAAGATTTGTGACATCTCCTAAAGTTGGTGTATATTATTATGCTACAGCGGCAGAGAACACAACTCTACTTCCTTATTGTAGGCAATTAGAAGAGATAAAATCTAAGGTATTTATTTGCAATTTTTTAAATTTTTTTGCATGTAATTTCTTTTATAAGAATGCTTTCATGACTTGCCATATATTCTTTTTGTACACACATATGCAGTGTGCATTAACACTGGTAGAGAATATCAGCGACACCGATAGCCGGATAAGCACCAAAAAGATTCTCCAGAAACTGCACTTAAATCTGTGTTTTTGTATAGAGAACCTTGGCGTTTGGGGAGCATTGCAGGTAAACTATCAAATTATTGACAGGATTATTCAAATAAATTTAAAAGGCAGAAAGAGCGAATCTGTTTGGGATTTTTTACCCCTCTTTTATTTTCATGCGAGTAAAGCTTTCCATATACAAAAATATGCCTTGAAATTGATTTTGTTGAGTTTTAGCTGAATGGAACTTATATTTGAGAGCTTAAAAGTCAGACAGGGTTATGTAGAGTCATCCAGACGATACCAAGGACACACTTTGTTTGAAAGGTCAACTGAAGTTGTGTTTGGAAGTTTATATTGTAAAAATAACTAAATTATACATAAGTTAAGCTTTTAAGCAATCCCAGATGCTCTAGACACCAACAAAGACTGACAAATCAACTAACAATAATTCTTTGCTTCTATCACTTTCCTAATGAATGTCCTTATATAGAAGAAGGCTAAGAACCAATAGTATGTATTAATGTCCATACTCTCATCTCAATGTAAATATTTTCATTTTTTTAGGTTTAGGCAGAAAAAGTCAAAGGGAAGTCAGAAATTTTGCATTCATGAATTTTATTCAAGTAACAGTAATAAAATAGATGCTGCTTTTGGAATAATTTCAAACAACTTCAGTATACTATATATAGTCTTCCCAAATAGCAATTACAGTTTGAACTTTAAAGAATTTGTCAGTGCATGTTTTCTGAGTACTAACTAATGTTTTGATTTTGCTTTTATGTAAGGCTGCTCACATTCTCTTAAAAGGGGACTGTGTTGTGCGAAATGAATTAATGGAGATGGAAGGACAGAGTTCTCATGCCTCTATATGCGACACTTATCTTTCTCGAGCTGCCACAATGTTTGCTTCGGATCGCTTTCCAGGTACAGGGATGCCTTAAAATTTTATAATGTGGTTTTATTTATGTATATCGTTTATATTCATGCAAATACAACACCAATTCCCACCTTTTTTGACAATATTAATTTTCCTCGTGTTTACCAGCATATCGCGCCAAAAGGAAGTCGAACTCACTTGAAGTCCTACAGGAGCCTTTTTTCTCCAAAAAGCTCTTGCAACTTATTGAC
Source organism: Apium graveolens (assembly GCF_009905375.1). Classification (NCBI taxonomy): domain Eukaryota; kingdom Viridiplantae; phylum Streptophyta; class Magnoliopsida; order Apiales; family Apiaceae; genus Apium; species Apium graveolens. Next base: position 10,765,126 of record NC_133648.1, on the reverse strand, counting down.
ATCCTTTCCAATTTTAGGTTAGTAATATGCTGCTCAAAATCTCATTACTGCAGTGGGTAGTGCATAAACTTGTGACGAAATTCCTTGAAGCAGTATGGAAGCAGTTTATTTACATTGATTAAACAAAGTAACTAGCAAGTTATGGCTGATATCTGTGACTAGGTAGAGATTCAATTAGATGTCCCATGTGTTTTAGAGCTGATCATGTCCCCTCTATTCCGACCCAATTTTATCATAGGGCCGAGATTTCACAAAGTCCTACCTTGAAGTTCAAACTGGATTGGCATCCATATACGTTAGATATTTCATCTCTCTCCTCCACTTTTAGGCACAGAGATGCCTCATAATTTTCTTCCTACGCCCACTATCAGTAATTACAAAATCTGCCTTGTCAAATTTGCTTTTTGCTTATACTTGTGTCCTCTGTTCTAAGCTGGTCGAACAGGTTGGTTGGGTAAATTTGGGATGAATACCTTTGTTCAGTTCAATTAATTATTAAATCTGCATGCTAACCAGTCCTCGACCTTGACAAATAAGAACTATAGTTTAGCATTCAAGCTGATGTTTAACCAGACCACCTGCTTATGTGCTAGCTCATGTATTGATAATGAAGTATTGAAGTATAAATTTTATCAGATACAAGCTTGTTATTGTATAACTATCTCTATTCGTTTTCTGCCTAATCTGCATGTTTGATATTGATCTCCCTCCCTGGTTTGACAGGTTACAACCAAACATGAAATGTATAATATTCGTCAATAGAATTTTGACTGCAAGATCCCTGTCATCTATACTTCAGAGCCTTCAAGTTCTATCTGCTTGGAAATGTGATTTTTTGGTAGGAGTCCACTCTGGACTAAAGAGTGTGTCCAGAAAATCTACCAACGCCATGCTTGATAAATTTTGTTCCGGTGAGGTAATGTTTGCACATTTTCATGGGTTGGTAAGCCATTTTCGTTCAGAAAATATATATCGAAGAATTTCTGATCTATTCTGTAGCTAAATGAATTAAAAGCAAAATGTGAATTTGTATGTCTTTCGGTGCTAATTTGTTATTTCTTGTGTTTCTCAAAGTAAATGCATGGTAATCTATTTATTATGGTGCTTTCTTGTTATCTAAAGTGTATATGGTATATTCGAATAGCAAGTACACATCACATTAGTAAAATGTGATGCAACACAGGAATAGAAAACAAGAATTTTTGGATAAAACAATATGAAGATTAAACTGAGTCAATTAATTGTAGAAAAGAACGGTCCGACCCTTTTTCATCTTTCCACGGAAAATACCCTCGCTGAATGAACAAATATGCAAGTACCTATCAATTCCGTTCACCCGGAAAAAAATGGCAAATAGAGGAGAATCCGCTTAGTCGGGTTGACTGAACTTGTCTGATTATCCAAATCCGGATCTTGTGTAGGGTGGGAAAGTGAAGGTTTGCCCTTGTTCATTATTTTTGGTGGGTTGGCAAGTCAGGGGGTTATTTTTTTTCTTTTTCAATTTCTATATATATATATATATATATATATATAGAGAGAGAGAGAGAGAGAGAGAGAGAGTGTACTGCCGAGCACTTGGTAGCAGAAAAGTGGTGCTACACAATTCCAACCTTATTTGGAAATTGAAATGCTCTTGATAAATTCACAATGTGAATAATTGATGTATGGTTTGTAAATTGATCGTATGTTTATTAACTCTCCTGTTTTTGGCAGCTAAATTTGTTGGTTGCAACCAAAGTTGCAGAGGAAGGACTCGACATTCAGACATGCTGCCTTGTGGTAAGGTTTGATCTCCCGGAAACTGTTGCCAGTTTTATTCAGTCTAGGGGTCGTGCACGCATGCCTCAGTCGGAATACGCATTCTTGGTGGACAGGTACTTTCTTCAAGCATATGTTTATGACTCCTTAATTTGTTTTCGCTCACCTATAAAATAGTAAGAGTAATAATTGTGTCGTACTGTATTTCATAGTGGAAGTGAGAAGGAGTTAAATCTTATAGACAGTTTTACTAGAGCCGAGGAAGAAATGAATGACGAAATTGAATTCAGAACATCTGATGTCGCAGTTCCTGATATAGAGGAAAAGACATACAGAGTGCAATCAACGGGTGCCACAATCAGTTCCGGAAGTAGCATTCCTTTGCTTTATCGTTACTGTTCGAAACTTCCACATGATGAGTACGGTTCTATATTGTTCTGATTGGTTTTTTTATTTCGTTGTCATTTCTTATACATGTAGGAGAACTGAACATTGTGTTCTGGCACATATTATTCATTTTTTCTAATTCATGCAGATTCTTTAAACCCAAGCCGGAGTTCTGGTACTTTGATGAGGCAGATGGAACTGTATGCCAAATAATTCTTCCCTCAAATGCTCCAACTCATCAAGTTTTAGGCGCACCTCAATCTTCCAAGGATGCAGCAAAAAGAGATGCGTGCTTGGAAGCATGTAAACTATTACATCAGTTGGGTGCCCTAACCAACTATCTCCTGCCCGAAAAAGATGATAATGAGGACCTGGAATCCTTATCAGATTCTGATTGCTCTGATGGTGAGCACAGGAGAAAATCCTATAAATGACTTCTCGCTGATCTTTATACTTATACTGCTGCTTGAGTATTAAAACTTCTTTTTTTTAGACGAGGATACAAGAAGAGAACTCCATGAGATGCTTGTTCCCGCTGTCCTCAGAGAGCCATGGAGCAAGGCGGAGAATCATGTCCACCTCAGCTCTTACTTTGTGAAGTTTAGACCGCATCCATTAGATAGAGATTACAAACAATTTGGTCTATTTTTGAAAGTAGCTCTTCCAGGAGAAGCTGAAAGAATGAAACTAGATCTTCATTTGGCTCGTGGTAGATCCGTAGTAACTGAGCTAGTACCGTCCAGTACTATGTTATTTACTAGAGATGAGGTAAGCAAGAATTTTGTAAGGGATTATATAATCGAACCTTTAAATAAAACAATCTCCTGATTTCTTCTAGGATGCGGAGAAGATTAAACAGATGAATTTGAGGGCTTTATGTACCCCTTTTATGGTCCAATTTATGTTAAGAAAAACAGTAGACAACTATTTTGCATCAGTATGTATGAAAAGTAAGTGTTATTTAACTTTTCAATACTTGTTCTCAATTTTGCAGATAACTTTGGCTGAGAAGTTTCAAGAAATGTTCCTCAAGGTCATCCTTGACAGATCAGAGTTCATTTCTGAATATGTTCCCTTGGGGAGAATTGACTTTGATATGTTGGTTCCTAGAACATATTACCTTATGCTTCCTGTAATTTGGCATGAATGCGAGGAAGCAATGATGGTAGATTGGAAGCTGGTCAAGAGATGTTTATCATCTCCGATATTTAGAATGCAAGTAGTTGCAGAATCTAACGTGCTTCCTCAACCGAACAAGCAATTGCATCTTGCTAATGGTCCAAAAAGGGTCCATGATGTTCAAAATAGCCTGATTTATGTTCCGAGCAAGAAATTGTTCTATTTTGTTTCTGATGTTGTGTTAGAGAAGAATGCATACAGTGAATATAAGGCATCAAGAAGTCACGTGCAGCATTACTATGAAAAGTATGTAACGTGCTTTACCTTGCGCTTTTTTGAATGACTCTTTCATAGTATCTTATTGAAATCATGCCTTAAAAGATTGTTGTTTCACTACCTGATCAGAATGGGACCAAAGTTAACCTGATAGCACAAATGGACTTTTCTTTTTTGCATAGATAGTGTCAAAATTATAGTGCCTGTAAAAGAGCATATGATTGAGCAGTAATAGAAAGTCTATTGTTTTGAGAAACAGCAAAAAATGACGATGTTTTTTGTTTTGTTTGAAAGTCTGGGAGGGGCCTAATACCTTTCTTTTGTTTGTTAAAGACTGTGACTTAGGATTTAAGTGTGCATTTTATATTTTTGTATTCAGTCTTAAACATATGTATGCACTATGCTATATGTTAATTTATGGGCCATCCTCAGTAGATTTTCCGTAACAACAGCATGTATGTATACATGTTTTCTTGCTGCGGTGACCAATCTTTCAGTAAATAATAATCTATGTAAAGCAGCGATGCATGTCTTATCACTATTGTGATCAATCTCAACTTGATAATATCTATTCTTGCCGCTGTCAATAATCCTAACTAGGCTTCTCTTTATAGTTTCCAATGCAACGTGCTTATAGTAGTTTTTAGATTCAGTTACTAGTTATTAGTATCAATACTGTGACATTTACTGACCCCTTTCTGGTTTTTGGTGTATTCTATATTTTTATGTATAGGTTCGGCGTTCAACTTTCACACCCAAACCAACCTCTTTTAAAAGCAAAGCAGCTTTTTTGCTTGGACAACTTACTACGAAAGAAAGGAAATTTGGGTATGTTTTAAGTTGGTATGTTGGGTTTGTTTTCTGCAATACGCCTGTCAGTCACAGGACATGTAACCTTCTATTCAACGTGTTATAAAAATTAATGCGCAATATCATGTTCAGAATTACTGATGCCAATATTGAGAAATTTAGTTATTGGTTGTATTCTGTTGTAATATGCAACGTGAGAATGGGATAGCATATACTTGCGTTGCCATCTCTTTAAAGTTAAATTGCAGGATCCTAATAAGCAAGCAATTCAGTAATCCTAGTTCCTAGGCTAGGTAGTGGGCTTTCCCCCCCCTAAGTTGATCCCATGAGCAACAGTTAATCTTTTATGAGTTCATTTGGTTGCACTTACTATACCGATTGAGAGAGTGTTATCGAGTGGAAGATTATTCGCCCTCAAAGGAACTAAAAAGTGATGAAAAATAGTTGGACTTGGAAGGTTTGAGTATTGTAAAGTGAGAGAAAACAATAATTAGTCCCTGTGGATTATAATCCTTGCAAACAAATGTAGCCCTCGATTTTAGATTAATCTGGAAATACATGATGGGACTACAAGAGTTTCGTTAAAGTTTATAAAAGTTTGAAAACATATGACAGTTACAGCTTCGTGCTTCTTTATTTTTGACTGCAATTTACATTATTTGAGTGTACACTACTGATATTATTTCATGCAGAATCACGAGAAAAAGAGGAGCATTTTGTTGAATTGCCTCCCGAAATTTGTGTATTAAAGATAGTCGGGTTTTCGAAAGATATCGGAAGTTCATTATCTTTGTTACCATCAGTCATGCATCGTCTGGAAAGCTTACTTGTCGCGCTGGAGCTAAAGCATGTATTTTCTGTCTCATTTCCGGAGGGAGCTGAAGTATCTGCTTCACGTGTAAGGCTGCTTAGCTCTTAAGTCTTAATCTTATTAGTTTGAGCTCTGATTTTAATTTTTCACAAAAATTAAACTAGTATTTTGACTTGCTTAAACTGAAAGAAAGTGAAAAGTGGAATATAGAATAATTTTTTAGCATTTACAAAGGTTAATTGGTTATATTTGTTTGTGTTCAAACCAAATATATGCTTTTTGAATTTGACTCTATATCTTTTAAAAATTTTGAAGTTCACAAACTTATCTCCTGGAACAAACAAATAACAAATTCATGGTTTTATTTAACAAGCCATGATTATTTGTTATTAACCCATAAATGAGCTTTGATATACTGACGATGATGTTCAGGTCCTTGAAGCACTTACTACTGAGAACTGCAATGAACACTTCTCTCTTGAAAGGCTCGAAGTTCTTGGTGATGCATTCCTCAAATTTGCTGTTGGCAGGCGTCTTTTTCTCTTGCATGATGCCATAGATGAGGGACAGCTTACAAGAAAACGGTCAAATGTTGTAAATAATTCCAACTTACTGAAGCTCGCGACAGCAAGCAGATTACAGGTAACTTTTTTGTTGCATGTTGAACTGATTATTTTGTATACAGATGGTGTTTCAGAGAGAGTCTAATCTCGGTCAATGATATTACAGGACAGTAATTTTATGGTAGCTAAACTATTTTTGTTAACTTTAAAATGATAAATTTTAGGTATACATACGAGATCAATCATTTGACCCTTGCCAATTTTTCGCATTGGGCCGGCCTTGTTTAGTAGTTTGTAGCGTTGAAATGGAAAAGAGTATTCACTTGTCACATAGTGATAAGGTGACAACAAGTACCGATACTGATCTTCGATGCACCAAATCTCACCACTGGTTGCATAAGAAAACCATTGCGGATGTTGTGGAAGCTCTTGTCGGAGCATTCATTGTCGACAGTGGCTTCAAAGGTGCAACTTCTTTTCTTAAATGGGTGGGCATACAAGTGGAATTTGAAGACTCAGAAGTTAGCCGTATCTGTTCAGCAAGTTCAGTCTATTTGCCGCTTGCTGCTCAAATAGATATAGCTGCTCTTGAAGGTTCTATAGGGTATCAATTCAACAATAAAGGTTTGCTTCTGCAAGCTTTTGTCCATCCATCATATAGCTATCATTCCGGAGGCTGTTATCAGGTCTGCAACCAATTTCTGGAAATGAACTCAAACTTCTCATTTTAGTTTTTAAGTTTTGTATTAGCACAAGTTCTAACATATTGTTGCTTAAACAGAGACTGGAGTTTCTAGGAGATGCTGTCCTTGACTATTTAATGACTTCATATCTATATTCGGTTTATCCCAAACTAAAGCCTGGCCAGCTGACTGATTTAAGATCCACATGTGTAAACAATATTTGCTTTGCTAACATTGCAATACATCGGTCGTTTTACAAATTCATTTTCTCCGAGTCCAGTGGCCTCTGCAAGTCAATGGATAAATATATCAAGTTTTCAAGAACACCTCAGCTAAATAGAAATGTCGTTGAACCGCCAGCATGCCCTAAAGTAAATACCGTAACTCTCTTCTCTTCTCTCTCTCTAAAATATGCATTTCTATCATTTACATACATTTCTTTTTTAAAATATTAGACTGGTAGTATAGTTGTCTATTTGTCTTCTTTATCATCAATTGTTTATGTAAATAAAAAGGGACTTAAAGGCTACTGTAAGATTTTGGTTTTGGCGATAGCAATAGTCTGATTTTAAATTAACATGTGTGAATTAACTTTTATCTATCTAGTTTATTAAGAAAATTTGTAGTACTCTCTACGAGAGTTATTTCTTAGGAAGTTGGAAATTTGTTCAATTTTTTTTTTAAAGATTTTTTTTTCTGACAAGCCAATATCATATGTATGTTTTCAGTGCAAGCAAATAATATCCTGCAGTTTTTTTAATTACAAGGAAATTAAAATCATATGCATTTATTTGTTGTTAGCCCAGCACTCTTTTATTGCATGATTTTCTTAATATAAATCTTGTAGCAGAGAAATCTGAGCAAAGAAAATGTAATTGGTCATGACTTTCATATGGAAAATATGGAATTCAGTTTTTCTTTTTCTCGAGTAATATATGAGGTGTTCACTGTCATTTTGTTATAGAATGACAGAGTAAACTATAAATGCTTGGGCATATCACTAAACTAAACTGGGTTAAAACTAAACTCCATACTAGTTGATAATGATAATCTATTATTAACCCAATTTATGATAATGAAAATGAAATGATATTAAAACTAAACTGGATTTCTCACTTGGATTTGACTTGATTTTTTGTTCAGGCACTTGGAGACTTAGTGGAGTCGTGTATCGGTGCTGTTCTTCTGGACACCGGATTTAATTTAAACCATGTTTGGAAGATAATGCTCTCCTTTCTTGATCCTGTCATTAACTTTTCTGGATTACAGCTTAGTCCCATAAGAGAACTTCAAGAGCTTTGTCAGTCCCACAATTTGGAATTGGAATTTGCATCTTCAAAAAAGGATAAGACTTATACAGTTGAAGCAAAAGTGAATGCAAAAGATGTTTCTGAATATTCTAGTGCCAGCAACTTCAGCAAAAAAGCTGCCAAAAGAAACGCTGCGAAACAATTGATTCTGACGTTGAAGGTAAAATTTCAATGTTAATTCATTTTCACCTCTATGTATGTCAATATGTGCTTTTTACACTTTGCAAAGGTTCCTGTTGTTTAAATGCTTCTAGGAGATGTATAAATTGTTCACTTTAAATTAATGTATTATGGTTGTGGAGACCGAAAAATATATATATATATATATATATGTGTGTGTGTGTGTGTATGTGTGTGTATCTTAGAATACAATAGAGAGATTATTAAACCGGCCCGACTTGAAGAAAACTATTTGACAAGAAAACTAATATATTATAGGCGTTCTCCTAGATGCCCAGCTTGTAACATAGTTACAATATTCTAGATGAGCCTAGAAAGTAGAAACTAATAATTAGCTTATTGAAACTTCGAATTGTGTTTATAACTAGTAGTGATGCTATGAACTTCCCCATACTTGTCAACATTAAGCTACAAGTTTTAATGCAAGTAGCACATGTGTGTGTATTTTGTTACAACATTGAAAAACTGTTGCATCGTCAGTTGCATCATTACTACACATCATTACTACATATTGAATATTTATGGACTTTTTACAGGAGCATGGTTACAAACCCAAGAGTAAATCATTAGAAGAAATTCTGAAGTTGACCCATAAGACGGAAGCAAAATTAATAGGTTACAATGAAACACCTACAGATGTTATCATTCCATCTGCCACTGAACTTGATAACTTGAAGGTTCAGGATTCCCATAAAAGTGGTGCTTCATCCTCTAAGGTGCATCCACTTGGTGTACAATTACATACATCTGGAGGCAATAAGATCAAATTGATTAAAGAAATATCTTCTCTTCCTGACCCTCTTGAATGTCAGACAATAGTGGAAGAAGATAATAGCTGCTCTAGAAAATCTCAGACTACAGGTATTGATCGAGCAACTGAGATATAGTTGTATTTGATTATATGTCATATTTCTGACTCTGCAAAGTAATCCCTTAGGTGGTTCATGTAAGAAGTCGGCAAAGTCACGATTGTACGAAATTTGTACTGCCAACTGCTGGAATCCGCCTGTATTTATATGCTGCAAGGAGGAAGGGGCCAGTCACTTGAGAGAGTAAGTGTCCAAGTTTCCTCGCAATTTTTTTCTGTGAATGTTGTAGTTTTACGTTAGGCTCCAACAGATGCTTGCAACAATCTGTTAAAATCTTAATGTAACTCTTTTGGCGATTCTTGCAGGCTAATATATGTGTCTAAGATTACATGTTTACCAAACAAAAGAAAGTACTTGTCAAATTTTATGTACTCTAAATTTCTAATGTTATGTTGCAGAACACTAACCCATGCTTTTTATAATCTGCAAAGAAAAGAAGAAACCATATATTGCTACAGGCTGTGAAGCCTTAGATCGACATTCGACAGTCTCCTTAAAGTTTGTCTACCAAATAGACCAAATAGAGAATATTAGTGGCCAGAAACTAAACATGTTTTTTCATACAAACTGCCTGTAAGACTTGCTTAAAATATTTTCAGTTTTTTATCAGCATCGCTAATAATCATTCTCATTTCAGCAGGTTTACTTATAGGGTGATCGTGAAGCCTGATTGTTTGCCGAAAACTATAGTTGAAGCAACAGGAAGGCCAGCTACCAAGAAGAAAGTTGCTGCAGAGCATGCAGCTGAAGGGGCCATTTGGATCTTGAAAAAAGAATTTTTGTAGGTCAAAAGATATAGAGGCTGTAGCTTAGCCCAGAAAAACATGTACTCTTAGTTTGTATATATGAATCAACTAGTAATACTTTAGAACTAAATGAATCGATTTAGTTATATATATGGAGGGTATGAAAATCCACCTTCCAGCAAGTTTAGAAGTTTAATGCACATTTCTACAATGTAAATACAGAGGGCTTTTTAATGTAAATAAACTAGAGTAAAAGTTTTATGTAACTAGTTTAAATGTAAATATAGAGGGTACATTTATAATTCCATAATTCGGTTAAAAATTAAAATATTACTAATTTTAATTATTAAAATGCATTATGAACCCATGTAAATCTGATATTCATGATGTGTTTTCAGAATATGAAAAGTTAATGGTATTATCCTACTTTGTAATTTACAAAAATAATCATAATCTGATATTCATCTGATGATTATTTTCTGCAATTAACTTTTTTATTTAATTACAAGAAATATATAGTATATACATTTACTACACAAACAGTAAAGACCTAATCTTTAAAGCTTTAATGGTTCTTCTTCATATTTCAACATCCTCCCCGTCGGCGGTTCTTGTCGTCGCCGGCGGATGTTTCCGACGTGGCATTCATTTCAAAACAATCTCGTCATCTTTCTCTACCCAATCTCACAAACCTCTCAGGTCTCTCTCTCTCCCTCTCCCCCCCTCTCTCTCTCTCTCCCTCTTGCGCGCTCTCTCTCTCTCCCTCCCTCTCTCCCTATCTCTCTTCCTCTCCCACCTCCCACTCTCTCTCTCTCATCATTACATCCCTATCCCTCTTTCTCTTTCTCTCCCACCCTCTCTCTTTCTCCATCTCTCTCCCCTCCCTCCCTCTTTCTCTCTCTCTCTCTCTCTCTATATGTATATATATATATCTATGTCATGTGATTGCAAGTTTTAAAATATGTATATGTGTGATTATAATGTGCAGATATGCAGTGCTAGGAGCTGGCTTTGCTGGTTTATCTGTCACTTGGCACTTACTACAAGTACTTCTTCCCTCCCTTCTTTCTAACACATGTGTTTGTGTGCATCTATGTGTATAATTATATCTTATTCTGTGATTCTAGACTTTCTAGGAGTGAACAAGAAATCTTTTAATTAATGCTGAAAAAATTCAAAAAGATTACCAATTTTATACTTTTGGAAAACAAAATGTGTTAAAGGAACTTAATTTGCAGCATTGTCCTAAAGAATCCCATGTTTGCATTGACATTTACGATGATGTTGGAATTGGCGGTGGTGCTTCTGGAGTTTCGGGAGGACTGCTACACCCGTATTCCCCTAAAGGTTTTCCTTTTATCTGACAATTGTAGAAATGTTGGTTTTTTGCTGTAACGACATTTCATTTACTATTGTCTCCTTGTATTATGAATTGAATATTGAGTTGGCGTGTGTTGATAAAGTTGGGTGTAACAGTTAAACCTCTTTGGCGGAGTATGGAGTGCTGGAAAGAAAGCTTGAAGCTTTTAAGCATTGCTGAAGCAGCGGTGGGATACAATAAGTTGAATGACGCAAGTCAAGATTCTGATGATTTCGTAGTCAGGAGAAGGTTAGCGTTTATGATATTGTTCTGTCTAATAATAGCAACAAACACGAATATCTTTATTCTTCGATCTATGTTATTTTTCCATTGCGCACTTATATTAGTGATGTAATTGCAATTCAGAGGTATCATAAGGCCAGCTGTCAGTCTGAAGAATTTGGATCTAATGAAAGAAGTAAGCTTGTGAAATTATAGAATATAATTTGTACTTACTTTGGCTTCACACTGTTTTCATTGTTTCATGTTCTACATTAGTAGAATGCTCAGCACTGCATTGCCAGTTGCAGAGTGGAGTCCATTGATAAGGAGTCTTCTGAAAGACTAGTGCCCAATTTATGTGTACCTTTCAATTTAGCATTCTATATGCCAGAAGCTATAAATGTTCATCCTCAACGATATCTTGAGTTACGTTCCTTACTCTTTTCTCTTTATCTACTTCTCTTTTAAAAATTAGATGCCCATTTAATTTTACCGTACAAATTTTATTCTTAGTTCATATTATTGATTAATTCTGCCTCTTCTGATCATCAGGCCTTATATTCTGCTTGTCAGAATCTAGTGAAAGAGATGTCTGTTTTAGGATTACACAAAAAGGAGCTAAACTTGTACAACAAAGCTGTTAATAATCTCCTTGAACTTTCAGGTAGACTCTTTTACTGCCGATAATTCTTGCAAAGCTTCAACCGGTCATGTACAAGATTGCTTTATTAGGATTCTTAAGAGATTCAATATTATTTTATAGTTAGCTGATTTCAAGTAACCAGAGAAAGCATATAGTACCTATATGAATCCTTGTTACCAAAATGTAATGACATATATGTTTTTAGGGGAATACGACTCCGTGGTTATTTGTTTAGGTGCCAGAGCAGCTTTTCTGCCTGAGTTGTCCGAGAGGCTTCCCTTGAGGACATGTAGAGGTGTCATTGCTCACCTGCAGCTTCCAGATGATAATAGGTTAGAGTCTTGTTACTTTCATGCACTGTTAGCAGTAAGATGTTATTGCACTAAATTTCCGTATAAAGTTGCATTTTCATTCATGTTTGTTCTTCATGCCCAATTGCTTTAGTAAATTCATGGCAATGAAAGTAAGTGGCTTGTAGAATGTTTCAACTATCAAGACGAATCTGAAAACTGTTGTCACATCTATCTTTTCCTTTTTTGGTAGGTTAGCTAATATATCAGTACATGCCCGTGTCTCTTGATGAAGAATAGAGAGTAACCACATGATATGATGATTTATGGAATGTCTATGTGAACTGCATCTTGTCGTTTTTATTTTGTAATTGCGGAATAGTGTTGGACATTGTTCTAAATATTTTCCTTATATGCCAGAGAAAGTTATCCAGAACATGGTGCCTCAATCTTGTCAGATGCATGGATTGCTATCCACGGCCCCCGCAATATACGTATAGGCTCAACGTGGGAATGGAAGTCGAGAAATTATGCCCAGAATGTCGCAGTAGAGGAAGCTTCAAAAGCTCTTGAAGAGCTTCTACCAAAAGCGTCTGCTATATATCCTGGGATAAAGAATTGGAAATACATTTCTGCAAAGGCAGGTCTAAGGGCAATGCCACCACTTACATCTCATGGGTCACTCCCACTTTTAGGTTGTATAGATGATTACCTGATCAGAAAGCAGAAGTGCAAATTTTGGTTATTTACAGGTTTAGGTTCAAGGGGTCTGCTCTATCATGGTTGGCTTGGGAAATTAATGGCACAAGCAGTGGTTTCTTGTGACGAAGAAGTATTACCTTCCGAGCTTGTTGCTTGGAAGAGCAGAATGAAGTAAAGTTGACAATAGCTTTCCTGTTGTATATGTTGCAAACTAAATCAGGGCTTGATAGGAGTTGTGATGTTTTTAACCCGAGTGGATTGTGAAAATCTACTCTTGTTGGCATACTAGGTTCTAATCAATACCTTTTTTGTAGCAAGAAGGCTCCTGGAAGGTGAAATGCAAGCAGAATTTACAGTCCTTTTATGGTTGACAGCAACAATAGCTTCTGGTTTATGAGCAGAAACCTTTCTCAAAGTGTCATACACAGGCCGTACCTGTCATTTGAACTTTGAGGCCATAAGGTTGGTGTTATATGTGCATTAAAATTGATGCTGTTGATCCTACCTTGATGTAAGCTTCATAAAGCTGAAGATTTTCCAGCTAACTCATCCCAAACATAAAGTTTTCCTTGTCCCTCACTAAAATACAAAGATTTCACTTCATTTGGCCTTTGAGAAAGAGTAGTAATACTATGAGCTCCAGAAAATGCCAAATTGAACGTTTCCCCATCCATCATAAGAGCAACGAAATATCTGTTTACACACTAACAAGCATCACCACGGTAAGAATAATACAGTACGAAATCACTTCTTCTCCTTATCAGATACTTCTGTCTGTTTTGTTATTTATCGTTTTGACTCTTGCACACATTTTAGTGTATTTTGACCGGCTATTTAGAATTATCGTTTGTAAAATTTTTCTTTTGTAAATAACAGTAAACAACTTATATTTTAATTCACAAAATTAAAATTTTTAAAATTATATTTCTAACTAATCGGTCAAAACACATTGAAATGCGTGTAATAATTAAAGTGACAAATAAAAAAAATAGAGGATGTAATGAACAAAATTAAGGGTGTAATTTGAGTTAGTCATATTTTGTACTTATCAAATTTTAGTTAAAACTTTTTTATCGAGTCGAGCCAAAAAATAATTGAGACTGGAAATTATGCTCGAACTTGACCACTAAAATAAATGAGCCGAGTATGAGATGTTCGCTAGTTTTCGAGCTTATCGAGTTTTAATGAGTTTTCGAGCTTCCCAAGTTTTAACAAGCTCGAGCTTATCCAATTTTTTAGCGAGTTGATTAATTTATCGAGTTTTCGAGTTAATGGGAATTTTTATTGAGTTTTTGAGTTTTCATTTAGATTTCATAAAAATTATCAGATTATAATTTTTTCAAATTCAACCCATTAATATCTTTTTTCTATTAGAATGATAATAAAATTTCAGAATAACACAGTTAATATTTTCAATAGTAAACTTTTCCGATCAATTAAATGATATTCTAATCTCATCTGTGTACATATTTTATGAATGTACAAACAGAGCATCTTAAATAATATATGATAATATTAACGGTAATAAAATGTGATTTTTTTTGAAGTTCTCAAATTTGATTTTACTTTTTCGAAATTGGCACCACAAATCTAGAATCATTAGTAATTTTATATATTATTTTAGCAGGATATTTTGTCCATAAGTACAACTACGGTCTACGACCAATAAATATACTTATAATTTAATAATAATATTATAATTTGCACATGACAACGTTACCATCTTATAGTCTATATACAATGTATGTCTGAAAAAGTTAACAACAAAACCTAATCGAGTGATTGTAAAAAATATATTTTTGCAAAAAAAAAATAGAATATTAAAAAAATCATAAATTTATACTATTTATCTATTTATTTATATATACTATTTATATCTATCTAACAATTTATACTATTATATTAAAAACAAAACATTAAAAATTTGTTTGTTGGTTGTTGGTTGTTAGTTATTCTATTATATTTAAAATAAGACGCTTAATATTATATTTAAAACAAGATACCTAAAATTACTCGTCTATCAATTCTATAATATTTAAAATATGACACTTATATTATGACACTTCATATTATATTTAAAACATGACACCTAAAATTAATCGCCTATCAATCCTATTATATTTAAAATATGACACTTATATTATATTTCTATCTATAATATTATATTAAAGACGAAATACTGAAAATTTGGTTGTCGATCGTTGTTGACCGTTAGATTTATTCTTAAAAATTAGTATTATTTAAGAGTTATAGGTTCGAATCCTGCCGACAACATATTAAAATTATAAAAAAAATTAATATTTTTTGAGAGTTATAATTAAAATTAGAATTGATAAAAACAATTGTGCATCGGGTTATATCCTAGTTATTATATTATAATAGACAAAATATTGAAAGTTTTTTTTTTGTAAAATTACTTATTTATCCTTATTTAATTATTTTAATTCTAATAAAAAAAAATTCAATCTATAATATAGTAATTACCCGTTACTATCGTCGGCAAAAGAACCATAGTAAGAACTAGAAAGTAGACCTATTTATGCCTTCAATCAACAACTTGAGTACTAGGCTAGAAGGACCAACTTATTTGGGCGCAAAATAAAATGGTACCAAATTATATTAAATATTTATTCTAGGGTTTTATCTATATATTTTATTTATCTATTTATATTATATATTGGTATATATTATTAAATTAAAAACGAAATATTGAAAGTTTTGTTTGTTAGTCGTTTGGTGTATTTATATTTAACATAAAACACTCTGATTAATAGATCAATATTCATAATATAATTTTATAAATATGAATAAACTAAAATTTATATAATGGCCGCGGGCTAAAACATAATAAATAATTATTCACCTGGGCACAAAAAGATTATACTGTTGAACGATTCTAGAACAAATTTAAATTTAAAACTTAATTCATTGGTATATAATGACCATGGATAAAAGAATATATTAAAATAATATAGACTATCCATCCGGTTTTAAACAAAACATATTATTGTTACGGATTAAAGAAATCACTAAAGTTAGTTGGAATATTTGCATGATAAAACAAAATAATAGATATTACTAACATAATTAGACTTTTTTACAATTGAATCAGATTAAAAAAAATAGAATTGAAAGATAATTTATTAGTCAATATAATGACAGTAGGCAACAACAAAAGAATATATAATACTACTTCGTTGAATTAATTAATTATCTTTACTTAATAATTTTATTTTTTTTAAGTAAGACACATTATCTTTTTTATCTTCTCCAACTAAAATACATCTTTTTCCAAAAATATTATGATTTCTATTTAATAAAATATCGTCATTGCACATAACTAATCAATTACCTTGGTCTACAAAAACACATAACCTTTTCTATTTTAAATAAAAACTTTATATTCTTCCGAAAATAACACGACAAATCTATTTATAATTACTAATAACTAACGAGTTACCCTTTTTATCTCAAACACATTATTTTCCACCGATAAAGCAAAATAATATACACTATTCATCTTAGTTAAAACAAAATTATACTAGTCATCATGGCTAAAATAAAAATCAAATAAAACTAAATTTAATTAATGAGGATTTGAATGTAATAATATACTGGATATCGGGCTAAAAAACATAATAAATACGATTGATCTGGCTTAGAATTATACTATTGAATCGGTCTATTATAAAATAGGTGAAAAAATCGCGTTTCGCGCGGTTCGGAAAAAGAAATTATGAAACATGTAAGAACAAATATAATTATTTTAAAAAATATTGTAGTAAATATAAAAATAATGAATTTTAATAGACAATACAAGTATGGACAAAATAAAAAAATGTATCGATTTATATATAAAATTGACTTAAATTTTTATGTTTTTTGAAGATTTGAGGAGCTAAGTCTAAAATTTTGGTAAAAGTGTGAAAGTTTGGACTCATTAGTTAGCTAGTTATGTTGCTGATCTGAAAGTAGCATTCTCATAAAATAGAACTGCATTAACTTTCAATATTAGCCAACAGATAACACTATAATAGAGGGGACAACAAATAAGACTATAATAGAGGGGACACTTTTCTTTATACACTTGAAACCTAAGAAAAGAATGGTTTAAAAAAAACTGAGAAAGGAATAAGATGTATTTATTGACCTTTTTACAAATAACAAAGAAACATGGTTTCAAAAGTTGAAACCATTGATGAATGACTTGGTATGCTTGATTAACCACCAAAGATGCGGCTTCAAGATCCATATTTCACATTTGTCCAAGACTTCCTTTACTATTTTGCCCAACTTCACAGACATATTCATACTCGAACTAATTTAGTTTTGCAGAGAGCAAATATTAACCTGATATTAAATAAAAAAATTAACTTTGATCCAATACAGAGGATTAAGAAAATCTCAAGTTAGAATTCCAAAATCCGTTTTTTTCTTTTACATTTATAGTCATATTTAAAGAAATATGTATATAGGCATGTTTCAAAATTAAAGGTGTACCTATAGCTGATAACATCCGCACCTACACACTCTTCTTTCAATTTAGTATCTACTATAAGCCTCCCACTGCTCCCATTGCTGTCCGTGGCAACAAAATCAACACCATTTTGCCCATACTGCATAGACAGAGCCGTACACGAACTAATTCTGTTTTGCAGAGAGCAAATACTAACCTGATATTAAACAAAAATATTAAATTTGATCCAATATAAAGGATTAAAAAAAATATCAAGTTAGAGTTCCAAAATCCAATTTCTTCTTTTACATTTATAATCATATTTAAAGAAAAATAGATGTAGGCATGTGTCAAGAATAAATGTGCACCTATAGCTGATATTTAATTTTCTTTCTTTTTAGACAAAATTTAATTTTTTCATTTTTGTCAATGTAAGTCTCATCCAAAAGAGGGTCTATGCCTCTATGGGTCCTCTTAATCATATATGCCGTAAATCAAAGCCTAATTCAATATCGGCTTTCCAACTCTCATTCCTGATTCAACATGACAAATAGATTGATACTAAGATTTGATATTTGCGAATCACATCAATATTTAACGCTTGCTTAGTAAAGTTAAAACTATATAGCGCCGAATTTAGGTTGAGTAACCGTAAAATAAGTAGGATAAAGTAAAAATTCTCAAGCTTAGGTGATAATAGGCCTGATGACCAGAATACATATATCTAGGTTCATTATATTGTCTGTCAGATGTCTGGAATTTTTTTTCATAATGGGATAGAGGTAAATGCGAGACTCATGTGCTATATAGTTTAAATCATGAATTAAGAAAATATTAGTTAACTATGACTTAGAGTTTCTAATTAATTTTCTGAATAATATGTATTAAGTTCGAACATAAAAATTATATGTGTCACTACATTACATTGATCACTACATTACATTGATCTATCAGTCTATATAAAATAATAAAGACTATTAGATTTTCCTCGTGAGCAATCTATCACACATGTCGCCATAAATTTTATTGCACTTAATTAAGAGTTCTGAAACACAAGCTAATGACTTTTGCATTAGATATGATGCTTGTCATTTCAGTGTAGTCGCTAAGAATAAAGACTACTTTACGGTGTTAGATCATATATGTCCTTTTCCACCATCTATTGTGCTCCATTTAACATTTACTTAGAAATGTTTCAGCACAATCATGCTTAACAATATAAAGGTTTAAATGTTGGTGATAATAGGTAAATTCTTAGCTAAATAGGCTTGTATTGTTTTTTTAGCATTTACAAATGTAAGGTAACTACAAGTTCAATTTATATAAAAAAATAATCATGCAGCCTAATACTTGAAAGAAAATTAAACTTAATCAAGTCAAGAGGAATGTGCTAATTATGTAAGAGATCAAAGAGTTTTCAATTAGGAAGATAATCATATTTAAGAAACTTGTACCCTCTCTTTCACTGATAGAAAACTCTTACCGGAATCAAATTCTCATGTCGAGCTCAGACCAACTGCTTGATCACCGGCAAGCATGAAATTTCATCCTTACAGCTACCATCTCTCAATAGCCTCAAGACAATGGTTCCTCCATCAGCAAGCTTCGTCTTTTTAACAGTTCCATAGCTCGTCTTCTCAGTGACTTATCCAGTTGTGTTTGTAATCGTGGTGTCCTCCTTTCAATGTGAGCATTATTCGCTGCAGCTTCTCTAACAAATGCGCATGTGAGGACTGATGATGGCTTAAAAATTTATGATGAGATCAATGAAGTCTAAATAACATTATTGTGATCATTTTGATCATTTATCACAAAACATAATATTTCGCTAATTGTTAAGTGATTTGGTTTATAAGAAAAAAGACATTACTTATAAGTGGTTGAATGCCAAATTGGGACGTACCATTATCTGAACTTGTGATTATTATGGGAATTCCAGGATGAAAACAACAACGATAACATTTTCCTAACTCATTGACAAAATATTAAGAATAAAACAATTTACAAATATTGATCCATTAAAAATCCGCATAGAATATTAGAATAATAACTTATTTTGCATATTAGAAAATGATACAACAATTGTAAAGAAAGCTACCTATAAAATTCAACTCCATGAGATTTTTGTTTTGGAAAAATTAAAGTTAAAGAAATAATTCTTTTTGACAGAAGTTAAAGAAATAAATAAGGGGTAGAGCTAAAAATAATAGCAGATATTTGGTAACTTACAAGTGGTATTAGAAGTTGGATCTACCAGATAACACATATAGAGAAAAATTGAATTGCTCGGAGAGACGCAAACTACAAAAATCCCCCAACATTTAGACAAACAGGGCAAAATTTGCACTATGTTGGGCATTCTTTGATAATACAAAAAATTTTCTTGCATTCTGTTTATTCTATTTTTTCCTGGTTCCAAGTCAGGCTAATAGTTAAATATAAGAGAGTTTTTTTTCTTGTGATACTTCTAATCAGGTAACCTTGATTGCTTTTGCTTCTTTTTCCCAAGACAAGATGTTGAATATGTTACATTCAGCTGCTTTGCTTAGTCCTATTGCTTATATGGGTCAAATGTCTTCATTTCTTGCAAGAAGTGCTGCTGATTTATTCCTAGCAGAAGTAAGGCTTAGAAATATTTTCTCTAACCTCTAGGTCCTTGTTTTTATATTTTTTTGTTCACGATGTCCCCCCGCTCAAGCACATTTTTTTTACATCGAGTTTATATATGTTTCCTAGCTCTTTTAACTGATTAATTTTGAAAAAAAATTATAAGGACTTTATGCCATTATACCGTGATTCTACTGAATGGTGCTCACTTGCATATATTCCAAAACTTGAACTTGTAATTTATCTACAGTTACATGTAACAACATGAATTATCAACATGAACAAAATCTTGGCACTGCGTAATACTCTTTTTTGCAGTTCGCTACCCTAAAAACAAATCAAATTATCAAACTACACAAAATTTTGACCACAAATACAAACAACAACCTCAAACCCAAATTTGGGTCAATTACTTTTCTAGATTTAGTTAATCCAGCATCTGTCTACAATAATGAAAAGCAAAAAAAAAAAGAAACAACTTAAAATGTTTACACAATTGGCAACAAGCAATCAATTTTAATATCATATATATACCAAGACATAAATATACATCAACAATCACCGCATATAATTAATTAAAAATCTATATCAATCTAACAAATCATACTGTACTAATCAACATCCTAATAAAGAAAAGACTCACATTCAAAATATGGGAAATCCCTCGAGTCTTAAGAAGCTTGGACCGCGACGCGTTGTCATAGCTATGAATATACAGAAACTCAGGCAAGTTCTCAGAAGGAAAAGCACTATCTTCAACAGAGGTTCCAAGACCATCATCAGGCATACGATGACCACAAATCCCACAATAAAAAGAAACACACCATTAAATCTATTTGTCAAACAGTTGAGGTACTGTGAAAATAAACAAAGAAGCAGGGAACACACCCTTTTTAATAGACTGCTCTGTTAAACTACTCTGTGATTTTGGAAGCCATTATTTATATGCTAATTCTGAGCATATGATGGGCCTCCGTTACAAAAGTTTGCAAGCGGCGAGACCATTTTAATTCGCAGCCAAACAATCGTTAAGGAGACAGAAAGACACAAATCTAATAATGTGAAAGAATAAAACGTAAGCCCGGAAGAAGGAAATTGACAAAATTGGAGAAAAAAGCATTCTCAGATTAGGATTAGGGGAAGCCCCAAGTAGGACACCCGAGTTTTTCCTTTATATAAATATAAGATTAAAATCGAAATATAGATAATGACATTAGGTTAAAATAAAATAATTAATAATATTAATCCGGGTTAAATAAATAAGATATTTAATCAAACTAAAATAAAATTAAAAGAAATTAAATCATATTTCATAAAAAACACTGCATAATGTTCTAAACTAGTAACTTATAAAAAGTGATTTTTTATAATATATTTGACACACATAAAACAGGATATGATTTATTATATCATATATTATGCATTCTTGTATTTTTATATTTTATCTACCAATATGAAACTTAAACTAAAGATTTAAGAATCTCAATTTTTTTAAAATATACAAGTCATTTGAATAAAAACAATCTTCATCTAATGATACCTAATAAACATTATACATGATCAAAATATCATGTTATATTGTCAACCAGACTATGACCCACGCTTAAGTAAAAGAAAAATGTCATAGATCACTACAATTCTATTAAATAAACTATGTTTTATATGTATAACTAACAACATCATTAAAAAAGAATTAAATTGACCTAAATGTAATCAAACAATTAAGCATTATCGTTTAAAACACTGACAATGTAATTATTAAACAAGCCTATTGAAATGAATTGTTTTCGAGGAATAAACAAGTTTCTTAATAAAAGCATGCACGATATAAATATGGTATAAAATCAGTAAAGTTTAAAATTCATTTATTTTAGAATTGAAGCAGTATGTCAACTTTGATCTAATGGAATACGTGAAATATTGTTGGCGAGTGGGTTAAATTTGTGTTGAATCTCTTGTAATAATTTTCTGATTTTCTTACTTGTTTAAAACTGTTTGATGTAGTTTGAATGTGTATGTTATGAAACGAATATGAATCGAAAGTAAAGAACAATAAACTCACTTTAAATCTATTATGTTATTGGAGTTTGTGTCAATTTTTTGCGATAATTTTCAGGGTTTCTTTTTTGTTTGAAATAATTTAATATTGCTTGAATGCGTATATTATAAAATGAATATGAACCGAAAATAAATAACACACAAATTCACTTTGAATCTAACATGTTACTGGATTTAAAATTTTATTACAAGCTGTGAATTCAAAGTGAATTCTCTACTTCGGTTTCCTTGGGAGAGATTACAAGAGTTTATAATGTTGAACATTAAAAAATAAGGAGTGTAATGCCTAGTAAAAGATAAAATTGACTGTCGCATTTGACAATGCTATTTGAAGAAATACCTGATGACATCTGTTTATCTTTTACGTAATGTCAATTTCAATCCTTAATTTTTAACGCATCCATCCAATTTTCCTATTGACATTTTTATGTGCACTGTGCAATATGAGAAAATACACGTGCACATGTTCTTGATTTTTATTTTCTTAAATCTCAAAGTTTTGTTTGTTGTATCAGTTTGAATTTCGTCTAGATCTATACGGTGTAAACTTCTATTTCTCTGCTAGATTATGCGCCGTAGAATATTTCTTCATTAATTGAGACTATACGGTCTGTTTACTGACTTGTCGATGAATAACTTTTGACTAGCCGACATGTATACTTCACGATATCGCATTTTGAAGTTTACCATACGAGGATTTAACGACATGCTCATCAGTAATTGAGACTTCACAATATGACCATCATAGACTCCTCGCTATAACCACCAGGATTTATACTTTATCACACAATTATACCAGAGTTTACTAAATGAGATTCTAACAACACAGCTTTGTGACTTTCCTATATGGTCACTTCTCAGTATAGTTTAAAGACTTTCCTATATAATTTTTTCTGGACTACTTGATATAACTATTTCTGGACATTTCAACCTTTTTTAGACTTCATGATATAACAAATTATGAACTTCTCAATATCATATAAATTTTCACATATCTGCAAATCTATTATATGATAGCCTTCTTCTTTACTCACGACATGATCATATTGATGTTCTTTCAAGCATAATTATATTAGCATAATTACATTCAAGAATTATAAAAAAATGGCCTAATATACTAAGCACATAAATTAATGAACTCAAAAGTAAAAGTTCCCCGATTAAGTTATCATATAAGTATTACAAAATACAATTATACTGTAGACTTGTTATACGATGTATTTATGCATGCTTTTATGACTAACATAATATATGTTATTCGCATTTGTGATGTATTAACAATATGTGATGTCTTAACATGTCAATAATGAATCTCTACCACGTGAACTATGGCTAACTTGATATAATTTCTAATAGTTTGTGAAATCAATTTTTGATATTTATATTAAATATACATATTTATAATAATCGTTATTTTGGGTAGAGGGGGGGGGGCGAGTACACGAAATACAATAATTATGTCATAATGTAAGTTAAAATTTTAGTATACAGTTTTACAGGTCATTCCATGAATTCAAACAATTGTATACTTTGTTAGAGTTGAATTTTATTTTCAGTTTTGATAAAGTCTTTTTGCCCCTCCTCCAAAAAAAAGTAAAATATAAAATATAAATACTAATGTTGGTGAAATTGGACATCGTGTTTTATGTTTTTACAACGATCTTTACTTTATATCTAGTAATATTTTTTTCTAAATAGTTAAAGCTCTGTTTTTATGTTTTTCTGTGCATTTAGTGTTATTAGTACATACAATTTATTTGGATCTTTTTTGACAAGTATTTATGTGTTATTATCCATCAAATTAAGAATGAAATTTTAATTATCCATGAACCTGAACTTTTTAATTATCCATGAACCTGAACTTTTTATAATTGTGAACAAAGTAAATCAAATCTTGTAGTGAAATGTGTTACTGCAGAAATTAAACATGCAATAATAAAGAACACGGATCTTTCAAAACTCACTTAATTTTATATTAAAATTAAGAATGTTTTGCTACAAAATTTCTAGGCTCTTTGTTGATAAAGAGCTTAGCTTCTTCTTGAGAGAATTACAAGATTTTCTATCTAAATTGTTACAACTAACAGAAGGACCAGTGTTAACTTTATAATTCAGTTAACTGTTAGTTTACACAGTGTGCAATAAGACATACTATTAACTTTAGTAAACTGTCACTTGTCATTTCCATTTTAGGAAAAGTGTATCTTCTATTTCTGGCTTAGCATATCCTAGCACCCTGTGATTACTTTGATCTTCCTTTGTCAGTTAATCTTCACCATTGATCTTGCACATCCTTCAAGCTGCTTTTTGTAGACTTGTTAATCCAGCTGCTTGGATTGTTTGTTGATTGTAGATCTTGGATATTGAACTGGTCTGCAATTTGTAGTTTGAGATTTTACCTCGAGATCTCCAGTTAGGCGTATAGAGAACTTGACATCTCGATAAGTATATTGACTTATCGAGATCTCTAATACTTTATAGTAAATTAGACTTGTAGAGGTCTCTGAGTTCTCTATAAGAGAATTTATCTTGTCGAGATCTCTCAGTTTCATGTCTTCACTTTGACTTGTCGATATCTCTGAGATCTCTAGTGACATTTTGACTAGTCGATATCTCAGAGATCTCTAGTGATATTTTGACTTGTCGATATCTCAGAGATCTCTAGTGATATTTTGACTTGTCGATATCTCAGAGATCTCTAGTGATATTTGACTTGTCAATATCTCTAGAGTTCTCTAGTGAAGAAATGACTTGTCGATATCTTCAATCTTCATGTCTTCAATTGGCTTGTCAATATCTCTCTGAGTTCTCTAGTAGCTTTCCTGACTTCTCGATAAGTCAATTGGAGTTCTCAAGTGACTTCTCTATAACACTAAATCTGTGACTTGTAGAGATATTGACTTAGAGTATTTTTATCCAAACAGGTTTATTCAACTCCAAGCTTCTTCAAAATTCTTCTGAGACATGATCTGCCTGATCTTCTTCTAGATAGAATTCTTAAGCTCGATACTGTTTAAACAAAAAGTCTCCAGTATGCTCTTTTATATTTTTTCAGATTTTAAATATTACAAGTACAAATGCAAACTAAGATAACAATACAACTTACTTAGGATTGTCAATTTGACTTAGTCTTGTTAAGGTACATACATGTCTTGCACAACAATCTCCCCCAATTTGTGAGAAGACTGCTTAACACAAATTCATGCCTGTTAACAAGACTAACCCCAAGTTAAAATGGAAAGTAAAGTAATTACATGAAAATTGACACAATTACAACTTTTATACAATAGAAGATTTACAAGGTTCAAGTAGTTACAAGAATCAGGTAAAGACTGTTTTTGCTTCAGTTTCTTCTCTAAGAATATCCCTTAACTAAACAATAATTTCAAGTTCTTCTACAATAGGTGTCCCACTTAGAGCTTCTACAAGCTTGATTCTGTCTTCCTTTGGATAACCACTGTTTAGTAAATCAATTCTAAATCTTGAAAATTGGCCAACTTTGATGTTAAGAAACTTCCCATCTTTAGATATTCTGCTCCTTCCCTTTGCTTTCAGTTCTTCTGACCTTTTCATGAACATTTCAATTTCCTCATCATACTTTCTCGTTCTTTCCTCATATTCAGCTTCATTGCTTTTTCTTCTTTCTTCTCTCACAATCAACCATTCAGCCAGAATTGATCTCAATGCTCTTGTAGCAGAATCCTTATCCTTTAGCAGGCTTATTACTTTCTTGATTTCTGTGGGAGAGAGTGAATCCATTAAAGTGCATCCAAGGAAGGTGAAAGACCCATATTCATAGAAAATTCTAACTTCCCTTAGAGATACAACCCAAACTCTGACTATTTCCTCAGCAAGTTGTTGAAAATAATCTTCATCTGAGATGCACCGATTCAAAGGTAGAAAGTCAGATTGCTTGAAACAATTCCAGATGGCCCTTTCAGTGACTTCTCCTTTATCTGTAGGCTTGGCTTTCTTAGGCTTCCTCCCAACAGATTTGAGATTGACTTTTAGTGAAGGCTTGACTAAAGCTAAGGTTGTGATTTTCTTGAGACTTGTTTGGCTTGTGGTGATTGGAATTTTTAGGAAAGAGTTAGCTGTTTATTTGTATAAGAATTTTAGTTTAGAGGTTAGAAGTGATTTGTTGATTGAGGTTGTTGGTACAGAAGGTTTAGCTAGAGGTTGAGCTAGGGCTGTTTGGATTTTTAGGGTTTGCTGTGGTTCTGAGCCATCATGTCTCCTTTTACTTCTTCTCTCATTAGCTCTCTTCTTCTCATCATTTTTCTTATCATCCTCCTTCTTCTTCTCTCCACCCTTTCTGCCAGATGGCTTACTGGATTGACTTGGATTTGAGCCAGAAGGATTTTGATCATCTTTCTTCTGCTCATCATCATCCAAATCATCCTTGTTGATTTGAGTCTTGGGCAAGTTGGCTTCAGCATTACTCAGGTATCTCCCAAGCAGCTTTATCATCTCTACATCATCATAATTCTTATTCTTTTTTGATTTAAGACCAGTTTCCAGAATCATGATAAACTTCTTGTTGGTCATGACACATTGTTTAGGGATTTGGAAATGTTTGAAGTGTTTGGTGTTTGGATAGATGTATGCTATTCCCTTTCTTGGCTGTAGGTATGCTTCTAGAAAAGCAGCCACTTGTGCATTCTTCAATTCAGTCAGCAACAAGGTATCTTCATGAGTCACAACTCTGACTTTGGTTATCAGAATGTCCAACTCAGGTGCCCTCCTTGAGATCATATAATTGAGAGACACCTGCATACACCTGTCTATCCTAGAGTCATTTGTGTTGATCACTATCCTCTTCTATAGAAAATTGTCTTGATTTACCATGATCATCCTTAAGAAGTTTATTGTCTTGTCCAGGGCCTTTTTGTATGTGAAGTGATTATTATTGAGAGAAGCTTTTAGGGCCTTAAGTAATTCATCAAATTCTCTACTTAGACTTGGTCCTTCAGCAACCCTAATAAGTCTCTCCATGTCAAGATCTACTTCTTGATTTAAATTCTTTTCAGCACCCTGGACTTGTTGAGATGATATGGATTTTGCCAGCCTAGCCTCTATCTCCCCCTTAGTCTTGTTGGCAGGCATGGGGATGAGAATATGAATTTCAGGCCTTATCTATTCTGGAAGGGATGGGAGAGGAATGTTGAGCTTTCCCATGATGGCTCCCAAAGCAACAGAGTTTTGCATTTGAAGGTGCTTTGAGAGTCCACCAGGGTCTTTATATCTGTGTGTTGGCTTTTGACTAGAGAAGTCAAAGCCTGAACTTGAGTGGTGAGAGAAGCATTGAAGTTTTCCAAAGAAGCTACTTGAGTTTTCAGTTTTTGAATGTCTTGAAAAGAAGAGCTTAGTAGAGATTGCAGTAGATTGACCAAAAGTAGCTTGCATAAATTTCTGAATTTCATCCATGACCAAAGGTGAATGAGTGTATCTTGCAGTGTGCATTTGATCCAACTTCAACCTTGTGTCATTGGTTTTACTGATATGATCTTGAACAACTTTGTGCAAGGCTACAATTGATTCCTTGGGTTGATTTAACTTTTATCAATCCCACTGAGATCATACCTAGACATTTGTTCTAAGAAGGTCTTAAATTGGTTTTTGATCTTAGTTTGTGAAGGGATGATTTGGTCCATCTTTTCTCCGGCCATCTTCATTACTTTGTCTTGATGTCCATTCAATGTTATTTGTAGAGCTTTTCCAAAGTTATGGAAAGCCTTGATTTGAGCCTTGTAGACCTCATTGATGACATCATATACCTCCTGTGGAGTGAGGGATCCGACATTGCTTCCTAAGATTTTAATGTACTCCTCTCTGAATTTTGCTATCACACCATCCATATCAATTGTGAATTCCTTGTCCAACCAAGCATCACAA
The DNA here is from genome assembly GCF_009905375.1 of Apium graveolens. NCBI lineage: Eukaryota > Viridiplantae > Streptophyta > Magnoliopsida > Apiales > Apiaceae > Apium > Apium graveolens. Next base: position 10,737,381 of record NC_133648.1, on the reverse strand, counting down.
TTAGCATCCTGACCAGCTTCATCAACAATCTTTGCTTGATTATCTTCCACATCAGCCTGGTAGGAGAGCATGATAGCTCGGTAGTCTTGGTTGGACATATTGGATGTGAGTAGCTGCTGTGAGATTTGAGCCAGGCCTCCAAGTTGATCAACTCTAAGATCTTCAATAGTAGATGGTTGATTTTCAGTGTCTTGGAGCCATTGAGAGATGAGGTGTGATTGAGAGGTTGAGGGATGTGAATCAGAACCACCTGTGACTGAAGTCACATTTTTACTCACAAATTGCTCTGTGGTTTTGACAAGTTGTTGTTCCTCACATAAAGTGGGAACCTCCAATTGAATTGGAGGGGATTTGACTGGGTTACTGTCATGTGCACCAGTCTCAAACCCTTGTGCTTCTTGCAAAGCACTGTCACTTGAAAGTGATAAACTTGCCTCTCCCATAGCATGGTCATTGGAAATTGTACTCCCAGCTTCAATTGTCAAGGCAATTTTAGCTAGGGTTTTGAGGGGAGTTGTTCCTACATGAGGAACCTCCAATTGAATTGGAGAGGATTTAGATAGCTCCCCCTCAAGATTACTACCCTCAAACCTTTCAGTATATGAAGACTGATTTGCACATGAAGGTACATTTAATATCTCCACGGGGTCTTCAGTAAAGACTGATAAATACCTCATGGTTTTGATGGCGTCATCAAGGTCTACCCCAGCTAGTAGCCTCTCACCATCTGATTGGAGTGTCTGGGTGGTGAGCAAGGTTTCTTGAACCAAGTCACTTGATTTAGCTTGCACTTGAGAATTGAGTTCAACTGCTGTTGGTAGAGAAGAAATTTGAGATATTAGAGATTATTGCTCAGATGTGAGTGTTGGAAGCTCCCCCTGAATGGATGAGGGAGATTCAAAAGATGTGCCATCACTGTGTGTGCCATCCTTATTTCTCCTACCATACACTTGAATTGCTTCAGGTGTAGGCTGTGCAGACTCTGTACAAGGTGCATTGGGGGAATGCTCTTTTCAATAGACACACCCTGTTGAGAGAATGTATCTAGAGTCTGTTTAGTCCCCATTTTTACAACTGCATCCTGTTGGGAGGATACAGAGGTGGCTTGAGTGGTTAGCTCAGATTTCTTACTCTTCTTTGATCTCTTGATCATGGGTGACTCAGCTTCAGTTTGTTCCTCACCACTCTCTTGCAAAACTGTCAAGGTTACCCCCTTTCTCTTCTTTTTACTCATCTCATCCTTTTGAGAGGATGAGGTGGTTGGTTTCCTAGCTCCTACAGGTTTTGAAGGAACAAGCTCAATATGGGTAGGTTCCTGTGGGTGTGCCTGTGTTTGTGCTTCCACAGGCTCAGGAACCATTGTTGCACTAGGTTGACTTGCACTAGTTCTCATATCTGGCATAGAATAAGGGTAAGTCTTAAATCTTTCAGTCATGAAATGTGTTAACTTAAGACTTACTAGAACCTTATTCTTAGTAAGAAGTAATCCAAATAAAATTTTGGATACTTGCCTACAGTTGCCAATTAGTGTCCTGTTTACACCTTCTAGCATATGTATGTCATTAACTTTATAATTAAAAGCTGACATAATAAATCTAGGTAGAAAAATCTCCTTACCTCTTGACTCCAATGGCATTGTGAGCCTGGTGCTTAGCTCCTCCAGTATGTAGTGTTCTACATTTATCTATTTGTTGAGGGCCATTGAGTAGACCAGCTTCTGGACAATACTTGATATGTTGTCAAATCATGACTTCCTGCAGGTGAATGCCCTTATCACAGAGTCAAAAATGAATGACCATTCCCTCCTTAGATACTTCTTATTCATGCTGGCCAGATTGATCCTCTCAGAGTAATTGATGAAGTTCATGAATTCATACAGCTCATCCTGAGTTGGAGCCTCTACCAGCTTGTCAGTAGGAATGCCCAAAGCCTTATTAACATCATCCTCAAGAATCTCCACCTGTTGTCCCTTGATTGTACAGTTTATCATTATGGTTACAGCTTGATTCTCATGCACAACTGTCCTTGTTATTGATGTGTTCCAGAAATCCCCTAACACATCCAAATACAACATAGGATTAGCAGTAAGAGCACCTACAAAGTAGGTCTCAGAAAGGAACTTGACAAAGCATTGAAAAGTTTCAGTTGCTTGGTTTGCATCCAGAAATGCAAGAAAGTTGGTCTCCCTGGGGATAAAGGGTACAAGATTGTTGGCTGCCATTGATATGAGTATGAAGTTTAGTGGGTAAAAGAAATTTGTGAGAAAGGAGTGAAAATGAGAGATAAATCGATTTTTGATTGAAAAGCTAGGTCACTTGAGTTCTCGAAAGCTGTAAGTATGTATATGTATCAGGAAGTCTGGGTATTTATAATAAAAGCTAATGACTTGTCGAGAAGTTAAAAATAGACGTTTGGCATATACTTATCGAGAAGTCATTTTGAAGTGAGAGACATCTCGATAAGTCATTTTATTTATTTTTGTAGAAAATAAATAAAGATTGACTTATAGAGATGTAAAATAAATACCCAGTTTGTCCAAATTGGACTAAAAAGTTTCTAATTTTTATTTGAATAAAGTCAAAATAAAATCAGAATATTTTTGTCAAGAGTATTTTACCAAAAATAATTTATTAGATTAAATTATTTCAGTTTTGAGTTATTGATAAGTCTAAAAATAATACTTGTAGAGAACTCTGTAAGTTAGCACTTGTAGAGAACTCTACAATGACTTATCGATAAGTCATAATAATGCTTGTCGAGAAGTCACTCGAGAAGTCAGTAAATTGACTTGTCGAGAACTCATTCGAGAAGTCTTAAAATGACTTGTCGATAAGTCAGTTAGACTTATCGAGAACTCAGTTCTCTATATACCCCTAATTAATTTAATTATGCCTTGTGTTAATTTTACATATTGAGAATGTAAATTAACAACTTAGCAGTTTACTTAGAATTTGAAAAATTCCAAGTTGAATTTTCATTTTTGAAGAATAAATATGCAGAGATTTCTGAAATATTTATACTTCATATTTCAGTTAATTTCTAAAAAAATCAAATTAATTTATATTTACTGGAAATTAATCAGCTGCAACACATTAGCTGAGTTTTTGCCTTAGGATAAAGAATTTAGCATTCCAATTTCACCTATAAGTCTAGTGAAAGTAGCTTCATCCAAAGGTTTAGTAAAAATGTCAGCTAATTATTTTTCTGTTGGAACAAAAATAAGCTCAATGGTACCATTTGTAGCATGTTCTCTAATAAAATGGTACCTTACATCAATGTGCTTTGTCCTAGAATGATTAACTGGATTAGCCACAATAGATATAACACTAGTATTGTCACACATAATAGGAATTTTCTCTAACACTAGGCCATAGTCAATTAGCTAATTTACAATCAAAAGCACTTGACCACAACAACTTCCAACAACTATGTATTCAGCTTTAACTATGGAAGTTGACACATATTATTATTTCTTGTTATGCCAGGATACAAGTCTTTGTCCAAGAAACTGACAACTCCCACTTGTACTCTTCCTGTCCACCCTGCATCCAGCAAAATCTGCATTTGTGTAACCAACAACTTCAAAACCAGTTCCCTTAGGATACCATAATCCTAAGTTAGGAGTCCCCTTCAAGTATCTGAAAATTCTTTTAACAGCCATCAAATGTGATTCTTTTGGATTGACTTGAAATCTTGCACAAAGACATGTTGCAAACATTATGTCTGGTCTACTTGCAGTCAAGTAAAGCAATGATCCAATCATTCCTCTATAGCTTGAAATATCTACACTTTTGCTTTTTCTGTCTTCATCCAACTTTGTTGCTGTAGACATAGGTGTAGAAGCAGGTGAACAATCAACCATACCAAACTTCTTTAATAAATCCTTGACATACTTAGTTTGGCTGATGAAGATTCCATCATTTCTTTGACTAACTTGAAGTCCAAAAAAGTAACTTAATTCCCCCGTCATGCTCATTTCATATTCACTCTACATAAGCTTAGAAAATCTTTGGCACAACTTTTCATTTACAGAGCCAAAGATAATGTCATCTACATAGATCTGGACTAGAATCATGTCATCACCTTGGTTTTTGTAGAAGAGAGTCTTGTCTATGGTACATCTAGTAAAACCATATTTAAGCAAGAATTCTGACAATGTATCATACCAAGCTCTAGGTGCCTGCTTTAATCCATATAGAGCCTTGAGTAGTATGTACACAAAATTTGAAAATTTTGGATCTTCAAAGCCAGGTGGCTGTTGCACATACACTTCTTCTTCTAACTCACCATTTAAGAAGGCACTCTTAACATCCATTTGATACATTTTGAAATTTGAGTATGCAGAAAATGCTAGAAAAATTCTTATTGCTTCGAGTCTTGCAATTGGAGCAAAAGTTTCATCATAATTAATTCCTTGTTCCTGTGAGTAGCCTTTTGCAACCAACCTTACTTTGTTCCTGGTAACCACACCATTTTCATCCATTTTGTTCCTGAACACCCACTTTGTTCCAATTACACTTCTATTCTTTGGTGCAGAACTAACTCCCAAACTTTGTTTCTTTCAAACTGATTGAGCTCCTCTTGCATAGCAGATCTCCAATCAGGGTCCATTAGAGCTTCTTCGGTTTTCTTGTACTCAACTTGAGATAGAAAGCATGCATGTAGGCACTCATTAGCAGTTGCACTCCTAGTCCTTACACCAGCATTTGGATCACCAATTATGTCATTTGGGTTGTGACTTCTATCCCATTTTCTGGTGTGAGTTTGTTGACTGGTGCCTTCATCATTTTCTTCATTATTGGTATGATTTGTAGATTCTTCTTCTCTTTCTCCCCTTGAGTTTGTGCTATCAAAATCAGGTGTTTGAGATGAGCTTCCATTTTCATGATTCTCTTGTCCTGTAGATTCTTCATTAATTATTTGTTGTGCATTATCTTTAGCTTCTTCATCAGAATCACTATTGATGTTAAGATTTTCAAATACAAGGGCTTCAGCTTCATTCTCATCAAGGCATTCCAAGCCTGGACATTTGTCATCATCAAAAGTCACATCTGTGCTTTTCATGATTTTCTTTTGATCAACCACATAAACTTTGTAGGCAGTTCTCTCCAATGAATATCCCAGAAAAATTGCTTCAAAAACCTTTGAGTCAAATTTTCCCACATATTCAGAGTTGTCTTTTAGAATGTAACACTTGCTTCCAAACACATGAAGATGCTTTACTGTAGGCTTTCTTTTAGACATGATTGAGTAGGTGATTTGCCATGCATTTTGTTGATGAGATATCTGTTTTGAGTGTAGCATGCAGTATTGACAACTTCTTCCCAAAAACTAGTTGGCAAGTTGGCATCCTGTAGCATTGTCCTTGCAGCTTCCACTAATGTTCTATTCTTTCTCTCAACTACACCTTTTTGTTGAGGTGTTCTAGCTGCAGAAAATTCTTGAACAATGCCTTTGCCTTTACAGAATTCACTCAATGTTGCATTCCTGAATTATGTACCATTATCACTCCTCAATCTTTTCACGCAGTTATGATCTTCAGCCTGTTTTTCTATCTTCTTTATGTGCTCAATTATGATGTGTGGAGTTTCATCTTTAGAATGCACAAACTCTACCCAGGTGTATCTTGAGAAATCATCCACCATCACAAGTGCATATTTATTTCTTGAAATTGATAAGACATTTACTAGCCCAAACAAGTCCATGTGAATAAGTTACAAAGGTGCACTTATGGAATTCACAGTTTTTGACTTGTGACTTGATCTTTTCATTTTTCCTTTCTGGAAGGCCTCACAAACTTCAATTTGAGAAAACTCCAGCTTTGACATGTCTCTCACCAACTCTTTCTTAACCAGAGTGTTGATTGACTTGTAGTTTAGATGTGAGAGTCTCTTGTGCCATAGTTTGTTTTGCTCTGTGGATGCCTTGTTGTAGAAGCAACAAATTCCACCCTCATTTGTTGAGTCCAAGTCTGTAACAAACAAGTTTCCTTTCCTTGCTCCTTTTAGAGCAACTTCACCAGTTTTCTTGCTGATAAAAGTGCATTCTTTTTTGTTGAATAAAACTTCAAAACCTTTGTCTGCAAATTGGCTGACACTGAGAAGATTCACTTCAAGACCAGCTACCAGTGCTACATCATCAATGACAATATTTCCAGAAACAATCTTGCCATATCCCATTGTGAATCCTTTGCTGTTGTCTCCAAAGGTCACCAAAGGGCCAGCCTTATCCTCAAATTGTAATAGCAGGGCTTTATCACCTGTCATGTGCCTGGAACATCCACTGTCAATGATCCATATGACCTTCTTCATTTTGCCCTGCACACAATGAGTTTTAAGTGTATTTAACAACCCAAGCAATGTTGGGTACTTTCTTCTTATTAACTGATCTAGCATAAGTAGAGTGAGTTATTTCTGATAAAATAGAATTCAGTGACTGTTGTGCATTTTCCTTGTTAGGTCACACACATTGTAGAAGGGGGTTGAATACAGTGTATAGCACAATCAAATCAAATTCAAATAACACAACAGAAAACAGACTTTATTCAATGCAATAAACTCTGTTACAATATGGAACTGTCCTCTCTCAGTGATGAACAAATATCACGAGAGCTGTTATGGTTACAATGAATAATATTCTCGATAATGATAACACTTATAGTGTAAACCCTATGTCTGTGTTTATATATCACACAGTTATAAGATAATCGCTAATTGATATGGAATATAATTCTGCTTCCTAAAATATATCAATCAGTTATCTTTTCTTCCAAGTATTCCATTCTTCACAGAATTCCTTCATCATGCATATCTCTTCTTACATTTATCTTGATCTTCTTTCCTTTCAATCAGCCGCCTTCCTTATCTAAAAGTTTCCTTTAAGTCCTGATATTATCTTCTGATAAATATCTCCTGAACCTTAAGTACTGATCACTTAAGTTCTGACTTCAGTATAAGTGCTGATTTCAGTTAAGTACTGATTTGTCCTGTTTAAGTAAGATCTGAAAACTAAACATAAATCATATTAGACATGACATTATCAAATATATCTAACAATCTCCCCCAACTTGTAAATTAGCATAATATACAAGTTTAACAGATATTTGATGATGTCAAAAACATTAAGTACAAATGCATGAGAAATTGACTAGATAACTACAACTTACAGTCCTTAAAGCTTTACCAACTTTAACTTCTGATAACAACTTCAGTCTGTATACATATCAGAATTTGAGCAGTTGTAGATCTTGACTTGGCTTCACTTTCTGATCACTTTGATGTCAGGAGTTGTTCTGAGATAGTTCTTTAACAAACATCTCTCAACATATCTGAGTTCATCAATCATCCTCCTTTTAGCATCTTTGAGTTCTGCAGTATCTTCACCAGTTTGGAAGATAGCATATCTGAGATCATTAATTTTTGCTTTTCTCAACTCCTGATCTAGTCTTATGACATAGGCTTTGTCAGACTCTAGTGAATTCAAGTCCCTTAATACCAAGATATGTTCTGATCTGTGCAGTATTAGGCTTCATATCAACAATATCACCCTTGTGATCTCTGTACTTTGGACAATATGTGCTGTCAGACTTTACAGAATAAAGCCTTTTCTTTTCTGAATTTGAGTCTTCAAATAGTTTGCAGCACTTTCTGTTATTCTGTCATTCACTTGAAGTAAGAATAAAACATGTTCTAGTTCTTCAAAATTCTTCAGTGGTATAACATTTTCCCTTATATGGTAAACCCTACCATCTGTCATGAAATATAACAAGATGTCTTCTTTTAAGAAGGTATGGTAAACCATCTGTACAGATTCTAGTTGATTCAATCTTTCAGGAGTTGCTCCAATACCTGGTTCACTTAAGGAAGTCGGATCATTGGTTGTGTTTTGCACTCTTCTTTCATCAGCACTACCCAATCCAGATTTATCTCTTGCTTCCTTTCCAGTAACCACTCTTGCTTCAAAAACACTTGCTGCAGTCTTCAAAGGTTGAGTCTGTTTGGCTTTAGTGAATCCTGGTAGGAGTAACTTTGAGGATTTAATATGAGCAATTTCAGAGGTTTCCTTTGATTTATCTTCTGATATCAAGTCAACTTGAGCCATGTCAGAGGTTGCTTGCTTCATGGTTATATCAGAACTAACTATATCTTGATTCTGAACAACTTGAGCCATGTCAGAGGTTGTCTTAGAAATCTTCCTTGAAGTCAGAGTAAGATCAACATCTTCAACAGAAATTTCTTCATCCATAGGAGGCACATAAACCTTTATAGGTTCACCAACTTTTTCTTTTCTCTTGGACCTTGAATCTATCTGCAATTATGATTTGGCCTTGGTTGCCACAGGATTTGTCCTTTCTTTTATCACAATGCCTTTAGCCGTAGGAAGTTTCTTTTTAACAACAGAAGCTTCAGATTTGGAGTTCACTTTTTCTGACTTAAGCCTAGCTTCTTCTTCCATTAGACTCTCAAAGTCCATTCCTGGATTTTCTTTCAGAAATAACTGTCTTGAAATTTCTTCATCAAGATCCAAAAGTTCATCAGAACTTATCCTTTTACCAGTATCAGAAGTTATTCTTCTCCCAGTATCAAAACTTGTTCTATGACTTGTAGTTCCAGCTCTTCTTGATGTGAGACCTCCACCTTGACCACGACCTCCACCCATTCCAGAGTTTCCCGGGTCATTACCATCATCCTTTTTCTTCAGCGTCTTATCAGGTTTGCATTTGGACTTAATTACTTTCTCCCCCCTTTTTGGCATCAGCAGGTAAAAGAAGAGAGAGAAGCAATTCCACTGAGGATTGGATCTCATTGAGTTGAGATTGCTGAGAAGCTTGATTTTTCAAAATTTCATCAATCTAAGATTGTTGCTTCTCTTGGGTTTTCTCAATGTAGGTAACTCTGTCAAAGGTAGGTTTGAAGAAGTTTTTCTTTTCAAGTTTCATAGTTATTTATTGCTTGAGTAAAGCTTCTTGAATTTTATGCACCTCGGCATGAGTTCTTGAGTGTTGACCTTGAAGATGTCTAGTACTCAAAGCAGTATCTCTCAGCTGTGTTTTGAAATCATCATTAACTAACATCTCATCAGCTTTTGCAAAGTGATCAGCAAGAATCTTTTCAGAAGGAATAAAACTGACTGAGTTCCATTCCTTAGTCCACTCCTGTCCATTAGGAGTCTCACTCCAAGGTACTGGTGCATCTCCTCTAACAAACTTTTTAACTAGTTCAGCTTTTGAAGGAGCTTGTAGAGGTGCATGTCCAGAAGGACCAGCTTCATCAGCATCTGCATTTGTAGCAGCATCACCAGTATCATCAGCATTTGCAGCATCAGAATTACAGAGTCAACATCCTCTGATAAAAGAATAGTATGAGAGGCTATGGAGGCTTCAACATCATCGTCTAAGTGCTGATCTGCGTCCAAGTTCCGATCAACAACCATATTCTGATGCTCACCTATAGTCTGATCTTCAATGTCTAGATGCAGAGAAGGTGTTGTAGACAATTCTGGAGTAACATCAGCATCAGAAATTGGTGTTGTTGATGGATTGATTGGAGCTGGTGGAGCTTCTAAGTAGAGAACCTCAGGCACAATTAGGTTGTGAATATCAATCTCAGCACTTGTGCCTGGGTCTACAGTAGATACTGGTTCATTTACAGGAGACACAGGTGGTGTAGATACTTTATCTTGAGCAGTTTCCTGAGTTGGTGACAATGGAGGTGTAGATGCAGTAGCTTCAACAAATTCTGGCTCTTTTACGATCAGAGATTTCTGATCTCCTTCCTTAGCTGCTGCTTCCTCATCCTCTGAAACTGACTCAGCCCTGTACCTTTGTGCTCTCTGTTTCTTGTATCTCTTTGAAGGTGGAGATTCCTTGGGAGTTTCATCAGAATACATCCTTCTAAGCCTTTTGAGAAGCTTAGAACCCCCAATATCCTTCTGAAAAGAGACCTTCTCAGCTTCTTTGACAACAGGTTCTGACACAGGAACCTGTTCCTCACTGTCTGACTCATCTCTTAGAACAATCCTCCTTCTCTTCTGTTGTGTCCGAGGTACAGTCTTTGTCCTCTTGGGCTTTGAAGATGAAGGCCTCACAGTATGTACTGATGATGAAGGTTGAGATATCTGTGAAGGTTTGAAATATGTTCTGATAGAGGGTTGAGTAGGTTGAGGTGTATATGTGGTATGTTCTGATGGTTCTTGTGGTGTCTGGGTTGTGCTGGTGGGTTGAACATCAGGGTAAACATATCTGTAGGTTTGAGGATCAGCATTTACCAGGATCTATTTTATAGACCGAGGTATCTGTAAGGGTCTAACCACCTTTTTCTTAAGGTCAGCATTTACCAAGTCATTAAAAGCTCATTTTGCAAGCTTAAAGGGTGGAATTAAGTCAGTGGTAGGTTGGGGTTCATCAGTACAACAAAAGTTATAAATAAGCTGACAGAATCTAGCAAAGTACACTACATTCCTATCTTCTGTCATCCTATCCCCTATAAAACCTAGCACAACACTTGCAAAATTAAAATGAGTTTGGTGAATAATAACATACCCGATGTGCTGACTCATAATTGGAATGGCATCAAAGTTGGAACACTTATTGGCGAATGCCTTAGTGATGCAGTCGAAGAAAAAGCTCCATTCCTTCCTGTTATGTGCCCTTTTCAACTGTCCAAGCTTGGCCAAACTCTTCTCATACCCCAAATTGGCCATGAGCTGTTGTAGAACAGGTTCCTCCGCTGTTAAAAAGTGCAGCCTTCTGGTTAGTGGAGAGCTTTACGAACTGCTCCAGGAGTTACCACATGCTCAACATCATTCACTTCAAAAATAATGCTTGGAGTACCAGTAGCACCACCATTATCAAAATGCCCAGTCCGCCAGAATGTCAGAACTTGTTGGCTTGAAATGACTTGAGGTTGGGTCAACGCATACCCAATCTCACTGTGTGCTAGAATATCTTACACAAAGTGCAAATCAGATGGAGCTTCAGCATTGTTCAAGATTGAAGTTGTTGGGTACAAACTTGGCTACATCTATAATCAAATCCTTAGGTGCCATGAGAAAAAATGAGAAATTAGGTTGCCTGTAAGGTGTTTGATAAAATGTCTGTATGAAAAAGCGTCAGTAGATGAGAGAGAATAGAAGTAAAGAGAGAGAGATAAAATGTGAAAGTAAATAAAAGATTTAACAATCTTTTCTCTCTTTTACTTATACACGGTAGAAAAAGTAACCGTTGGGACACCTGTCAGACATGCAGCAGTAAAAGATAATTATTGGGTATGGGAAGTCAGTAATCATTACTTATCACATGCAGTTTTTCAAGGAAAAACCGTTTCACTTACCAAGTAATCCCATTAATCAAGGTAGTTCAGTTTTATTTTAAAATTTAAAACTGTTCCCACTTAATAAATTATTTTCACCGCGAGACCAATATTCTGTAAAAATATGACAAATGAGAGAATAACAAAAAATAAATCAAGTAAATAAATCCTGCCACGTCAGAATCAGAACTTGATTTGTATCAGAGCTAAAAAGGTCATCAGAATATGGGTGAATCAGGATTTAAAAATGCATCAGAATATCAAACGACTCAGAGACAAAATTTTGCATAAATATAAAATTTCATTAATATATTGAGCAAATACATTTCATGAAATTTAAATTACATCACAAAATTACAAGATTGTCCTAAGCTACAAATCCTAACATCAACAACTTTTGTCCTAAGCTAAGAAGCCAGACAAAGCTGATGGTGAAGAGAAACAGGTAGGAGAAATTATTTCTTCTTCCTACTCTCAACAAAAAGAACAGCAAGACGAATAATACGCTCCTGCTGTCAAAGAGCTTCCAGCCGTTCCTCTTCCAGTCGCTCAAGATGGCGATGGTAGTCCATGTAGAAGAACAAGAGGTCTGTGAGGACCTCTTGGGGAACCGAGTCTCAAATCTCATCAGGAATGCCTGTAACATGCCATTCCTGCTGCCATTCTGTACACCTCATGGTAAGAGTAAAAGTATCATAGTTCAGAGCTAAGTCGTAATGAACCATGGTTGTGATGAGAAAAAAAGAAATGAGTTTGAGAGTTTGAGAGAAAATGAGAGATGTGTTGGCTGAGGTGTTGTTTTATATAGCCAAAGAATGCCAAGAGACTTAAGAAAAATTGAATAGTGATAGGTAAAATTAATTCTACCTCGTCTCCCTAGACTGATGAGAAGAAAAACAGCCATTGGAAGTGTAAAACAAGGTTTAATGCGCACAAGAAACAAGTAAAACTGACTGTGCATAGACGTGTACCACTAACCCAAATTATATTGACTGTTAATATCTCACCCAAACATATTCTGATTTTAAATAAGACTGTTTCAGATTTTAATCACAAATTAGTCAAGTAAAGAATCAGAGTGGAATATCAGAACTTAGACTTATATCAGAACTTAACAGTCATCAGAACATGATTTCTTAACTCGAAAAGTGAATGCCTATTTCTGTTATTCTTCACACAAATTCTGATTTCATTTATTTCAGAACTTAATCATCAGAACTTCCATCAGAAATTGTCCTCAGAATTTATGCAACTGACACTTAAACGTTCATCTAAAGCAACATTTATCACCAAAGTAATTTTCATCATTCATATGGAGTGTATGTGTGTGCAGTAAGGTAAATATCAGATAAAGATTAAAGTCTGATTCACTTCAGTACATCTTAGAAATAAGTCATAACTAAGAACTTTGCTCAAAATCTGTCATGATTCTAAAGTCTACTTTAGAATGAGTTCATGCATGAGTTCACCTCAACTACTTTGTGCTCATTTTATGCATCTTTTGAAATTCCATTTTACAGTGGCTTTTCAGTGTAAGTGAGTCACAACTGCTTATCAGAATTTATGTTATAATCAGAGTATTTCTCCAGTAATCATAGAGTGTGAAAAGTCACCAAGAAAAATATTTATTTTTGCTTTTCTGATGCGTATTACTTAATACCAGCAATGCACTTGGGTCTTCCCTTCCACAGTTTTTACTCTAGATCTCAAAGGAGTACCTGATATTTATTCTTTTTCTTTTTCTTTTCTTTTGATAAGTGAGGCTTATCAGCACTTAGTAAATTCACCAGATTTAATAACATCAGAACTTAACAGATGAGAAGCACTATTCTAGTTGTTGACTTAGTAATAAGATAAACAAAGTAAACTTAACTAAGCCCAATATCAGAATTTGCTTGTGTCAATAGCTTTCCACATAAATAATTACTTCTAACATGGGATTTGTTAGTATATTAAAGACTACCAGGTCATCATCTAGCATAGTTATCCTCATTGGATTGAACAATCACAGAAACATTCATATCACTGTCAGAGTTTAGAAATTCACATCAGACAACAATCAGTACTTAAGCAATTTTCAATTAAGCACATAATACACAAAGATAGTAATATCTGTAAATACTAATCATAAAATCTGATGCATCAGAACAAAAGCTAAGCAGATTTAGAGAAAGAACCTGAAACCATTCCAAGTTCATTTACCAATCTTGTAAAAGTAGCTTCACATAGTGGTTTTGTGAAGATATCTGCTAGTTGTTGATCTGTTGGAACAAAGTGCAATTCCACTGTACCTTTATCCAAATGTTCCCTGCTGAAGTGGTACCTTATGCTGATGTGCTTTGTCATTGAGTGTTGAACTGGATTACCTGTCATAGCAATAACACTTTGATTATCACATTAAATAGGGATTTTAAAATATGTTAACCCATAATCCAATAACTGATTCTTCATCCAAAGAATCTGTGCACAACAGTTTCCTGCAGCAATGTACTCTGCTTCTGCAGTTGAAGTGGAAATTGACTTTTGTTTCTTGCTAAACCAAGAAACCAATCTGCCTCCAAGAAATTGGCAGCTTCCACTTGTGCTTTTCCTGTCAATTTTACAACCTGCAAAATCTGCATCTGAGTAACCTATTAGTTTAAAGTCTGATTCTCTAGGATACCATAATCCCAGATCAACTGTTCCTTTAAGATACTTGAAAATTCTTTTCACAGCTGTTAAGTGAGGTTCTCTTGGATCTGCTTGAAATCTTGTACCAAGACAGGTAGCATACATGATATCAGGTCTACTAGCAGTTAGATATGTTGGATTTTAAACGCAGCGGGGGCATGGCAAAACACTTTTACACATATAAAATCCAAATAAAAGCATACAGATCATGAATAAAAATTCGAGGGATCGAATCTAACCTTTAAAAATAATTCGGAGACAACGATCAGAGATCCTTAGCAGTTGCTCCTCAAGTGTGAAACACTCCACCGGTATCCACCAAGAAAACGATGTTAAGGAGGAGGAAGGAGGTAGAGAGAATTGGGTTTTCCAAATTTTTTGGGTTTTGTGTGGGTTAAAATAAAATTAGGGTCTATAATAGTGTATTTATAGGCAAAATTTTCAGCTGAAATTTTCCCATAAATATTATTATTATTATCCCATTTATTATTCTCATTAATAATTAAAACACCTTTTAATCATTAATCCTTTTTCTAAACACTTTAGAAATAATTCTCTCTCTTGATTTAATTTCCAAAAATTAAATTCTTTAATTAATAATATTAAGAACTTTTCTTAATTAATTTATAATCAATTAAATCTCATTTAATCAATTATTAAATTTGCCAATTAATTATTTATTTCATAAATAAATAATTATTAGCCATTATTAATTAATTTCTCCACCATTAAATCATTCCCTTTTTATGGTGTGACCCTGTAGGTTCAATATTAAGCCGGTAGTAGAAATAAATAATAATAAAACTATTTTATCATTATTTATATAAATTCTCTAATTTATTAAATATGATTAATTAATTAATCACATTTATTCTACATCGTGAGTGATGCTTCTCAACATATCGCGACTATCCGGATAATATGAATCCACTGCTTAGAATACCAAGAACCTGTCAGTGAATAGTTACCGTACAATAAACTCCTTCTACCCTACAATGTCCCGATTAAATACAAGGCATGGATCTCGTGTCAAGCCTATCTAATTCAATCACTTGCTTACCATTTACTATGCGTAGTTCTATGCAAATTAAAAACTCTTTTCTAATTTCATTCACTCTGGCCAGAGATTCCTGAACTAGCATAAGTGGATCAGCCTTGAACATTCGCTTCCTTCACTGGAAGGGGTAGATCCTTTATTGATCATACACTATCTTCGTGTACAAATTCCTATACCCAGAAGAGCCCTAATAATTGTCCCTGGAGACTAAGAACTAAACCAAAGCATAGTTCAGTGTACACAAGATGACTATGATGACCTCAAGTCTAAGGATACTTGTACAACTATCACTATGTAAACAACTGCTGACACGTGAGTGAACTCCATCAGTTGTTCAGCTGTGCGAGTCATGTTTAGTGAACTTATTCTATAATAAGCACCTACATACTAGCTATAGTGTCACCACACAAATGTCTATGAGAACAGACATCCTTCATAATGAAGCAAACATAGTATGTACCGATCTTTGCGGATTATTAATTACCAG
Source organism: Apium graveolens (assembly GCF_009905375.1). Taxonomy (NCBI): domain Eukaryota; kingdom Viridiplantae; phylum Streptophyta; class Magnoliopsida; order Apiales; family Apiaceae; genus Apium; species Apium graveolens. The sequence continues at coordinate 10,721,858 of NC_133648.1, read as the reverse complement.
TTAGTAATCCTATGATCAGGAACTATTTAAGTTTAGAGTTATCATCTTTTTAGGTCTCACTATTATGATCTCATCATAATCCATAAAAAGCTTTACTCTAAACTATGGTATATCTTATTTAAACACTTAAATAGATAAAGCCCGTAATAAAAACAAAACAAGTCTTTTATTAATATCAATGAAATCAAAACAGATTACATAAAAGTTATTCCTAAATCCTTATACATGATTGGACTTAGGACATATTCCTTTCAATCTCCCACTTGTACTAAAGCCAATCACTCTGGTATCTAATACCCATCTTGTCTTTATGACGATCAAAGTGACTTTCATAAAGTAGCTTTGTGAGTGGGTCTGCTATGTTGTTATGTGTGTCAACTCTAATTCAATACAATACAAGAAATGTTACCGCACTCCCACTAACCCTTTTGTAGACGCATGGTTCATCTATGTTTTTTGATAAAATCAAACTCTTTGATTATCTCATCAAAACGAATGTTCCATCTTTCGAGAAGCTTGCTTTAAACTACATATGGTTCGCAGCAGCTTACACACTAGGTTTTCATTTCCCTTGGAAAGAAAACCATCTGGCTATTTGCCAGATCACATAGTCGTAGTAAGCAGCATTCGCAAGCAAAATCCGAACTGATTTTAACAGGGCTGCAGGTAAAAGGTTTCATCAAAGTCAATCCATTGCCTTTGTTTGAATCCTTTTCCCAAAAGCCTGGCCTTAAAGGTCTCCACCTGTCCATCTGCTATAATCTATCTTTTGTATACCGTATACATAGATTCCATTCTGGATTTCATGGCACTATGCCATTTCTCTGAGTCAACACTACTCATAGCCTCATTATAGGTCACAGGGTCGTCATCATTAATGATCGACAACTCATTGTCATTCTCAATGACAAGGCCATATTACCTCTCAGGTTGGCGAGACACTCTCCCTGATCTATGAATGGGCTGTTCCACAAAAGGTTGTTCAGTCAGAACAAGGTGTTTCCACTTGATCCGTAGTAGTTTGTGCTTCTTGAACTTTATCAAGTTCAATTTTGCTCCCACTGTTTCCTTCAAGGATAAACTCCTTTTCCAAGAAGGTAGAATGTCTGGAGACAAACACCCGATGATCGGTGTAAAAGTAATACCCTAAAGTCTCTTTAGGATATCCCACAAAACTACATTTTACGGATCGATATTCCAGCTTATCTGGGTCAACTTTCTTGACATAAGCTGGACATCCCCAAATCTTAACGTGTTTAAGACTCGGTTTCCTTTCTTTCCATATCTCATACGGAGTTTGAGGAACAGATTTGGAAGGCACCTTATTCAGTAAATATGCTGAGGTTTCCAATGCATAACCCCATAGGAATACTGGAAGATTTGCATAGCTCATCATGGACCGAACTATGTCTAACAAAGTTCGATTTCTCCTTTCAGATACTAATCTGGAGGAGTCCACTGGGAGACTATACCATTTACTTTGAGATAATCCAGAAACTCTCCGTTCAAGTATTCACCACCTCGATCTAATCGAAGAGTTATAATACTATGTTTGGTTGTTTCTCCACTTCATACTTATATTCTTTGAACTTTTCAAAGGCCTCAGACTTGTGTTTCATCAAACACATATCCGAATCCAGATCTATCATCTATGAAAGTAATGAAGTATGAAAATCCACCCATGGCTTGCGTAGACATTGGTCCACATACATCTGTGTGTACCATTCCTAGCAAATTTGCAGCCCTCTCTCCATGTCTACTAAATGGAGACTGCAATGCCACTATAAAGTGAGATTTTCATCATCCCTTTTCTTTTATTAGTTTGTTCAATCTGAAATAAATTATGTCACATACATACAGACCATTATTTAAAGCACCACGTCCATAAAGAATATTATCTCTAAGAATAGAACATTCATTATTCTCAATAATAAATGAAAATCCAGCCAAGTCTAATATGGGAATAATATTCCTCACAATCGAGGGAATAAAATAACAATTATTTCAAACAATAGTCTTGCCCGTAGGCCTATGTAAATGAAATGATTCTACATCTTCAGCAGCAACTCTTGCTCCATTTCCATCAGTAGAATCACCTCCTCTTCCTCAAGAGTCCTACTTCTCCTTGGTCCCTGCAACAAATTGCAGATTTGAGAACCACAGGCGGTATATAATACCCAAGTAGAAATTTGATTTAATGACATATTAATTTCTATCATGAACATACCTGAATCAGAAGCGGTAGTCTCACTACCCTTCTTCTTCTTCAATTCTGCAAGGTAAACCTTGCAGTTCCTCTTCCAGTGCCCCACCTTGTTACAGTGAAAGCAAACAACTTTGCTCTTGGGGTCTTCAGCTTTTGGTGGAACCGGCGTTTTCTCACCTACTTTCTTCTTCTTGGAAGGGTTCCTCTTCCTTTTCTTAGGATTGGAACCTTCACCAATTAGAAGAACATAACTCTTCTTAGGGGGAAAATTTGATTCCGCAGTCTTCAACATGTTGTGGAGTTCAGGCAGGCTGACATCCAACTTATTCATGTGAAAGTTCACAACAAACTGCGAGAACGAACTCGGAAGCAATTGCAAGACCAGGTCTTGGCTCAGCTCCCCATCCATGACAAAACCAAGTTGTCCAAGGCGTTCAATCAAATTGATCATCTTAAGTACATGGTCATTCACATATGATCCCTCAGACATCCTACAACCGAACAGCTCCTTCGATATCTTATATTGAGCTGTCCTCCCCGCCACATCATACAACTCTTGTAGATGCATGAGGATAGTGTGAGCATCTATATGCTCATGTTGCTTATGTAGCTCAATGTTCATGGAAGCTAGCATGATGCATTGAGCAACATTTGCATCATCTATCCACTAACGATACACAACATGTTCATCATTATGTGCATCACTAGCAGGTTCAGTAGGCTTAGGTGAGTCAATCACGTATTCCAGCTTCTCAATCCTGAGAACAATTCTCAAGTTTCGAAGCCAGTCAACATAATTAGGACCAGTCAATTTGTGAGCATCTAGTATGCTCCTGAGTGATAGTGCAGAAGACATAACGTACAAAGTAAATCTGTAAATGATAAACACATAACAACACTTAGCAAATATTCGATTTCATTTCAAAACACTATATGAATCGGGTCTTTATTCATAAGTGTGGCTCCCACTAGTTTTCCTAATTTATTCAACCCCCTACATGAAAAATTAAGCATTTATAATGCTAGTGGGAATAGGGATCCTACATTCCATTACACAACCCCGGCTGTGGCACGAAACGCCATGTAATGTTCAATAGGCAGACAACTCTTGTCAATTACATCTAATGTTATTCCCTAATCAAACTTTAGCCTCTTGAATAATTGAGTCACGGCTGTGGCATGACAAACTCAATATTTTAAGTCAAGTCTAACCCAACATTCCATACAATTGAATCAGTCCCCAAAGGCCCACGGCTGTGGCACATAACGACCTTTAGATTCTTATTCAATGTACACATCTCTATGTAATAGACAAGTATTTCTTATTTCGAAATCAAAGCCCTCAGCTGTAGCACGAACCGACAATGATTCAAAAATAAGAACTACTTTTCTATCATGTTGGAAGGCTATGACTGACACAAGCCCGTTGTATCATTGGCCAATTACTACTTGATATTATTTAATTTTAGAGGGATTATATTACGTTACAATCATAATCATATTATAAAGAGATTCTTCCTTTTAAATTAAATATTTCAAATCAATAATCAATAATCAGATGATTCCCAGATCGGGTGGAGCATTGTCAAGAGGCGTCACTTAATAACCCTTTCTTACAGATAGAAATCTGTTGTTGACAGAATCATCCTTTCTCTCATATCGAAAATTCATATTCAATTATGTGTTTCATAAACACAAGAATCTCATGATTGTATTCATAATATTATTAATAAGGTTATGAAACAATTTTACTATACTAGGTTGTCTAACAAACGCCTTATGTTCATTTAAGTTCACATAAATCTATCATCACATGATAAACTAAGCATATATCACATATATCAACATGAATAAACATCAAGGTAGGCATGTTATATCATCTAACACATTAGTCTAATCATTATACATCTCTATGTATCACATGAAGCATTTAAAATCAATTCAAACGATCAAAAACAGCTTTAAAACACTTCATGGAAATATAAACAGTTCAAAACTTTTATATAAACTAAAATTGATCACTCCATTAGATCCGTCTCGGAAAAACGAATCCAACGGTATATTGCACGCCCAAAACGGAGTTACGAAACTCCCAGAAAATCAATTTTAATATGGACAGTCGGGCTGTAACGCATTACAGGAACGCGTTACTAGACCTGTAACGCATTCCGGTGATGCGTTACACCCCTTTTAAGCCATTAAAAGATGTAACGCATTCCGTGAATGCGCCACAGGTGTGTAACGCATTCCCGGAATGCGTTACACCCCTATTTTTTTTTTTTGTTTTTCAGCAGCCGACAGCTTTCTTTCTCGGAATCCGCGCCGCCTGACAGAACCCGTCTTCTTTCTGTTCTTCTCCGTACAGCAGACATCACAGACAAATAGCAGTACAAACCACAGATGTATATAGATATATATACATACTTATAAACAATTTATATATATATATGATTTATTTAATACGAATTTTAATTGAAACAACTTCAAAAATTCATAATAAAAAATCTATACATCATAAAATTATGAAAAAAATACCCAGACGATCTACAACACTTGTAGAACCCAGATCAACATTCAAAATTATTCTGAGAAACGATTTCTCATCAGAAAAAATTAATCCATAATATAACTTGTAAAAATCATAATTAATTCATACAAGCACATAAAATTCTGAAATTTTTACCACAGATCTATATGCATACAACCTATGCTCTGATACCATTGTTGGATTTTAAACGCAACGGGGGCATGGAAAAACACTTTAACACATATAAAATCCAAATAAAAGCATACAGATCATGAATAAAAATTCGAGGGATCGAATCTAACCTTTAAAAATAATTCGAAGACAACGATCAGAGATCCTTAGCAGTTGCTCCTCAAGTGTGAAGCCTCCACCGGTATCCACCAAGAAAACGATGTAAAGGAGGAGGAAGGAGGTGGAGAGAATTGGGTTTTCCAAACTTTTTGGGTTTTGTATGGGTTAAAATAAAATTAGGGTCTATAATAGTGTATTTATAGGCAAAATTTTCAGCTGAAATTTTCCCATAAATATTATTATCATTATTATCCCATTTATTATTCTCATTAATAATTAAAACACCTTTTAATCATTAATCCTTTTTCTAAACACTTTAGAAATAATTCTCTCTCTTGATTTAATTTCCAAAAATTAAATCCTTTAATTAATAATATTAAGAACTTTTCTTAATTAATTTATAATCAATTAAATCTCATTTAATCAATTATTAAATTTGCCAATTAATTATTTATTTCATAAATAAATAATTATTAGCCATTATTAATTAATTCCTCCACCATTAAATCATTCTCTTTTTATGGTGTGACCCTGTAGGTTCAATATTAAGCCGGTAGTAGAAATAAATAATAATAAAACTATTTTATCATTATTTATATAAATTCTCTAATTTATTAAATATGATTAATTAATTAATCACATTTATTCTACATCGTGAGTGATGCTTCTCAACATATCGCGACTATCTGGATAATATGAATTCACTGCTTAGAATACCAAGAACCTGTCAGTGAATAGTTACCGTACAATAAACTTCTTCTACCCTACAATGTCCCGATTAAATACAAGGCATGGATCTCGTGTCAAGCCTATCTAATTCAATCACTTGCTTACCATTTACTATGCGTAGTTCTATGCAAATTAGAAACTCCTTTCTAATTTCATTCACTCTGGCCAGAGATTCCTGAACTAGCATAAGTGGATCAGCCTTGAACATTCGCTTCCTTCACTGGAAGGGGTAGATCCTTTATTGATCATACACTATCTTCGTGTAGAAATTCCTATACCCAGAAGAGCCCTAATAATTGTCCCCGGAGACTAAGAACTAAACCAAAGCATAGTTCAGTGTACACAAGATGACTATGATGACCTCAAGTCTAAGGATACTTGTACAACTATCACTATGTAAACAACTGCTGACATGTGAGTGAACTCCATCAGTTGTTCAGCTGTGCGAGTCATGTTCAGTGAACTTATTCTATAATAAGCACCTACATACTAGCTATAGTGTCACCACACAAATGTCTATGAGAACAGACATCCTTCATAATGAAGCAAACATAGTATGTACCGATCTTTGCGGATTATTAATTACCAGTTAGTAATCCTATGACCAGGAACTATTTAAGTTTAGAGTTATCATCTTTTTAGGTCTCACTATTATGATCTCATCATAATCCATAAAAAGCTTTACTCTAAACTATGGTATATCTTATTTAAATACTTAAATAGATAAAGCCCGTAATAAAAAACAAAACAAGTCTTTTATTAATATCAATGAAATCAAAACAGATTACATAAAAGTTATTCCTAAATCCTTATACATGATTGGACTTAGGACATATTCCTTTCAAGATAGAGTAGAGAGCCAATCATACCTCTGTAATCAGTAATATCTACTGATTTACCAGTATCCTTATTCAATTTTGTTGCAGTGGTCATGGGAGTGGATGCACTTGCACAATCTTGCATTCCAAATTTCTTCAGCAAATTTCTGGTGTACTTGGTTTGACAAATAAAAGTGCCTTCTTCATTCTGTTTGACTTGAAGGCCCAGAAAATAGCTAAGTTCCCCATCATACTCATTTGATATCTTGACTGCATTAGTTTGACAAACTTCTTGCAAAGTTTGTCATTTGTAGAACCAAAGATGATATCATCAACATATATCTGAACCAAAAGTAAGCCCTTTCCATGGTTGAGGTAGAATAGTGTTTTGTCTATAGTTCCTCTGTTAAATCCACTTTCCAGAAGAAACTGAGCTAAAGTCTCATACCATGCTCTTGGAGCTTGCTTAAGGCCATAAAGTGCTTTATCAAGCCTGTAGACATGATTTGGATATTTGGGATTTACAAAGCCTGGAGGTTGTTCAAGATATACTTCCTCTTCCAATTCTCCATTGAGAAAAGCACTTTTCACATCCATTTGAAAGACAGTAAACTTTTTGTGAGCAGCATAAGCCAAAAATATCCTTATGGCTTCCAATCTAGCAACTGGTGCAAATATTTCATCATAATCAATTCCCTCCTATTGAGAATATCCTTTTGCAACCAACCTTGCTTTATTCCTTGTAGTTATGCCATCACTATCAGTTTTGTTTCTGAACACCCATTTTGTACCAACAACAGATCTGTTCTTTGGTCTTGGCACTAGGGTCCATACTTTGTTTCTTTCAAATTCATTTAACTCTTCCTGCATTGCTTGCACCCAATCAGCATCTTGAAGAGCTTTTTCCACTTTCTTTGGTTCAGTCTGAGAAAGAAAAGAATTATAGAGACATTCACTTGAAGTAGTTGTTCTAGTTCTGACACCTGCATCAGGATTTCCAATAATTAAGTCAGGTGTATGTGATTTAGTCCACTTCCTTACAGATGGAAGGTTTTTTCTAGAACTGGATGCTCCCCCATGATCCATGCTATCTTCATCAACATTTTCTGATGCTCCCCCTGAAACTATGCTCTCTGAGTTGGATCCTTCAGAATTTAAGTTTTCAGAACTATCAGAACTTGGCTTATCAGAACTTGATGAATCAGAACTTGAAGAGCCAGTTGTATGTTCAGATGCGTCTTGAGATGTGGTTGTATCTTCAGTATGCTCCCCCTGCACAGGTGCATCTTCCTTTGACGTAGTCACCATAGTTTCAATAACATCAGAATTTAATCCATCAGAGTTTGCAGTATCAGGATTTTCAGTATCAAAGTTTAAGTCTTCATTTTCAAATCTCAGCTGATCATGATCATTGAAATCTTCAAGTCCAGTAATCTTCTTATCATCAAAGGAGACATTGATAGATTCCATGACAACCCTTGTTTGTAAATTGTAGACTCTGAAGGCTTTTATGGAAAGTGGATATCCAACAAAAATTCCTTCATCAACTTTTAAGTCAAATTTGGATAGCTGTTCAGGGTGAGTCTTAAGAACAAAACACTTACATCCAAATACATGAAAATACTTCAGATTTGACTTCTTTTTCTTCACCATCTCATATGGTGTCTTTCCATGCTTGTTAATGAGTGTTGCATTCTGAGTAAAATAAGCAGTCTGCACAGCTTCAGCCCAAAAATAGGTTGGTAGCTTTGCTTCATCAAGCATAATTCGTGCAGCTTCAATAAGAGTTCTATTCTTTCTTTCAACAACTCTATTTTGCTGTGGAGTTCCAGGGGCAGAAAATTCATGCTTGATTCCATTATCTTTGCAGAACTCTTCCATTGTCAAATTCTTGAACTCAGTGCCATTATCACTTCTTATGATCTTCACAGAATCTTTGACCAAATTATCCAGTTGCTTGACATGATCAGTCAAGATAGATGTAGTTTCACTTTTTGTGTGCAAGAAATACACTCATGTGTATCTGGTGAACTCATCCACTATGACCATAGCATATTTCTTCTTTGCAATTGACATGGCATTCACTGGACCAAATAGATCTACATGAAGTAGGTGATAAGGTTCAAAAATTGATGATTCAGTCTTGCTCTTGAATGAAGATTTTCTTTGTTTAGTCTTCTGACATGAATCACAGAGGCCATCAGGAGCAAATACTGATTTTGGCAGTCCTCTCACAAGATCTTTCTTGACCAGTTCATTTATATTGTTGAAATTTAAATGAGAGAGTTTCTTGTGCCAATTCCAGCTCTCTTCAATTGATGCTCTACTCATCAGACAGATTGCAGAACCATCAGTACTTGTTGAAAGCTTGGCTTCATAAATGTTACCATGCCTGTATCCTTTCAAGACAACTTTGCCTGTAGATTTGCTTACAACTTCACAGTGTTCTTTAAAGAAATCCACATGATAACCTCTGTCACAGATTTGAATAACACTCAGGAGATTGTGTTTAAGTCCTGAGACCAGAGCTACTTCTTTAATGATGACATTCCCAAGATTGATATTGCCATATCCCAATATTTTTCCAATGTTGCCATCTCCATAAGAAACACTTGGGCCAGCCTTCTCCACAAAGTCTGATAGCAGGGCTTTATTTCCAGTAATATGTCCCGAACATCCACTGTCCAGAACTAGGATGTTTTTCCTGTTGCCCTGCAATCACAAAGACCACTAATGATTGGTTTTAAGGACCCAGACTTGCTTGGATCCTGTGGCCTTATTAAGTTTGTTAACATTTGCAGCGGATTTAGCATCAGAGTTTATGTTAACATTTTTTTATCAACATTTATACTATCAGACTTTGTATCAGAACTTACACTAGAAGGAACAATGCTAACTTTCTTTAAAGAAGGTTTTATTTGATAATAATCATAGTACAAACTATGATATTCCTTACAAGTATAAATGGAATGCCATAAACTACCACAATAAAAACAAGGATTTTGTGGCCTATATCTAATAGACTGACTCTTAACTCCTTTCTTTGAGGGTAAGGAGTTTATGTTCTTATTCTTCCTGTAAAAAGAAGCCAGATGGTTAGAACTTCCACAGTTATGACATGTTTTTCTAGGAGCATTAGGAACAGGCTTATAATCATTGCTTTTATTCACACCTTCCTTTCCATTCCTATTTTTCCTAGGTGATTTTACCTTGTTTATATTCTTTACATCTTTCAGCTTATGCTTAAGCTGCTTCTTTGTCATTAAGCCTACGTTTACTTCAGTTGTCTTTTCCTGTTTTAGTTTGTCAGAAGTTAATTCCTCTTTAACTTCCGATTTCTCAGTTTCAGACTTTACAGCTACAAACTTAACAGGTTTTAACTTTGGTTTTTGTTTAACAACTATAGGCTTAATTTCTACAGTTCCTTTATCATTCTTATCATCTCCATAACCTAAGCCCTCTTTCCAGTTTCCACTACTTAACAAATTTTGAGTTGTTCTGCCAGAGTTAGTCCAAGTCCTGATAATCTCTCTTTCCTTTTCCAACTCAGTTTTTAGAGATTCATTCATTTTAAGTACTTCATCCCTAACATAGAAAGCATCATCTCTATCTTTCTGAGTTTGATGGAACATGACTAACTCTTTTTCTAAATAATCATTCCTCTTTTTACAAGCAAGATTTTCAGAAGTTAATCTTTCACATGTTAAAGTTTGATCTCTATAACTAATGAACATGGTTTAAGATATCTTCTCAACTCATTAATATCATCAGTATGAAAGGCATAAGTAGTTTGAGGTACCTATAACTCAGCAGCTTTAGGACTGCTATCAGCATTTGTCATATCAGCATTTGCCATCAAGGTATAGTTCTCCTCACTTTCAGAATCTGAAGTGTCTGTCCAGCTGTTCTTCTTTGTGACAAGAGCCTTGCCTTTGTCACTCTTCACTTTCTTGCAATCAGGAGATATGTGGCCTTTCTCACCACAGTTGTAGCATTTGACATTTGTGTAATCTCCTCTGTCAGACTTCCCTCCTTTGCCTTCAGATTTTCTGAAATTCTTCTTATCAGAACTTGCACCTTTCCTGGAAAACTTCTTTCCCTTCCTGAACTTTCTGTATGCAATCCTTGTGATTCCTTTCACCATAAGAGCACACAGCTTCATCATCTCTTCATCAACATCCATCTCAGGCAAGCTTTTAGTTTCTGAGTCATCATCACTATCAGAACTTAATGACTCAGTATCAGACTTTGTAATGAGCGCTTTTCCTTTGCCTTTTCTTGAGGTAGCTGCCTTGGGGGATTCTTCTTCAGCCTTAAGAGCAACTGTCCTTGACTTTCCCCCTTTCCTCTTGCTTCTTTGTTCCATCTCAAGTTCATGAGTCTTGAGCATCCCATATATTTCATCAAGAGTTGTTTCTTCAAGATTATAGTTGTCTCTTATAATTGTTGCCTTCAAATCCCAACTTTCAGGAAGAGCTAACAGAAATTTAAGGTTTGAATCTTCAAGATCATACTCCTTATCAACCAGTGACAAATCATTCAAGAGTTTGACAAATCTGTCATATAGATCAATCAATGACTCATTAGGCTTTGAGTCAAAGTGTTCATACTCTTGAGTGAGTATTGTCTTCCTGTTCTTCTTAATCGAATCAGTTCCCTGGCACCTTGTCTCCAAGGCATCCCATATCTCCTTTGCAGTCTTGCAGTTAATTACCCTGTTTGACATTACATTATCAATGGCACTATGCAGCAAGTGTCGTACCTTAGCATTCTTAGCAATTGATGCGATATCTTCAGCAGTGTAATAACTCTTCTCCTTTGGTACAGACTTTGCTGCTTCACCTGCAACTACAACAGCGAGTTTTGTTGGCTTGTGAGGTCCTTCATGGATTTTGTCAAGATATTATAGATCAGTAGCTTCCAGAAACATAGTCATCCTCACCTTCCATATGGGATATTCAGATGGCTTCAGCATGGGAACTCTAATAGCCTCATATCGACTATGGATTTGAGTCTTTGGTGGTTCTTCAGTTTTGGTGGGCTCGGTAGGAGTTTCTGCTTCAAACATGATTGTTTTTGGATCTTAAACTGTTTGTGTGTTAATAGATAGGCTCTGATACCACTTGTTAGGTCACACACACTGTAGAAGGGGGTTGAATACAGTGTATAACACAATCAAATCGAATTCAAATAATACAAGTAACAGAAAATAGACTTTATTCAATGCAATAAACTCTGTTACAATATGGAACTGTCCTCTCTCAGTGATGAACAAATATCACGAGAGCTGCTAGGGTTACAATGAATAATATTCTCGATAATGATAACACTTATAGTGTAAACCCTATGTTTGTGTTTATATATCACACAATTACAAGATAATCGCTAATTGATATGGAATATAATTCTGCTTCCTAAAATATATCAATCAGTTATCTTTTCTTCCAAGTATTCCATTCTTCACATAATTCCTTCTTCATGCATATCTCTTCTTACGTTTATCTTGATCTTCTTTCCTTTCAATCAACCGCCTTCCTTATCTTAAAGTTTCCTTTAAGTCCTGATATTATCTCCTGATAAATATCTCCTGAACCTTAAGTACTAATCACTTAAGTTCTGACTTTAGTATAAGTGCTGATTTCAGTTAAGTACTGATTTGTCCTGTTTAAGTAAGATCTGAAAACTAAACATAAATCATATTAGACATGACATTATCAAATATATCTAACATCCCTATTTGCTGTAGACCCAATCATTATTTCTTTGAGGTCTACTCTCAACTTGTGGCAACTCTTCATTACTTTCAAATTGCTGGAAATGCAATCAAACTTGTCACATAATGAGTAGGGATCATTTGCATTAGCTTCATTGTATTTGCAGGTTCCTTCAGCTGGCTTACTAACATCCTTTTTGCAAAGATGAGTTAGGGGATTCATAGAGCCACATTTCTCACATTTCTTTCTTGGAGCATCTGCAACATAAGCAAAATTATTACTTTTGTTTATCCCTATTTTCCCAAATCTATTTTTCTTCTTCTTTCTTGCATCTTCAATTTTAATTTCTTTGACATGTGTCTTGGTGCTTTGGTTGTCTATGGGATTTTCTTCAGCTTTAGAAGATTGAGTTGAATTTGCAATTTTCTTCTCATTGTCCTCATCTGCAATTTCTTACTTAATAATCAACTCTTCTTCACTGAAGTTTACTTCACATGCCTTAAACATAGGTGAACCAACCTTTTTCAGCATTGTTGGAATATTTTCATTTTCTGTTGCTTTTCCTTTGTCACCTATGTTTTTGTTTTCCTTTTTACTGTTCAATGCATCATAATCAAGACCAATAGCAATATTTGCACATGGCTTGTTGTTCTCATGGTATTGACCAACCAACTCAGATGCATTCCTGAAGGACTCCAACTTCACTTCATTTTTCTCTAGTTTTTCCCTTAACACAACTTCAATCTCATTTGCACACTTGAGCTTGTTCTTCAGATAAACATTTTTTTGTTTTACAGCTTCAAGCTCTACTATCAACAATTCAGTTTCCTATTTCTCATTCTCAAGCTTCTCATTTATCTTTGTCAGTCTGCTCACTTCTTCATTAGCAGCCACCATACTTGTATGAATGTGAAATATTTCTGTGCTTATCTTTTCAACAGTTTCCTTATATTAATTCACATTTAAATCAATGGTGGTAAGAGTTGGTACCTGTGTTTTTGATGAAGAGGACTCTCCTTGCTCCAAGGCCATTAGTGCATAATTTCTAAATTCCTCATCTTCATCATTGTCAGAGTCATCCTAACTTTTACCTTCTGCAATATAAGCTTTGCTTTGCTATTTCTTTAGAAGAGCTTCATACTTTGCTTCCAATTCAAGATAAGCTTTGTCTTTCTTTGCTTTCTTGGGTTTCCTGCATTCTGTAGAAAAATGGCCGAACTCATCACGGTTAAAGCACCTTATTTTTTATCTATCCACAGATCCAGTTTTGTAACCATTTTTGCTATCAGGTGTGTACTTCTCTTTTCCTTTCCAGTTGCTGTCTTTGTTGAGTGACTATCCTTTACCCTTGAAGAACCTTGGCTTCTTAACTTTAATATTAGAGAATTTCTTGCAATATAGGCCATTGATTGATCTAGCTCATCAAGTTCATCCAGGGTGTAGAACTCATCTTCTTCCAGTTCCAGTATAACTTGTTCCTGTGAATCATTGATTCTTTGCTCACTTGTTGAGGCAGCTGGAGTCTGGGATCTTGGCTCATCATTAGAGGTCTAGCTTTCATTGACAATTAGGGAACTTGAATCATTTATAACATGCCCTTGATCAAACCTTAATGATTTCCTTTGAATCATTTCTAGTTCATATGTTTTCAAGATTTCATATAGGACTTCCAGAGTTATTCTGCTCAAGTCTCTCCCTTCCCTGATTGCTGATATTTTCTATTCCAAATGATCAGGGAGAGTAAGCAAAAATTTCAAGTTCACTTCTTCAGCTTCATAATACTTGTCATGATGTAAGTCATTAATCAACTTATTGAACCTTTCAAACACATCAGTGATACTTTCTTTTGGCTTGGCCATGAAACCCTCATATTGTGAAATCAGTATCCTTCTTTGATTTGATCTAACCTCCTCAGTTCCTTCATTGAGTTGAAAATGTTGTTGTACATTACATTGTCAAGTGACTCTATCAATATTAACTGCAAGCCACTATCCAGGGAGACTTTTTCTTTCTCAGGCTCAGTGTATTCTGCAGGGTCCTTTGGAGCATAATGAGCTGGGATAACCATGTCTCCATCTGTAGATTCCTCAACTCTAACCATAGGAGTGAAGGGCCCATTTTTGAGAATTTGAATATAGAGTGAATTGGCCATCCTGATAAACAACAACATTTTCTTTTTCCAAAGAGTGTAGTTAGCTTTGTCAAAGTTAGGAATTTTAATGCTACTGATTTTCTGTGTAATCATTCTTCCAAGATTTTGAATCTGTTTACTTTCAGATTTTGCTCTGATACCACTTGTTAGGTAATGAATTACACACAGAGGGGGGGGGGGTGAATGTGTTTTTGGTGTTTTATGCTTTTCTTGAACTTTTTATGGTTGTGAACAAAGTAAATCAAATCTTTTAGTGAAATGTGTTACTGCAGAAATTAAACATGCAATACTCACTTAATTTTATATTAAATTTAAGAATGTTTTGCTACAAAATTTCTAGGCTCTTTGTTGATAAAGAGCTTAGCTTCTTCTTGAGAGAATTACAAGATTTTCTATCTAAATTGTTAAAATTAACAGAAGGACCAGTGTTAACTTTATAATTTAGTTAACTGCTGGTGTACAAAGTGTACAATAAGACATGCTATTAACTTTAGTAAACTGTCACTTGTCATTTCCATTTTAGGAAAAGTGTATCTTCTATTTCTGGCTTAGCATATCCTAGCACCCTGTGATTACTTTGATCTTCCTTTGTCAGTTAATCTTCACCATTGATCTTGCAGATCCTTCAAGCTGCTTTTTGTAGACTTGTCAATCCAGCTACTTGGATTGTTTGTTGATTGTTGATCTTGGATATTGAACTGGTCTGTAATTTGTACTTTGAGATTTTACCTCGAGATCTCCAGTTAGGCATATAAAGAACTTGACATCTCGATAAGTATATTGACTTATCGAGATCTCTAATACTCCATAGTAAATTAGACTTGTAGAGGTCTCTGAGTTCTCTTTAAGAGAATTTAGCTTGTCGAGATCTCTCAGCTTCATGTCTTCACTTTGACTTGTCGATATCTCTGAGATCTCTAGTGACATTTTGACTTGTCGATATCTCAGAGATCTTGTTAGGTCACACAACACTATAGAAGGGGGTTGAATATAGTGTTTATACAATCAAATCGATTTATCAACACAAGTATGTAACAATAATAAAGTATATTCAATGTAATATACTCTATTACAATAGAACAGTTGTTCTCTCTCAGTGATGAACAATATCACTAAGAGCTGCTAGGGTTACAATGAATAATCTTTCTCGTGAATGATAACACATATAGTGTAAACCCTAAGCTGTGTTTATATAGTACACAGTTACAAGATATCTTCTATTTGATATGGAATATAATTCTGTCTCCTAAAATATATCAATCAAATATTATATCCTACAAGTCTTCTAGCTATCCAACTCTTCATGCATATCTTCTATTATTTTAGTCCAGATCCTCTCCTGTAAATCAGTTGCATTCCTTATCTGAAGTACCCGCATTTAAGTCCTGATATAAATCCATCCGACCTTAAGTTCTGATATAAGTTCTGACTTCAGTAAGTTCTGATTTTCAGTAAGTCCTGATAAGTCCTGATATTAAGTTCCAAAACTAAACACATCAGATTAGTCATGACATCACAAATATATCTAACAATCTCCCCCAACTTGTAAATTATGAAAAATATACAAGTTAATAGATTTGATGATGTCAAAAACATTTAAGTACAAATGCAATGAGAGTTTATTTAGACAACTAACTACAACTTACAGTCCTTGCATCTTTTACCAATTTTATCGAGTCAATCTAAATCCAAAGTGATTCTTGACAAAGTTTGATATCAGCTTTTCTTCTGCATTTCTCAGGACTTGAGCTAATGTAGCCTTGACTTGCTTCATTTCATCATCTTGACTTCCAATCTGGTAGATTGTAGTCCTAAGTGCTGAGATGTGATTTCTTTCCAATCCATCACCAAGTCTGATTACCTTTGGGTGAGGTGTGTCTTCATTATAGCACATACATTTCCCTTTCAGAATAACTTTAAGTTTAGCAGAATCCTTCTTCACTGGAATTTCACTTCCATCATCTTCAACTATTTTTGGAATAAATTCTGCAACCCTTGACCCAGAGATTCTGGCTTTATCCCTTATGGTCTTCATTATGAAATTTGACCATCTTCTGGTAATCTCAGACTTTATCTCCAAAAGATAATGAAAGAATTGAAGTTCTTTCAAAGATATGTTCAGCACATCTGATTCTGACATTCTGTATGTTCTTCCATCTTCAAGAAATAGAATCAGATTTTCTTTGACATTACTCTTATCATGAGCATCCAGTACCACTTGAACAGATATAACCTTGTCAAGGTGTTTCTATGTAACTTCCTCAAGAGGTTTATCAGTTAATAAGAATGGATCTCTGGTAATTACTTCAACTCCCGTTTCGATCTTGGCTTCTTCAGAACCTAATCCAGCTCTGTCTCTTGCTTCTCTGGCTTTCAATCCCACAGTCATGAAATCAGATAACAGTTGACTTTTCTTAGGATCTGATGGTTGAACATTTTTCCATAGGAGTTTCTTCTTATCAGTGACTGTCATCTTGTTGAAATCAACTTGAGCTCTGTCAGAGGTTGATGTCTTGATGACTTGATCAGGATTTGCTGTTTCATTTTCTTGAGTAGATAGCTTCTCAGAATTTGATAAAATCTGAGCTTCTAGAGTTTGAGTAGCTTGAGCATTATCAGTAGTTAACTCTGTTTCTTTCAGTTTCTTCCTTCTCTTCAAAGATTCAACTTCCCCTTCTATCAGAGTATCATCATTATGCATTGTAGCTTGATAGGCATGATCTATTAGAACTGAAGGAATTTTCTTCTTCTGAATCTTTGTTAGTTCATCAACATTTTCTTTCCTTTTTGCTTTGGGATCAATTTCAACTTGTGATCTTGTCTTGGGCTTTGATGCCTCAGAAGTTGACTTCTCCTTGAGCACAATGCCTTTTTCCTTAGGCCTTGGAGGTTTCTATGTATTAGAAGCTTTAGACTTGGGATTTGTCTTATCAGCTGCAAATCTAGCTTCTTCCTCGTTTAGAGTCTCTAAATCCATTCCATGATTATGCTTGAGAAATAATCTTTTAGCAATTTCTTCATCAAGTGTCTGAATCTTGGGATCCTTATAGTAGACAATAGTCTCCATTCCCTTAAGCTTCAGAGTGTGTAAAAACTTCTGAGAGTCTTGACTTTCAGCTTGAATCAGAATATCAGAACTTGATATCAGAGTTTGATTATCAGAACTTGCTATCAGAGTTTGAGCATTTACAGCTTCAGCACTTGAATTCTTCTGTGTAGAAGATTTGCTAGAATTAGAAATTAGTTTCTGTAAAGAAACTTGGCTGCTTTACCCTTGACCTTTTTGCCCTTGCTAGGGTTTCCTTGGTCATCTTCTATATCATCCTTCTTCTTCTTCAGTGTTTGAATAGTAGAGCATTTGGACTTAACTACCTTCTCCCCTTTTTTGGCATCATCTGATAGGAGTAGAGAGAGAAGAAGTTCTACTGAAGATTGGATTTCATTCAGTTGAGTCTGTTGAGAGGCTTGATTCTGCAGGACCTCAGTGACTGTTGCTTTTATTGAACTTTCTCAATAGCCTCCACTTTTTCATGAATAGGTCTGATAACCCTGTTCTTGTCTAGTTTAAGCATCAGGTCTAGCTTATTAGCATTTTCCTGTAGTTTATCAACCTTGGCATGAGTAAGGGAGTGTTGACCTTCAAGACTTTTAGTACTGAGAGCTGTGACTTTGAGTTGAGCTTTGAAGTCAGAATTTATCAACAACGCATCAACTTTTGCAATATGATCTGACAAAACTTTTGAGCTAGGAATGAAGTCAGATTCATTCCACTTCTTGGTCCATTCAACTCCTCTGCGAGTTTCTTCCCATGGAACAAGAGCATCTTCTTCAACAAACTTTTTAAGCAGTGCCTCCTTTCCAAGAATGGGAGCATTTACTGGAGCACTGTCTCCAGATCTTGAGTGAATCTCATCATCTTCTGACAGTACTAAACTGTGTGTCACTAAAGGTGATTATGGTACAACTTCATCTGTTTCCACATCCAGAATTGGTGTGGTAGGAACTTCATCATTTAGTGGAGAAACAGGTGGAGTTGTCTCCTTTGCTGGTGCTTCCAGATACAAGACAGTTGGTATATTCAGCCTGTGAATATCAATTTCAGGACTTAATCCTGAATCTTCAACTGTAGCAGTATCTTTGATTGGAGAGACATGAGGTGTGATCACTGTATCTTGAACAATGTCTTCAGCTTGAGGTGGAGGTGGCAAAGCTTCAATCACTATTGGTTCTAATGAGATCAGAGATTCCTGATCCCCTTCCTCAGCATCTTCATATTGAGATTGTACAATTTTCACACCTGCTCTAGTCTTCCTTTTTCTACTAGATGGAGGAGAAACATGATCTGCATCAGAATTTGCAGATCTTTTCCTTTTCTGAATTCTAGAACCTTCAGCTTCATTCTCTTTCTGAAGAGTTGACTCTTCAGCTTCTACCTCCTTCTGAAAAATTACTTTTTCAGCTTCTATCTCCTTCTGAAAGAATTGATTCTTCAGCTGCTACTGTCACAAGTTCTGATGCATGAACCTGGACTTGATCATCCTCATCGAATTCATCCCTCAGAATAATTCTTCTCTTTCTCCTGGGTGGAGATTGAGGAACAAATTTTGCTCTTAAAGGTTTGGGTCTATATGTTATAGCAGATTTTACAACTGACACCTTTTGGGAAGTACCAGAGGTTGGTTTGGTAGTAGGTGCTGATGGTTGTGGTTGAGTCAGAGCATACCCAATTTCACTTCGAGATAGAAAGTCTTGAATGAAGTGAAGTTCAGAAGGAGCCTCGTCCTTGTTGAGAATAGCCATGTAGTTGTTAGGAACAAACTTGGCTCCATCATAGATAAGATCCTTAGGTACCATATCTGTAAGAAATTAAGTGAAAAGTTGTGTGTACGAAAGGTGTTTGATAAAATGCCTGTAAGAGAGTCCGTCAGAAAATAGAGAGAGAGAGAGAGAGAGAGTAAAAGAAATAATAGATAAAGTAAGAGTAGGTAAAATATTGTGAAATCTTTTAACTCTAATATATATACTCTTTCCACTCAACGGCTCTTTTTGGAAGTAAAACAGACACTTGCCACCTGTCACGCAATAAATAGTCAAAACAGTGGTTAGTGGGCACGGGAAATGTGCAGTAATTGTTGCTCACAAGCTGTTTTAAAAACAAACACGCTACCCATAAACCAAATGATTATTACTGTTTTTATCTCACTTAATCATTTTCTGATAAAAATGACATTCACAGTAAATACCAAAAATAGTTCAAGTAATTAAATAATGCCACGTAAGCATCAGAGTTTCCATCAGGATTTGCATCAGAACTTGACTATTATCAGGATTTAACTGTCATCAGAATATGGCTTCTGTACTCAAAAAGTGAATGACTGTTTCTGTGATTCTTCACACAAATACTGACTGGTTTCTTCAGAGTTTAATCATCAGAACTTTCATCAGAACTTGCCCTCGGAATTTATGCAAATAATACTTAACTGTTTATCTGAAATGACTTAATCACCACAGTAGTTTTCATCATTCATATGGAGTGAGAGTGTGTGTATGTGCAAATGATCAGATAAAGATTAAAGTCTGATAAACTTCAGTATATCTTAGAAATAAGGCATAACTAAAAAAAATGCTTAAAATTTGTCTTTAATTTTGAAGTCTACTATATAATAAATTTATGCAAGAGTCCACCTCAACTGTTTGTGCTCATTTTATGCATCTTTTGAAATTCTTTACACAGTGGCTTCTCAGTGTAAATGAGTTACAACTGCTATCAGAATTTATGCTGTTATCAGAATATTTCTCCAGTAATCAGAGAATGTGAAAAGTCACCAAGAAAAATTATTTTGCTATTCTAATGCATATTACTTAATACCAACAATGCACTTGGGTCTTCCCTTTCACATATTTACCCTAGATCTCAAAGGAGTACCTGATTTCAAAATTTTCTTTTCTTTTGCTTCACATAGTGGTTTTGTGAAGATATCTATTAGTTGTTGATCTGTTAGAACAAAATGCAATTCCACTGTACCTTCCATCACATGTTCCCTTATGAAATGGTACCTTATACTAATGTGCTTTATCATTGAGTATTGAACTGGATTTCCTGTCTTAGCAATAGCACTTTGATTATCACAGTAAATAGATATTTTAGAAAATTCTAACCCATAGTCCAGTAACTGATTCTTCATCCAAAGAATCTGTGCATAATAACTTCCTGCAATAATTTATTTTGCTTCTACAGTTGATGTGGAAATTGATTTATGTTTCTTGCTAAACTAAGAAACCAATCTGCCTCCAAGAAATTGGAAGCTTCCGCTAGTGCTTTTCCTGTCTATTTTGCATCCTGCAAAATCTGCATCTGAGTAACCTATTAGCTTACAGTCTAATTCCCTAGGATACCATAATCCTAGATCAGCTGTACCCTTGAGGTACTTGAAAATTCTTTTCACAGCTATTCGATGAGGTTCTCTTGGATCAGCCTGAAATCTCACACAAAGATAGGTAGAATACATGATATCTGGTCTACTTGCAGTTAAATAGAGTAAAGAGCCAATCATACCTCTGTAGTTAGTAATATCTACTGATGCTCCAGTATCTTTATCTAACTTGGTGGCAGTGGCATTGGGAGTTGATGCTGTCTTGCATTCCAAACTTCTTGAGAAAATTTCTGGTGTACTTGGATTGATTTATGAAAGTACCTTCTTCAGTTTGCTTGACTTGAAGTCCCAAAAAATGGCTAAGTTCTCCCATCATACTCATTTGATATCTTGACTGCATTAACTTGGAAAATCTTTCACAAAGTTTTATATTTGTAGAGCCAAAGATGATATCATCAACATATATCTGTACAAAAAGTAAGTCCTTTCCATGGTTGAGGTAGAATATAGTTTTATCAATTATGCCTCTGGTAAATCCACTTTCAAGAAGAAATTAAGCTAAAGTCTCATACCATGCTCTTGGAGCTTGCTTAAGGCCATAAAGTGCTTTGTCAAGCCTGTAGACATGATTTGGAAATTTTGGATCTACAAAGCCTGGAGGTTGTTCAACATATACCCCTTCTTCTAATTCTCCATTGAGAAAAAAACTTTTCACATCCATTTGAAAGATTTTGAACTTCTTGTGAGCAACATAAGCCAAAAAGATTCTTATGGCTTCCAATCTAGCAACTGGAGCAAATGTTTCATCATAGTCAATACCCTCCTGTTGAGAGTAACCTTTAGCAACCAGCCTTGCTTTGTTCCTTGTAATTATGCCATCACTGTCAGTTTTATTTCTGAACACCCATTTTATGCCAACAATTGACCTGTTCTTTGGTCTTGGCACTAGGTTCCAGACTTTATTTCTTTCAAATTCATTTAACTCTTCCTGCATTGCTTGCACCCAATCAGCATCTTGAAGAGCTTCTTCCACTTTCTTTGGTTCAGTCTGAGATAGAAAGGAATGATAGAGACATTCATTTGATGTTGCTGTTCTAGTTCTGACACCTGCTTCAGGATCTCCAATTATTAAGTCAGGTGTGTGTGATTTAGTCCACTTCCTTGCAGATGGAAGTTGATCTCTAGAACTGGATCCTCCCCCATGATCCATGCTGTCTCCATCAACATTTTCTGATGCTCCTCCTGAAGTTATGCTCTCTGAAATTCCAGAATTTGAGTTGGATCCTTCAGGAATTAAAGAATCAGAGTTTCCAGAATTATCAGAATTTGGCTCATCAGAACTTGATAAATCAGGACTTGAAGAGCCAGTGGCAGCTTCTGATGCTTCTTGAGAGTCTTGAGATGTAGTAGGATCATCAGCTTGCTCCCCCTGAATAGGCGCATTTCCCTTTTGAGCAGTTACCACAATTTCATTGACATCAGAATTTAACCCGTAAGAACTTACAGGATCAGGATTTAAGTCATCAGAATTTACAGAATCAGAATTTTAATCTTCATTTTCAAATCTCAGCTGATCATGATCATTGAAATCTTCAAGTCCAGTAATCTTTTTATCATCAAAAGATACATTGATAGATTCCATGACAACCCTTGTTCTTAAATTGTAGACTCTGAAGGCTTTTGTGGAAAGTGGATATCCAATAAAACTTCCTTCATCAGCTTTTAGATCAAATTTTGATAGCTGTTCAGGATGAGTCTTAAGAACAAAACACTTGCATCCAAATATATGAAAGTATTTCAGATTTGGCTTCTTTTTCTTCACCATCTCATATGGTGTTTTTCCATACTTGTTTATGAGTGTAGCATTCTGTGTAAAATAAGCAGTCTGCACAACTTTAGCCCAAAAGTAGGTTGGTAGCTTTGCTTCATCAAGCATAGTTCGTGCAGCTTCAATAAGAGTCCTGTTCTTTTTTTCTACAACTCCATTCTGCTGTGGAGTTCCAGGTGCAGAAAATTCCTGCTTTATTCAATGTGTTAGGTCACACGACACTGTAGAAGGGGGTTGAATACAGTGTTTACACAATCAAATCGATTTCAACACAAGTATGTAACAAAGATCAATTATATTCAATAAACTCTGTTACAATATGAACTGTTGTTCTCTCTTAGTGATGAACAAATATCACTAAGAGCTGCTAGGTTACAATGTATAATCTTCTCGATAATGATAACACATATAGTGTAAACCCTAAGCTGTGTTTATATAGTACACAGTTACCAGATATATTCTAATTGATATGGAATATAATTCTGTCTCCTAAAATATTTCAATCAGATATCTTCTACAAGTCTTCTAGTCCTCTAACTCTTTCCATGCATATCTTCTATTGTTTTAGTCCAGATCTTCTCTCTTATAAATCAGCCGCATTCCTTATCTGAAAGTCTTCCCGCCCTTAAGTTCTGATATACATCTTCTGACAACTTAAGTTCTCATATTAAGCTCTGACTTCAGTAAGTCCTGATTTCAGTAAGTCCTGATATGTCCTGTTGTTAAGTTCTGAAAACTAAACACAAATCATATTAGACATGACATCTCAAATATATCTAACAATCTCCCCCAACTTGTAAATTATGCAAAATATACAAGTTAATAGATTTGATGATGTCAAAAATATTTAAGTACAAATGCAATAAGAGTTTAGCTAGATAACTAACTACAACTTACAGTCCTTGTAGCTTTTACCAATCTCACTGAGTCAATCTGAATCCAAAGTAATTCTTGACAAAGTTTGATATCAGCTTTTCTTCTTTATTCCTCATGACTTGAGATAATGTAGCTTTGACTTACTTCAACTCTTCATTTTGACTTCCAATCTGATAGATTGCAGTCCTTAAAGCAGAGATATGGTTTCTTTCTAAACCATCACCCAGTCTTATTACCTTTGGATGAGAAGAATCTTCATTGTAGCATAGACATTTCTCTTTCAGTATCGCTTCAAGTTTAGCAGAATCTTTTTTTATTGGAATTTCACTTCCATCATCTTTAACAATATTAGGAATGAATTATGTAACCCTTGAATCAGAAATTCTTGATTTATCTCTTATGGTCTTCAATAAGAAATTTGACCATCTCCTGGTAATATCAGACTTTACCTCTAAAAGGTAATGAAAGAATTGAAGTTCTTTCAGTGATTTGTTTAGCACATATGATTCTAACATTTGATACGTCCTTCCATTTTCAAGAAATAAAATCATATTTTCTTTGACAAATAATCTTGTCATGAACATCCAGTACCACTTGAACAGAGATAACCTTATCAAGGTGTTTCTGTGTAACATCTTCAAGAGGTCTGCCAGTCAATAGAAATGGATCTCTAGTAGGAAATTCAACTCCTGTCTTGATCTTAGCTTCATCAGAACCTAGTCCAGCCCTGTCTCTTGGTTCTCTAGCATTTAACCCAATAGTCATGAAATCAGACATCAATTGGCTTTTCTTTGGATCTGATGGTTTGACATTTTTTCATAGGAGTTTCTTTTTATCAGCTACTTCCATCTTGTCTAAATCAACTTGAGCTCTGTCAGAGGTTGATGTCTTGATGACTTTATCAGAACTTACTATTTCTGCTGTAGCTTGCTGTTCTTCACTCTGTACAATTTGAGCTTTGTCAGAGGTTGTCTTGGATTCTTCAGTTATCTTCCTTCTTTTCAGAGTTTGAACATCTTCATCTTCAACAAGAGTATCATCATGAACTTGAACCAGTTTGCACACAGGTTTAATCAGGATTTGAGGAATTTTCATCTCCTGTAGCTTTATAGGTTCATCAACTTTTCCCTTTCCTTTATCTTTGGGATCAATCTCAATCTGTGATCTTGTTTTGGGCTTTGATGCCTCAGTATTTGACTTCTCCTTGATCACAATGCCTTTTTCCTTAGGCCTTGGAGGTTTCTTTGCGACAATAGCTTTTGTCTTTAGATTTGTCTTTTCAGCTTTAAATCTAGCTTCTTCCTCCTTGAGATTTTCTAAATCCATTCCAGGATTATGCTTCAGAAATAATCTTCTAGTAATCTCTTCATCAAGTGTCTGAATTTTAGGATCTTTGTAGTAGACAGTTATCTGCTTTCCCTTGAGCTTCAGAGTTTGCAGAAACTTCCGAGAGTCTTGACTTCCACCTTGAATCAAAACATCAGGCTTTGTCATCAGACTTTGCTCATCAGAACTTGATATCAGATTTTGATTATCAGCACTTGTTATCAGATTTCGAGTTTGAGCAGCTTCAGAACTTGTCTTCTTTTGAATAGAAGTTTTGCTTGCATTAGTAATTAGTTTCCTAGAAGAAACCTTGCTGCTTTGCCCTTTATCTTGAACTTGACCTCTACCCTTACTAGGGTTTCCCTGGTCATCAGCTTCATCATCATTCTTCTTCAGTACTTGATCATTAGAGCATTTGAACTTAACTATCTTCTCCCCTTTTTTGGCATCATCAGGTAGTAGGAGAGTGAGAAGAAGTTCAACTGAAGATTGGATTTCATCCAATTGAGCTTTTTGAGAAGCTTGATTCTGTAGGACCTCAATAATTTGGGCCTGTTGCTTCTCCTGAACTTTCTCAATTGCTTCAACTTTCTCAGAAATAGGTCTGATAAACCTGTTCTTGTCTAGCTTCATCACCATATCCAGCTTATCAGCCCTTTCTAGAAGTTGGTCAACTTTTTGATGAGTTTGAGAGTGCAGACCTTGAAGATTTTTGGTAGACAGAGCTGTGACTTTGAGTTGTGTCTTGAAATCAGAATTTGTGAGCAATTCATCAGCTTTTTCAATATGGTCTGTCAGTACTTTGGAGCTTGGAATGAAATCAGTTTCATTCCACTTCTTGGTCCACTCCACACCTCTGTGAGTATCTTCCCAAGGAATAGGTGCATCCTATTCAACAAATTTCTCAATAAATGCCTCCTTTCCTAGAATGGGAGTTGGAGCATGTACTGAAATACTATCTTCAGAACAAGAAGAAGACTCATTATCCTCTGATAGTACAAGAGTATGTGAGGCAACTGGAGATTCTGGAACAATATCATCTAAATTCTAACCATCAGAATTTATCTCCAAAATAGGAGTTGTTGGTATCTCAGCCTGTAGACTAGGATAATTGACTGTAGATGGCTGAGCTGATGTTGTTGGAGCTTCCAGATAAAGAACATTCGGTATATTCAGATTGTGAATATCTATTTCAGAACTTGCAGCTTGTTCTTCAACATTATCTGTAGCTTTGTCATGAATAAGAGAGACATGAGGTGTGAGCACAGTATCTTGAGCAGTGTCTTGAGCTTGAGTTGGAGATGGCAAAGCTTCAAGAACAATTGGCTGTGAGATCAGAGATTCCTGATCCCTTTCCTCAGCTTTTTCAGTATTCTATGATGGAGGCTTAGCCATGTGCCATCTTGCTCTCATTTTCTTTAATCTCCTTGATAGTGAAGGAGTTGCTTTATCATCAGAACTTATAGTTCATTTCCTCTTCAAAGTATTAGAACCCTCAGCTTCAGTATTTATCTGAGAAGTTTCCTTTTCAGCTGCTATTTCTTTCTGAAAATTGACATTTTCAGCTTCAACAGTCACAGGTTCTGATGCATGAACCTGTGCTTCTTCATCATCCTCAGATTCATCCCTGAGAATCATCTTTCTTCTCCTTGGAGAAGATTTAGGAGCAGACTTTGCTCTCTTTGGCCTGAAAGATGAAGGTATGATGGTAGGTGCTGATGGTTGTTGTTGTGAGGATTGAGCTGGTTGGAAGTATGTTCTGATGGTAGGTTGAGTTGGTTGAGGTTGAGAGGTGGTTGGTTGTGTAGTGGTTGGAGGTGCTGATGGAGGTTGGGATGGTTGGACATTAGGATATATGGTAAAATAGATGATTGGGTCAGAGTTTACTAAAATCTGTTTGACTGATTGTGGAATTTGGAGGGGTCTCAAAACAGTTTTCTTATTATCAGTAGATAATAAGTCAGTAAAAGCTCTTTTAGCAAGTTTGAATGGTTCAATTAACTCACTTGCTAGTTGAGGTGCATCATAGCCACAAAAACTGTAAATAAGCTGACAGAATCTAGCAAAATAGACTGTATTTCTATCTTCTGTCATCCTATCACCTATGAATCCTAAAACAACATTTGCATAATCAAAATGTGTCTGATTCAAGAGAGCATACCCGATTTGTTGACTCAGGATAGGGATTTCATCCAAATTGGAGCACTTGTTGGCAAAGGCCTTTGTGATGCAGTCAAAGAAAAAACTCCATTCCCTCATGATGTGAGGTCTCTTCAATTGACCCAGCTTTGCCAAAGACTTCTCATAACCCAGGTTGGCCATCATCTGTTGAAGAGCAAGCTCCTCAACTGTTGAACTGTAAACACAGTTTTCTGGCAAATGTAAAGCCTGTCTAACTGTATCCAAAGTCACCACATGATCATCCTCCCCTGTTGTGAAGATAATACTAGGGGACCCATGTGCTCCACCATCATCATACACACCACTCCTCCAAAACTCCAGCACTTGAGTTCCTGAGAGTGTGTCTGGCTGGGTCAAGGCATAGCCTATTTTACTTCGAGACAAAAAGTCTTGGATGAAGTGAAGTTCTGATAGGGCTTCATCCTTGCTGATAATAGCTAAGTAGTTGTTAGGAACAAACTTAGCTCCATTGAAAACAATGTCTTTTGGTGCCATTTCTGTGAAAAATTAAGTGAGAATAGTGTGTACACAAAGTGTTTTATAAAATGCCTGTGAGAAAATAGAGCTTCAGAGAATATTTGTGGGTGAGAGAAAATAAGAGAGATGAGAGAATTAGAAAAGTAGGTAAAAGATTAGAAAATCTTTTAACTCTCTTATTTATACAGCCCATGTGATAACAACTATATTTGTGAAGCATGGTAGACAATTTACAACTGGAAACATATGAACAGTCAGTAAATAATTAAAGCAGTAGTTAGTGGGCACGAGAAATAAGCAGTAATTATTGTGCACATGCAGTTTTTCAAGACAAACACGTTTCCCACAAACCAAATGAATATGACTATTTTTATCTCACCTAATTATATTCTGATAAAATATGACCGTTACAGTATTTACCACAAATAAGTCAAGTAAATAAATAATGCCACGTAAGCATCAGAGTTTCCATCAGGATTTAATATCAGAACTTGACTATTATCAGATTTTAACGGTCATCAGAACATAGCTTCTGTACTCAAAAAGTGAATGTATGTTTCTGTGATTCTTCATACAAATAGTGACTTGTTTCTTCAGAGTTTAAGCATCAGAACTTCCATCAGGACTTGTCCTCAGAATTTATGCAAATGACACTTAACTGTTTATCTAAAACAACTTAATCACCACAGTAATTTTCATCATTCATATGGAGTGATCGTGTGTGCATTTAGCAAAATATCAGATAAAGATTAAAGTCTGATAAACTTCAGTACATCTTAGAAATAAGGCATAACTAAGAAAAGTACTTAAAATCTGTCATTAATAATGAAGTCTACTATAGAATAAATTTATGCAAGAATCCACCTCAACTGTTTGTGCTCATTTTATGCATCTTTTGAAATTCCTTTTTATAGTGGCTTCTCAGTGTAAGTGAGTCACAACTGCTATCAGAATTTATGCTATTATCAGAGTATTTCTCCAGTAATCAGAGAATGTGAAAAGTCACCAAGAAAAATTTATTTGCTTTAATAATGCATATAACTTAATACCAGCAATGCACTTGGGTCTTCCCTTCCACATATTTACTCTAGATCTCAAAGGAGTACCTGACTTCAATTTTCTTTTCTTTTCTTTTCTTTAGATAAGCGAGGCTTATCAAGCATGTGGTTCATCCTTAAGATTTACTAACATCATAATTTGACAGATAAGAAGCAATAATCTAGTTTGTGACTTAGTATTAAGATACACAAAGTAAATTTGACTAAGCTCAAAATCAGAATTTGCTTGTGTTCACATAAACAATTAATTCAAACATGGGATTTCCAGTATGTTAAAGACTACTAGGTCAGCATCTAGCACAGTAATCCTCATTGGTTTGAATAGTCACAGAACATTCAAAACACTATCAGAGAATATAGATCCACATCAGATAATAATCAGTATTTAATGTATTACAGTTTAAGCACATATTACATAGAGATAAGACAATCTGTAAACACTGATCATAAATTCTGATGCATGAGAACAAAAACTAAGTAGATTTTGAGAAAGAACCTGAAACCATTCCAAGTTTATTTACCAGTCTTGTAAAAGTAGCTTCACATAGTGGTTTTGTGAAGATAATTGCTAGTTGTTGATCTGTTGGAACAAAATGCAATGCCACTGTACCTTCCATCACATGTTCCCTTATGAAATGGTACCTAATGCTGATATGATTTGTCATTGAGTGTTGAACTGGATTACCTGTCATAGCAATAGCACTTTGATTATCACAGTTAATGGGTATTTTATAAAATTTTAACCCATATTCCAGTAACTGATTCTTCATCCAAAGAACCTGTGCACAACAGCTTTCTGCAACAAAATTTTCTGCTTCTGCAGTTGATGTGGAAATTGATTTCTATTTCTTGCTAAACCAAGAAACCAATCTACCTCCAAGAAATTGGCAGCTTCCACTAGTGCTTTTCCTGTCTATTTTGCATCCTGCAAAATCTGCATCTGAGTAACCTATTAGCTTAAAATCTGATTCTCTAGGATACCACAATCCTAGATCAGCTGTACCCTTAAGGTACTTGAAATTTTTTTTCACATCTATTAGATGAGGTTCTCTTGGATCAGCCTGAAATCTTGCACAAAGACAGGTAGCATACATGATATCAGGTCTACTTGCAGTTAAATAGAGTACAGAGCCAATCATACTTCTGTAGTTAGTAATATCTACTGATGATCCAATATCTTTATCTAACTTGGTTGCAGTGGCCATGAGAGTGGATGCAGTTGAATAGTCTTGCATTCCAAATTTCTTCAGTAAATTTCTGGTGTACTTGAATTGATTTATGAAAGTACCTTCATTTTTCTTGACTTGAAGTCCCAGAAAATAGCTTAGTTCTCCCATCATACTCATTTGATATCTTTACTGCATTAGCTTTGAAAACCTTTCACAGAGTTTGGCATTTATAGAACCAAAGATGATATCATCAACATATATCTGTACCAAAAGTAAGTCCTTTCCATGGTTGAGGTAGAACGGTGTTTTATCAATTGTGCATCTGTTAAATCCACTTTCCAGAAGAAATTGAGCTAAAGTCTCATACCATGCTCTTGGAGCTTGCTTAAGGCCATAAAGTGCTTTATCAAGTCTATAGACATGATTAGGAAATTTTGGATCTATAAATCCCGGAGGTTGTTCAACATATACCTCTTCCTCCAATTCTCCATTAAGAAAAGACAAAAAGATTCTTATGGCTTCCAATCTAGCAACTGGTGCAAATGTTTCATCATAATCAATACCCTCCTGTTGAGAGTAGCCTTTAGCAACCAACCTTTCTCTATTCCTTGTTATTATGCCATCACTGTTAGTTTTGTTTCTGAACACCCATTTTGTGCCAACAATGGATCTGTTCTTTGGTCTTGGCATTAGGGTCCAAACTTTATTTCTTTCAAAATCATTTAACTCTTCCTGCATTGCTTGCACCCAATCAGCATCTTGAAGAGCTTCATCCACCTTCTTTGGTTCAGTCTGAGATAGAAAAGAATGATAAAGACATTCATTTGATGTTGCAGTGCTAGTTCTGACACCTGCTTCAGGATCTCCAATTATTAAGTCAGGTGTATGTGCTTTAGTCCACTTCCTTGCAGATGAAAGTTGATTTCTAGAACTGGATCCTCCCCCATGATCCATGCTATCTCCATCAGCATTTTCTGATGCTCCCCCTGTAGTTATGCTCTCTAAGACTTCAAAATTTGAGTTGGATCCTTAAGGATTTGAAAAATCAGAGTTTCCAGAATTATCAGAATTTGGCTCATCAGAACTTGATGAATCAGAACTTGAAGTGCCAGTGACAGGTTCTGATGCTTCTTGAGAGTATTGAGTTGTGGTAGGATCTTCAACTTGCTCCCCCTGAACAGGTGCAATTTCCCTTGGAGTAGTTACCACAGTTTTAATAACATCAAAATTTAACCCGTCATAACTTACATGATCAGGATTTAAGTCATCAGAATTTGCAGAATCAGAATTTAAAATCTTTATTTTCAAATGTCAGCTGATCATGATCATTGAAATCTTCAAGTCCATTAATCTTCTTATCATCAAAAGATACATTGATAGATTCCATGACAACCCTTGTTCTTAAATTGTAGACTCTGAAGGCTTTTGTGGAAAGTGGATATCCAACAAAAATTCCTTCATTAGTTTTTAGATCAAATTTTGATAGCTGTTCAAGATGAGTCTTAAGAACAAAACACTTGCATCCAAATACATGAAAATATTTCAAATTTGTCTTCTTTTTCTTCACCATCTCATATGGTGTTTTTCCATGCTTGTTGATCAGAGTTGAATTCTGAGTAAAACAAGCAGTCTGCACAGCTTCAGCCCAGAAATAGGTTGGAAGCTTTGCTTCATCAAGAATAGTTCTTGCAGCTTCAATGAGAGTCATGTTCTTTTTTTCTACAACTCCATTTTGCTGTGGAGTTCCAGGTGCAGAAAATCCTGATTAATTTCATGCTCTTTGCAGAACTCTTCCATGATTGAATTCTTGAACTCAGTGCCATTATCACTTCTTATGATTTTAACAGAATCTTTGACCAATTTATCCAGCTGTTTGACATGATCAGTTAGAGTAGATGCAGTTTCAGTCTTCTTGTGCAAGAAATACACCCAAGTGTATCTTGTGAACTCATCCACTATAACCATAACATATTTCTTCTTTGCAATGGACATGACATTGACTGGACCAAATAGATCAACATGCAGTAGGTGATAAGGCTCAAGAATTGAAGATTCAGTTTTGCTCTTGAATGAGGATTTTCTTTGTTTTGCCTTTTGACATGAATTACAAAGGCCATCAGGAGCAAATACTGATTTTGGCAGTCCTCTCACAAGATCTTTCTTTACTAGCTCATTTATTTTGTTGAAATTTAAATGAGAGAGTCTCTTGTGCCAACTCCAGCTTTCTTGATTTGATGCTCCACTCAACAGACAGATTGCAGAACCATCAGAACTTGTTGAAAGCCTGACTTCATATATGTTACCATGCCCGTAACCTTTCAGAACCACTTTGCCTGTAGAATTACTTACAACTTCACAGTGTTCTTCAAAGAAATCCACATGATAACCTCTGTCACAGATTTGACTCACACTCAGCAGATTGTGTTTAAGTCCTGAGATAAGAGCTACTGATTCAATGATGTCATTCCCAAGATTGATATTGCCATATCCTAGAGTTTTTCCCATGTTGCCATCTCCATAAGAAACTCCTGGGCCAGCTTTCTCCACAAAGTCTGATAGCAGGGCTTCATTTCCAGTCATATGTCCTAAACATCCACTGTCAAGAACTAGGATGTTTTTCCTATTGCCCTGCAATCACAAAGACCACTATTGGTTAGTTTTAAGGACCCAGACTTGCTTGGATCCTTTGGCCTTTTTAAGTTTGTTAGCATTTGCAGCGGATTTAGTTTTGGAGTTTATGCTAACATGTTGTTTATCAGAATTTATATCAGACTTTGCATCAGACTTTAAACTAGATGGAACAATACTAACTTTCTTTAAAGAAGGTTTTATTTGATAATAATCATAGTACAAACTATAATATTCCTTACAAGTATAAATGGAATGCCATAAACTACCACAATGAAAACAAGGATTTTGTGGTTTAAACCTAACAGACTGACTCTTAACTCCTGATTTAGGAGGTAAAGAGTTTATATCTTTATTTTTCCTGCAAAAATAAGCAAGATGGTTAGAGTTTCCACAGTTATAACATTTCTTTCTAGGAGCATTAATAACAGGCATATAATTATTGCTTTTGTTCACACCTTCCTTTCCATTCCTATTTTTCCTAGCTTCCTTTACCTTGTTCACATTTCTAATCTCCTTTAGCTTATGCTTAAGCTGCTTCTTTGCCATTAAGCCTATGTTAACTTCAGCTGGTTTATCTTGTTTTAATTTGTCAGAAGTTGACTTTTCTTTGACATCTGTTTTAGAATCTATCATCTTTTCAGAATCAGACTTTACAGTTTTTGCTACAAACTTAACATGATTTACCTTTGTCTTAGCAGTCTGTTTAACAACAATTGGCTCAATTTGCACAGTTCCTTTCTCACTTTTATCATCTCCATAACCTAAGCCCTCTTTCCAGTTTCCACTACTTAGTAAATTCTAAGTTGTTCTGCTTGAGTTAGTCCAAGTTCTGATAATCTCTCTTTCCTTTTCTAACTCAGTTTTTAGAGATTCATTCAATTTTAGCACTACATCTCTAACATAGCATCATCTCTTTCTTTCTGAGTTTGATGGAACATAAGTAACTCCTTTTCTAAATAGTCATTTCTCTGTTTAAAAGCAAGATTTTCAGATGTTAATCTTTCGCATGTCAAAGTATGATCTCTATAACTAATGAACATGGTTTTAAGATATAATCTCAACTCAGTAATATCATCAGTATGAAAAGTATAAGTTGTTTGAGGTACCTTCAATTCAGCAGTCTCAGGGCTGCTATCAGCATTTGCCATCAAGGCATAGTTCACCTCATCTTCAGAATCTAAAGTGTCTGTCCAGCTTTTCTTCTTTGTGACAAGTGCCTTTCCTTTGTCACTTTTTCCTTTCTTGCAGTCAGGAGATATGTGGCCTCTTTCACCACAGTTGTAGCATTTGACATTTGAGTTATCTCCTCTGTCAGACTTTCCTTTGCCTTCAGACTTTCTGAATCCTTTCTTATCAGAACTTCCACCTTTCTTGGAAAACTTCTTACCCTTTCTGAATTTTCTGTAGGCTATCTTTGTGATACCCTTCACCATAAGAGCACACAATTGCATCATCTCTGCATCATCATCCATTTCAGATAAACTTTCAGTTTCTAAATTATCATCATCAGAATATGATGACTCTGAATCAGACTTTATGATGAAAGCCTTTTCTTTGCCCCTTTTTGAGGCAGCCACTTTAGGAGATTCCTCCTCAACTTTAAGAGCAGCTGTCCTTGACTTTCTTCCATGCCTTTTGCTCCTTTGATCCATCTCAAGTTCATAAGTTTTAAGCATACCATAAATTTCATCAAGAGTAGTTTCAGTAAGGTCATAGTTGTCTCTTATGGTAGTAGACTTCAAATCCCAATTTTCAGGAAGAGCTAAAAGGAATTTTGGATTTGAATCTTCAAGATCATATTCCTTGTCCACCAGTGACAAATCATTCAAAAGTTTGACAAACCTGTCATATAAGTCAGTTAATGACTCATCAGCTTTTGAGTCAAAGTGCTCATACTCTTGAGTGAGTATAGTCCTCCTGTTATTTTTGATTGCATCGGTTCCTTGGCATCTTGTCTCCAAAGCATCCCATATCTCCTTTACAGTCTTGCAATTAATTACCCTGTTTGACATGACATTATCAATGGCACTATGCAGTAAATGCCTTACCCTTGCATCCTTGGCAATAGATGAGATGTCTTCAGCTGTGTACTCACTTTTCTCCTTTGGTATGGTCTTTGCTGGTTGATCAGCAACTACAACAGAGAGCTTGGTAGGCTTATGTGGTCCTTCATTAATTCTGTCAAGGTATTCTGGATCTGTAGCTTCCAGAAATATAGCCATCTTCACTTTCCATATGGGATACTCAGAAGGTCTCAGTATGGGAACCCTAATAGTCTCATATCGACTGTGGGTTTGGGTGTTTTGAGTTTCTTAAGTTTTGGTGGGCTTAGTTGGGGTTTGTGTTTCTTCAGACATGATTATTTGGATCTTTACTGTTTGTGTGTTAACAGAAAAGCTCTGATACCACTTGTTAGGTCACACAACACTGTAGAAGGGGGTTGAATACACTGTTTAAACAATCACCATGCTCTTTGCAGAACTCTTCCATGATTGAATTCTTGAACTCAGTGCCATTATCACTTCTTATTATTTTAACAGAATCTTTGACCAACTTATCCAGCTGTTTGACATGATCAATTAGAGTAGATGCATTTTCATTCTTCTTGTGCAAGAAATATGCCCAAGTGTATCTTGTGAACTCATCCACTATAACCATAGCATATTTCTTCTTTGCAATAGACATGACATTGACTAGACCAAATAGATCAACATGCAGTAAGTGATAAGGCTCAAGAATTGAGGATTCAGTTTTGCTCTTGAATGAAGATTTTCTTTGTTTTGCCTTTTAACATGAGTCACAAAGACCATCAGGAGCAAATACTGATTTTGGAAGTCCTCTCACAAGATCTTTCTTTACTAGCTCATTTCTGTTGATGAAATTTAAATGAGAGAGTCTCTTGTGCCAATTCCAGCTTTCTTCAATTAATGCTCTGCTTAACAGACAGATTGCAGAACCATCAAAGTTTGTTGAAAGTCTGGCTTCATAAATGTTACCATGTCTGTAACCTTTCAGAACCACTTTGCCTGTAGAATTACTTACAACTTCACAGTGTTCTTCATAGAAATCCACATGATAACCTCTGTCACAGATTTGACTCACACTTAACAGATTGTGTTTAAGTCCTGAGACAAGAGCTGCTGTTTCAATTATTTCATTCCCAAGATTGATATTTCTATATCCTAGAGTTTTTCCCATATTTCCATCTCCATAAGAAACTCCTGGGCCAGCTTTCTCCACAAAGTCTGATAGCAGGACTTTATTTCCAGTCATATGTCCTGGACATCCACTGTCCAGAACTAGGATGTTTTTCCTGTTGCCCTACAATCACAAAGACCACTATTGGTTAGTTTTAAGGACCCAGACTTGCTTGGATCCTTTGGCCTTTTTAAGTTTGTTAGCATTTGCAGCGGATTTAGTTTCAGAGTTTATGCTAACATGCTTCTTATCAGACTTTATATCAGACTTTGCATCAGAATTTACACTAGAAGGAATTACACTAACTTTCTTTAAAGAAGGTTTTATTTGATAATAATCATAGTACAAATTATGATATTCCTTACAAGTATAAATGGAATGCCATAATCTACCACAATGAAAATAAGGATTTTGTGGTTTAAACCTAACAGACTGACTCTTAACTCCTGATCTAGGAGGTAAAGATTTATATCTTTATTTTTCCTGCAAAAAGAAGCAAGATGGTTAGAGTTTCCACAATTATAGCATTTCTTTCTAGGAGCATTAGGAACATGCATATAATTATTGCTTTTTTCACACCTTCCTTTCCATTCCTATTTTTTCTAGCTTTCTTGACCTTGTTTACATTTTTAATCTCTTGCAGCTTATGCTTAAGCTGCTTCTTTGTCATTAAACCTATGTTTACTGAAACTGGTTTGTCCTATTTTTAATTTATGAGAAATTGACTTTTCTTTGACTTCTGTCTCAGAGTCTTTCATCTTTTCAGAATTAGACACAACATTTTTTGCTTCAAATTTAATATGATTAACTTTAGGCTTTTCAGCTTTTTTGGTAAAGTTTGGTTTTGATGACACAATTTCCTTTTCTTCTTTATCATCTAGGTAACCTAGTCCTTCTTTCCAATTTCCATTTTCTAAGATTTTCTGAGTTGTTCTTTCAGAGTTAGTCCAAGTTTTAATTATCTCCTTTTCCTTTTCAAGTTCAGGTTTAAGAGATTTATTCAGTTTTAGCACTTCATCTCTAACATACAAAGCCTCATCTCTTTCTTTCTGAGTTCGATGAAATATAACTAACTCTTTTTCTAAGTAGTCATTTCTGTTTCTAAGAGCAAGACTTTCAGATGTTAATCTTTCATTTATTAAAGTCTGATCTCTAAAACTAATGAATATGGTTTTAAGATATAATCTTAACTCAGAAATATCATCAGTATGAAAAGCAAGAGTTGATTGAGGTACCTTCAATTCAGCAATATCAGAACTGCTATCAGCATTTGCCATTAAGACATAGTTCACCTCATCATCAGAATCTGAAGTGTCTGCCCAGTTTTTCTTCTTTGTGATAAGTGTCTGGCCTTTATCACCTTTTCCTTTCTTGCAGTCAGGAGATATGTGGCCTCTTTCACCACAGTTGTAGCATTTGACATTTGAGTTATCTCCTTTGTCAGACTTTCCTCCTTTGCCTTCAGACTTTCTGAACCCTTTCTTTTCAGAACTTCCACCTTTCCTGGAAAACTTCTTGCCCTTTCTGAATTTCTTGTAGGCTATCTTTGTGATACCCTTCACCATAAGAGCACACAGCTGCATCATCTCTGCATCAACATCCACTTCAGATAAATTTTCAGATTCTGAATCATCATTATCAGAATATGACGACTCCGAATCAAACTGTATGATGAGAGCCTTTCCTTTGCCCCTCTTTGAGACAACCACTTTAGGAGATTCCTCCTCAGCTTTAAGTGCAACTGTCTTTGACTTTCTTCCATGCCTTTTGCTCCTTTGATCCATCTCAAGTTCATGAGTCTTGAGCATACCATAAATTTCATCAAGAGTAGTTTCAGTAAGGTCATAGTTGTCTCTTATGGTAGTAGACTTCAAATCCCAATTTTCAAGAAGAGCTAAAAGGAATTTTAGATTTGAATCTTCAAGATCATATTCCTTGTCCACCAGTGACAGATCATTCAAGAGTTTGGCAAATCTGTCATATAAATCAGTTAATGATTCATCAACTTTTGAATCGAAGTGCTCATACTCTTGTGTGAGTATAGTCTTCCTGTTCTTTTTGATTGCTTCAGTTCCCTAGCATCTTGTCTCCAAAGCATCCCATATCTCCTTTGCAGTCTTGCATCCAATTACCCTGTTTGACATGACATTGTCAATTACACTATGCAGCTGATGCCTTACCCTTGCATCCTTGGCAATAGATGAGATGTCTTCAGTTGTGTAATCACCTTTCTCCTTTGGTATCATCTTTGCTGGTTGATCAGCAACTGCAACAAAAAGCTTGGTAGGCTTATATGGTCCATCATTAATTCTATCAAGGTATTCTGGATCTGTGGCTTCCAGAAACATAGCCATCTTTACCTTTCATATAGGATACTCAGATGCTCTCAGTATGGGAACCCTAATACTCTCATATCGACTATGGGTTTGATTGATTTGGGTATCTTGAGTATTGGTGGGCTTAGGTGGAGTTTGTGTTTCTTCATACATGATTGTAAACCGGATCTCACTGTTTGTATATCAACAAAGTAGCTCTAATACCACCTGTTAGGTCACACAACACTATAGTAGCTTAGAGATCTCTAGTGATATTTTGACTTGTCGATATCTCAGAGATCTCTAGTGATATTTTGACTTGTCGATATCTCAGAGATCTCTAGTGATATTTAACTTGTCGATATCTCTAGAGTTCTCTAGTGAAGAAATGACTTATCTATATCTTCAATCTTCATGTCTTCAATTGGCTTGTCGACATCTCTTTGAGTTCTCTAGTAGCTTTCCTGACTTTTCGATAAGTCAATTGGAGTTCTCGAGTGACTTCTCTATAACACTAAATCTGTGACTTGTAGAGATCTTGACTTAAAGTATTTTTATCCAAACAGATTTATTCAACTCCAAGCTTTTTCAAAATTCTTCTGAGGCATGATCTGTTTGATCTTCTTCCCGAAAGAATCCTTAGGCTAGATATTGCTTAAAAAAAAAGTCTCCAGTCTGCGCTTTTACATTTTTACATACTTTAAATGTTACAAGTACAAATGCAAACTAAGATAACAATACAACTTACTTAGGGTTGTCAATTTGACTTAGTCTTGTTTAGGTACATGCATGTCTTGCACAACAGTCAATACAACTAGTTGAATTTTTTGTTGATTATAAATCTTGGATATTAAACTGATCTGCACTTTTTACTTTGAGTTTTGCCTCGAGATCTCCATTTTGATATATAGAGAACTTGACATCTCGATAAGTATATTGGCTTATCGAGATCTCTCATTACTCTATACTTGATTTGACTTGTAGAGGTCTCTGAGTTCTCTATAGGAGAATTTAGCTTGTCGAGATCTCTCCACTTCATGTCTTCACTTTGGCTTGTAGATATCTCTGAGTTCTCTAGTGACTAGTTGACTTGTCGACAACTCAAAGTTCTCTAGTAATGATTGAGTTGTCGATAACTCAGAGTTCTCTAATGATATTTGACTTGTCGATAACTCTGAGTTCTCTAGTGAAGAAATGACTTGTCGATATCTCCAATCTTCATGTCTTCAATTGGCTTGTCGATATCTCCGAGTTCTCTAGTAGCTTTCCTGACTTCTCGATAAGTTATTTGGAGTTCTCGAATAACTTCTCTATAACACTAAATCTGTGACTTGTAGAGAACTTGACTTAGAATATTTTTATCAAAATAGATTTATTCAACTCCAAGCTTCTTCATAATTCTTCTGAGGCATGATCTTCTTGATCTTCTTCCAGATAGAATTCTTAGGCTTGATACTGTTTAAGTAAAAAGACTCCAGTATGTTCTTTTGACATTTTTACAGGCTTTAAATGTTACAATACAAAAATGCAAATTAAGATTACAATACAATTTACTTGGGGATGTCAATACGACTTAGTCTTGTTATTATACAGGCATGTCTTGCACAACAAGAATCATGCCATCAAGTTAAAATATTATATAAGTTATTTTAATCTTACAACAATATGAGAAAAAAATTATTTGATCTACGTGACTTGATTTCGGAAGAAAATAAAACTACGATGGCTTAGAGGATGTCTATATTTCTCAGTTCAACACTTTTAAGTTGCTATGATAACACTATTATAAATGATTACCCATTGATTGATATTTCGAGAACATTAGCCTATTGAAAAGTTTTATCGCTGTCTGATGTAGATGCGAATCATCCATTTTTGTTAGTACATTTTAACAAATTAGAAATCATTTTGTGTCAAAATCTGTATATATCTAACACAATCTCATAGATCATATTGATGTAGTAAGAGAAGGATTTTATAAACATTCAAAAATCTGAAATAAATTATTAGATTTTTAGTAAGATCTGATATTGTTAGTGAGATCTTATTCAAGAGTCCATATCTAAATAAAAATTTAAACAAAGTAGAGTTATTAGGCAAAAAAAGGTAAGAAACCTGTTCGCAAAATAATCAATTAAATATATTTTAATATAATAATTAAACAAATTTTTATATTTTTATGAAAGAAAGTCATAAAAAATTAATTACAATTAAAGAGTACATGATGTGTACATAATATACTTAATGAATTAAGCTTTATCAATTTTGTAGAGATCATCGAGTCTTTTTACATATTGCTTGTATTTTAACATATTTAACTTTTGTATGTTAAAAAAATTATCATGTTGATTAGTTCAACATAATTTTTTAGATATGTTGTCAGCGTTGATATTTTAATTGACATGTGATCCAAAATAAATAATTTAGTTGCTGTTCAAGCCGATACCAACATATGATTTCAAGAATGTTCAAATTCCACAATTTACGAACTCAAAGACATGTTATTGGTTAACCAGATAGAGAATCAAAAAATTAGTTTTCATCATATAAATAATATTCTTATGATAATTTTTATGGAATCTGTTTTGATTTATAATTTTTTACATAATACAAAATTTATACTTGCCTTTTCACAAAACCAAACATTAACACAAGATTCATCATATTTCTTCGGTTCCTGCAAGTTAAAACAACCATCCTAATATTTATAGGATATTTATTGCATATTTTAAATGAACATATATAACTGTAAAATAAATTATAAATCCTTTCACGAGACACGCTTCATCATCTTCGATAACTTATGGAGCATTTCTTCACTGTTTATTTCGATTAATAAAAATCAGACATGATTAAATAACGCACTAAACAATGAAGAAAATGCTCCACAAAATACCAACATGAACATTTCTACATTGGTAGCTTACACTAAAATGGACTGAAAGATGTATGTAGAGGTTAAGATAAATATTAATAAATAGACTATAGGTAGAATCGTTATAGAGAGAATGAACGGGAAAAAAAAATGAAACACTGAAGCATGATTTGTATGGAAATTAAACTCAACCATTACATGTGTATATATAGTTATAAAATTGGCAGTTACGAGTGAATAACTGACATGATATCGGTTATAAAAGTGTAACTGACAGTCCGACAGTTACGAATGAATAACTGACAGTTACACGTGTATCAATTACATATGAACAACCGACGATTACACGTGTATTACTTGTGATGACTGTATCTCGGTTACATTGATACAACCTATTGTCACAAAAAAAATGATTCTTTAAAAAATAATGATGACATAAAATTTCTTTACATATTACTTTTCTCTATCAAACCCAATAAAATTAAAATAATTTCGACAAATAAAAATGATATATAAAACTGTTTGCATGATTTTGAATTTTGTTATACATAATGTTTTTTTCTTCTCTTAACCCATAAAAAAATATTTTCAGACTTCTTGTTAAATTGACATTTTTTTGACATGTAAATTGACAATTCTTAAAAGAAATGCATTTCGATAAATGAAAACAAGACGTTAAACCGTCTACATTAGATTAAATTTTGTAAAATACAACATGCCCCGTTACAAGGAAATAATGTATTCCATTTTAAGGTCAACTTTTACATGTCATTCTCTTGATTGATGTACTGCCATTTTTCTTGATTAGATGTTATTGAAAATATTTTCATATAAGAAAATAGTGTTCCTATAGTTAATAGTAGAAATATTTTCCTATCATTTACTTAAAAATATATGTATTCAATGTAAAAAATTGCTTTTAATTCTTGTAAAAAGGACATACACCATGTTCTCTCTTCTTGTATGTAGATGTCATTTTAGAGTTTAAAAAATAATAAAACTAGATGGAAAATAAGACTAATATAAAAATTGACACAATTACAGCAATTGT
Source organism: Apium graveolens (assembly GCF_009905375.1). Lineage (NCBI taxonomy): Eukaryota > Viridiplantae > Streptophyta > Magnoliopsida > Apiales > Apiaceae > Apium > Apium graveolens. The sequence goes on along the minus strand of NC_133648.1, from coordinate 10,680,062 downwards.
ACATTATATGATTTTGAGTTTGAGTATTTACAAGCATCAGACAAAGATTGGAAATTTTGATTCTCTTCTCATGAGATCTTTTAAATATACAAGAATTTCAAGTTCCTCTATGATTGGAGTCCCTTTTAGAGCTTCTATCAGTTTGAGTCTGTCTTGCTTTGGATAATCATCTAACATTTCAAGTCTGAATTTTGAAAATGAGCCAGCTTTTACATTTTGAAATCTTCCATCTTTGGAGATTCTGCTCATCCCTTTAGCTTTGAGTTCTTCTGATCTTTTGATGTACATGTCAATCTCCTCATCATACCTCCTCTTTTTCTCCTCATATTCTGCTTTACTCCTTGCTCTCCTTTCCTCTCTTGCAATCAACCATTCAGCTAGAACAGATCTCCATGCTTTTGTAGCAGTATCCTTATCCTTCAACAAACTTATCACTCTCTTGATTTCTGTTGGAGAGAGAATGTCCATCAGATTGCTTCCTAGAAAGGTACCCATTTTGAAAGTAGATTCTCACTTCCTTTAGAGTAACAACCCAGACTCTAACTATTTTCTCAGCCAGTTGTTAAAAATAGTCTTCATCTGAACCGCGCCAGTTTAAGGGTAGAAAATTATCCTGCTTGAAATAATTTTAGATGCCCCTTTCAATAACTTCAACTTTTTCAGTAGGCTTGGCTTTCTTAGGTTTTCTCCCAACAGACTTGAAATGAGTTTTGTGTGATGGTTTTGCAGAAGGTAGGTTTGTGATTTTCTTGAGAGATGTTTGACTTGTGATGATTGGAATTTTTTGAAAGGTATTAGCAGTTTGCTTGTATAGGAATTTGGGCTTAGAGGTTTGAGGTGGTTTGATGTTTGAGATTGTTGACTTTGAGGGTTGAGCTGGTTTTGTTTGGATTTTTAGGTTTGTGGTTCTGAGCCATCATGTCTCTTCTTGCTTCTTCTCTTCTTCTCATCATCCTTCTTTTCATCCTCCTTCTTCTTATCTTGACTCTTGTCCTTGCTACCAGTTGCTTTAGAGGCTTGACTTGGATTTGAGCCAGAAGGATTTTATTTGTCATCCTTCTGCTCATCATCATCCTCATCTTTCGTTAATTTATATTGAGTATTTTGCCACATGGTATCAGGATTTACAATATATCTTTCCAAAATCTTTATCATCTCAACATCTTCATGCTTCTTGTTCCTTTTGATTTTTAAATCAGACTGCAACGTCATGATCAACCTCATGTTTGACCTGACACAATGTTTAGGAACAAGGAGATGTTTGGCTTGTTTGGTTATTGGACATACATAAACTATCCCATGGTTTGGATATAGATAGGATTTTGGGAAAACTGCTATCTATGCCTTTTTGAGCTCTTGGAGAAGTTGAGTGTCTTCTAGAATAACTTGTCTCACTCTGTCAATCATCACATCCAGTTCAGATGCTCTTAAGGATTGGAGATTTTCAAGAGGAACCTGAAGACACATGTCCATTCCACCATCATTGATGTTCATGACAATTCTTTTCTGTAAAAAGTCATCAATCTTCACCACCACTGCCCTTAGAAAGTTGATATTCTTGGCCAAAGCTTTCTTGCAGGTTACATAGTTGTTTTTGAGAGACACTCTTAGTGCTGCAAGGAGATCACTAAATTCCTAATCTTGATTAGGTCCTGTCCTAGCCTGGAGAAGTCTTTCTTTTCCAACATCAATTTGATCAATTTGAGAAGAGCTTTGACCAATTTGAACAGTCTCTTTGGCCTTAGATTTAGTATCCCTGAATTGTTGAATCCTAGCCTCAATCTCCCCCTTAGTCTTGGTGACAGGCATGAGGAGGGGAGTTGGAATTTCTGGCCTTATTTGTTCAGGAAGTGAAGGCAGTGGGATGTTGAGCTTCCCCATGATGGCTCCCAAAGCAACAGAATTTTGCATTTGAAGATGCTTGTGAGAGTCCACCAGGGTCTTGATGTCTGACTGTTGACTTTGGACTAGTGAAGTCAAGGCTTGCACTTGAGCATTAAGAGATTCATTGGAGGTTTCTAGAGAAGCTACTTATGTCTTGAGTTCTTGAAGGTCTTGTGGAGAGGAGCTTGTAGTAGAGAGAGCAGTAGATTGTCCAAATGTAGCTTGCACAAATTTCTGAATTTCATCCATGACTAAAGATGAAGGAGTGTATCTTGCAGTGTGTATTTGATCCAACTTCCACCTTGTGTCATTGGAGTTTGTGATGTGATCTTGAACTACCTTGTACAAGGCTATTAAAGAGTCTTTTAGCTGTGTGACACTTTTATCAATCCCACTGAGATCATACCTTGACATTTGTTATGAGAAGGTTTTGAATTGGTTTTTGATCTTAGTTTGAGAGGGGATGATTTGATCCATCTTTTCTCTGACCTTTTTCATAATTTTGTGTTGATGTCCATTCAATGTGATTTGAACTGCTTTTCCAAAGTTGTGAAAATCCTTGATTTGAGCTTTGTAAACATCATACACCTCTTGTGGAGTTAGGGATCTAGCATTGCTTCCCAGAATTGTGATATATTCCTCCCTGAACTTAACTAACACAACATCCATGTAAAACCCCAAATCCGGGGTCAAGATTTGGTGTCACGAAACAATCCTTACATAAAATAAAAGAATATTCAATTAACCCCTTTTATCCAGATCATTTACAGGTTATGGTATGAAATAAGAATCTAATCTTCTACAACTTTCAACAACTAAAATACAAATGTAAGTACCTTTGAACTAATGCTCGTATCATATTCTTCTAACTTCTTCAACCTCTTGCAGCAGAGATTTCTCGAACTTCTGCTGTCTATCTATGCTATTCATTTTTATCCTTATCTGTTTCTGGCAGAAATATGAATTGACAAAGCAAGAGTGAGCCAAAAATGCCCAGCAAGTATATATTTTGAGTTTCAAACATTAATATCAAAGAAAACTTCCGGATAAAATCTCAAAACAATTTTTAAACAATTCTATTTATTTTGAGTGAGTGAGCAAATAAACATTGGCTGTCACCAGCCTTTAAATATAAATTTAAAATCGATCAGCGATTCCCGATTCATCTCCTGAATCAGGGTTCTGTCCGGTTTGGAATCATGAAAACCTTTCGAGAGAGGATGCCGTTAATGACGATCAACAACAAACTAGACTGGACACTAGTTCGCATCTATATTCTGCTGATCAGTCAGAATATAATGCAGATCTATATCTCAATATATAGATCCGGTCGGATATCCAGGCACTACGGCCCATCTCGAGGCACCAGTCATCCCGGTCCTCAGGATTAAGACACCCTTAATCCCCAAAACATCATCATTATCCAGCCCATGGAGTATTTTGATGTCAAATCATTTTGAATTCAAAACATCCCAATTCCGGGTTCGCAAATAACCCGAAAGAATAGGTATTTGCTCAAGAGAGCAATCGAGTTATGGGAACAAGAATAAATGAACATGCATAATATGAGTTATTGCAGCGAAATATAAAACAGTTAACTATTCTAAACTTAGAATATGATCGAAGAAATAATTGCAGTATTTTAAAAGAAAATTCCAGAATACTTGCAGTATCTAAAATAAAGTTCGGGAATACTTGCCTCAATAAGCTTTAACCACTATTACTGATTGACTTTGGTTCGACTTGATCGTTCAGCTTTATCGTCAACTACTATCCCATTTTGGATACGATCCCGGCACTCAAGTTCTTCGATTGGAACTTCATTGATTTCAGCGTCTAATCCCTAGATCGATCCTAGTCCGACGTCGATACTCAAGATTTCCGTCTAGGACCTACAGGGTTGAAATACCCTAATTTAAATATCTGCTTGAGCTTAATATTAACTCGCTATCCTATTCTACCCATACGATTTCATAACCGAATTCATATTTATATGAATTATCAAAACACACATAGCAATTATGGCTCACCTCTTCGAAACTTGGTTCGGTATTTAATTTCAGAAAATACGTATATTTGTCATTTTGAAAAATAGGGTAATCGATTATTCACAAAATATCTTGTCACATAAGTAGGTTTCGAAAATTCAATTACATATCCTCGTTCGACGTCTCCGATAATTACAGGTTACGTTCCCGTATTTTTGGAATTAATTTCCCGAAAATCGGGCAGCGTCTCCTTTGTTTATCGGTCTACCCGTCGAATCAGTTCGACGTCAAATTCACAACACATCAACAACCAACAATCGCAATCATCCAATTCACAACCAATTTCAGTAATCCCATCCACCAATACAAACTTAATTTATTAATTTTATTATTCTTCGTATCTTATTTTTCATTTCTTTTTGAAATTACTTTCTCAACTAATTTTATTTATTTCATTTATAAATGTAGGACTCAGATAAAAATCATCACCGTCCACCGTCGGCTCGCCGAGGCTCATCGCCGACGGCGGTAAAATTCGTCGGTGCCTGATAAATTCGGGTTTCCAAACGAATTCCACCGATTAATTATTATAATTTCGTCCGAATTTACTTACATCATGAAACATTAATCAATTAATTCCTGCAGAATTAAAATTATAAAATTTAATCAATTCGCACAATACCGTATCAAGCAACATTATCAAAGCCAAATAGAACTCAAGCAGGGTCACCGGAAAATACACCGGTGGCCGGAAAATTGTAACAACAGCAGCTGTAACCACACACACACACACAGGATTCGCACACACACAGGATTCACACACACACGCACACGACTCACACACGCGTAACACGCGCACACACATGAATCACACACACACAAAACGCGCGCACACAGACACATAACCATGTATACATACGGATACACACACGAAGTACCCACACACGGCCTTTGGCCGGAAAAGCCGAGACAACAGCGAACAGAAGGAAAGAAAGAAGGGGAAAGCAGGAGGGAGAGAACAAAGATAAGAGGAGATGAGAAATCGTGAGAGAGAAAAGAAAATAAAGAGAGAGATCAGGGAGAGGTCGAGAGAGAGATTGGGCGAGAGAGATGAAGTATAGAGAGAGAAGAAGAGGCGGTACTATGAAATAACAGGGGAGAAATCAATTGATAAGAATAAAACCCTAGCCTGATTACTAACCCGAAAAACTGAATTTTGTGTCACAATTTATCGATTCAACAAGTATTAAACGGGTAAAATAACCCAAGAATTTCCAAAGAGTAGTTTTAAAAGGTTTCTTAGAAACAATTAGTGATGCAGTAGAAGAAGAAGCTCCATTCCTTTCTGATATGTGCCCGCTTCAACTGTCCAAGCTTAGCCAAACTCTTTTCATACCCCAAACTGTCCATTAACTCTTGTAAAGCTGATTCCTCCGGTGTTGAAAAGGTACAACCTTCTGGTAAATGTAAGGCCTTGCGAATTGTACCAGGAGTTACCATATATTCAGAATCATCCACTTCAAAAACAATACTGGGAGTACCAGTTGTACCACCATTATCAAAATGCCGAGTCCGCCAAAACGTCAGAACTTGTTGGCTTGAAAAGACTGAAGGCTGGGTCAATGCATACCCAATTTCACTGTGTGCAAGAAGATCTTGCACAAAATGCAACTCAGACGGAGCTTCAGCATGATCGAGAATTGCAGCATAGTTATTTGGAACGAACTTAGCTCCATTAATGATCAAATCCTTAGGTACCATAAGAATAATTGAAATTTAAGATTTGCCTGGTAGGTGTTTGATAGAATGTTTGTATGAAAAACCAACGTCAGGAGATGAGAGAGAGTAAAAGCAAAGAAAGAGAGATAAAGTGTAAAAGTAAATAAAAGATTGGAAAATCTTCTCTCTGTCTTACTTATACTAGGAAAGAAAAAAAAATATAACCGTCAGACATGCAGTAATAATGAATAGTTAATGGGCACGGGAAAACAGTAATCATTACTTACCCACTTGCAGTTTTTCAAGGAAAAATCGTTCCACTTATTAATCGAGGTAAATCAGTTTTAATTCAAAATTGAAACTGTTCCCACTTATTCAATTATTTTTCACTGCAACACCAATATTCTGAGAAGAAATTCAAGTATGAGAATGACCAAAATTAAATCAAGTAAATAAGTACTGATATTGTAAAATCAGAACTTAATTTAAATCAAAATGGAAATAGTCATCAGAATATGGATATATCAGGATTTATCAGTGCATTTAAATTATAAACATCTCAGAGACAAAAACTTGCAAAAAGTAGAAATTCCATTAATATATTAAGAGAATACATTCATGAAATTTAAATTACATCAGAACTTTACAAGATTTACTTACAACTTCACAGTGTTCTTCAAAGAAATCCACATGATAACCTCTGTCACAGATTTGACTAACACTCAGCAGATTGTGTTTAAGTCCTGAGACCAGAGCTACTTCTTTAATGATGACATTCCCAAGATTGATATTGCCATATCCCAATGTTTTTCCAATGTTGCCATCTCCATAAGAAACATTTGGGCCAGCCTTCTCCACAAAGTCTGATAGCAGGGCTTTATTTCCAGTCATATGTCCTGAACATCCACTGTCCAGAACTAGGATGTTTTTCCTGTTGCCCTGCAATCACAAAGACCACTAATGATTAATTTTAAGGACCCAGACATGCTTGGATCCTTTGGCCTTATTAAGTCTGTTAACATTTGCAACGGATTTAGCATCAGAGTTTATGTTAACATTTTTCTTATCAGAATTTACACTATCAGACTTTGAAACAGAACTTACACTAGAAGGAACAATGGTAACTTTCTTTAAAGAAGGTTTTATTTGATAATAATCATAGTACAAACTATGATATTCCTTACAAGTATAAATGGAATGCCATAAACTACCACAATGAAAACAAGGATTTTGAGGCTTATATATAACAAATTGACTCTTAACTCCTGACTTTGAAGGTAAGGAGTTTATGTTCTTATTTTTCCTGCAAAATGAAGCCAGATGGTTAGAACTTCCACAGTTATGACACGTTTTTCTAGGAGCATTAGGAACAGGCTTATAGTCATTGCTTTTATTCACACCTTCCTTTCCATTCCTATTTTTCCTAGGTGATTTTACCTTGTTTGCATTCTTAGCATCTTTCAACTTATGCTTCAGCTGCTTCTTAGTCATTAAGCCTACGTTTACTTCAGTTGTCTTTTCCTGTTTTAGTTTGTCAGAAGTTAATTTCTTTTTAACTTCTGATTTCTCATTCTCAGACTTTACAACTACAAACTTAACAGGTTTTAACTTTGGCTTTTGTTTAACAACTACAGGCTCAATATCTACAGTTCATTTATCATTCTTATCCTCTCCATAACCTAAGCCCTCTTTCCAGTTTTCACTACTTAACAAATTCTGAGTTGTTCTGCCAGAGTTAGTCCAAGTCCTGATAATCTCTCTTTCCTTTTCTAACTCAGCTTTTAGAGATTCATTCATTTTAAGCACTTCATCCCTGACATAGAAAGCATCATCTCTATCTTTCTAAGTTTGATGGAACATGACTAACTCTTTTTCTAAATAATCATTCCTCTTTTTGCAAGCAAGATTTTTAGAAGTTAATCTTTCACATGTTAAAGTTTGATCTCTATAACTAATGAACATGGTTTTAAGATATCTTCTCAACTCATTAATATCATCAGTATGAAAGGCATAAGTAGTTTGAGGTACCTTTAATCAGCAGCTTCAGAACTGCTTTCAGCACTTGCCTTATCAGCATTTGCCATCAAGGCATAATTCTCCTCACTTTCAGAATCCGAGGTCTCTATCCAGCTTTTCTTCTTTGTGACAAGAGCCTTGCCTTTGTCACTCTTCACTTTCTTGCAATCAGGAGATATGTGGCATTTCTCACCACAGTTGTAGCATTTGACATTTGTATAATCTCCTCTGTCAGACTTTCCTCCTCTGCCCTCAGATTTTCTGAAATTCTTCTTATCAGAACTTGTGCCTTTCCTGGAAAACTTCTTTCCCTTCCTGAACTTCCTGTATGCAATATTTGTGATCCCTTTCACCATAAGAGCACACAGCTTCATCATCTCCTCATCAACATCTGTCTCAGGCAAGCTTTCAGATTCTGAGTCATCATCACTTTCAGAACTTGATGACTCAGTATCAGACTTTGCGAAGAGAACTTTACCCTTGTCTTTCCTTGAGGTAGCTGCCATGGGGGATTCTTCTTCAGCCTTAAGAGCAACTGTCCTTGACTTTCCTCCTTTCCTCTTGCTTCTTTGTTCCATCTTAACTTCATGAGTCTTGAACATCCCATAAATTTCATCAAGAGTTGTTTCATCAAGATTATAGTTGTCTCTTATTGTTGTTGCCTTCAAATCCCAGCATTCAGGAAGAGCTAACAGGAATTTAAGGTTTGAATCTTCAAGATCATACTCCTTATTAACCTGTGACAAATCATTCAAGAGTTTGACAAATCTATCATATAAATCAGTCAATGACTCATTAGCCTTTGAGTAAAAGTGTTCATACTCTTGAGTGAGTATTGTCTTCCTGTTCTTCTTGATCGTATCCGTTCCCTGACATCTTGTTTCCAAAGCATCCCATATCTCCTTTGCAGTCTTGCAGTTTATTACCCTGTTTGACATTATATTATCAATAGCACTATGCAGTAAGTGTCGTACCTTAGCATCCTTAGAAATTGATGCGATATCTTCAGCAGTGTAATCACTCTTCTCCTTTGGTACAGACTTTGCTGCTTCACCTGCAACTGCAACAACGAGCTTGGTTGGTTTGTGAGGCCCTTCCTTGATTCTATCAAGATATTCTGGATCTGTAGCTTCCCGAAACATGGTCATCCTCACCTTCCATATGGCATATTCAGATGGTCTCAATATGGGAACTCTAATAGTCTCATATCGGCTTTGGATTTGTGTCTTTGGAGGTTCTTCAGCTTTGGTGGGCTTAGTTGGAGTTTCTGCTTCAGACATGATTGTGTTTGGATCTTAAACTATTTGTGTGTTAACAGATAGGCTCTGATACCACTTGTTAGGTCACACACACATTGTAGAGGGGGGTGAATACAGTGAATAGTACAATCAAATCGAACTTTAATAACTCAAGTAACAGAAAAAAAACTTTATTGAAACAATAAACTCTGTTACAATATGGAACTGTTCTCTCTCAGTGATGAAAAAATATCACGAGAGCTGCTAGGGTTACAATGAATAATCTTCTCGATTGTGATAACACTTATAGTGTAAACCCTATGTCTGTGTTTATATACTACACAGTTACAAGATAATTGCTAATTGATATGGAATATAATTCTGCTTCCTAAAATATATCAATCAGATATCTTTTCTTCCAAGTATTCCATTCTTCATAGAATTCCATCTTCATAGAATTCCATCTTCATGCATATCTCTTCTTATGTTTGCCTCGATCTTCTTTCCTTTAACCAGCTGCCTTCCTTATCCGAACGTCCTTCAGTACTTAAGTTCTGATATCCATCTTCTGATAATTATCTCCTGATAATATAAGTACTGATATCCCTAAGTCCTGACTTCTAGTAAGTACTGATTTATCCTGTTTAAGTAAGATCTGAAAACTAAGCATAAATCACATTAGCCATGACATTATAAAATATATCTAACAACATACGTATATGTATTTAATTATACCCGCTCGACATCCTGATAATCCTCAGATACGCTCCCGTATTTCCGTAGTTCGATTTTCCGGAAATCGGACAGCGTCCCCTTTGTTTATCGGACTACCCGTCGAAACACCATCGACGTCAATAACACAAATCACAATCCAATTTTCACAATTCCACAACCATTCCCATACGAAATTAATTACACAACTTATTTTATTTATTTTATAAAAATTAGGACTTAGAATAAATTCATCACCGTCCACCGTCCGCTCGTCGAAATTCATCGCGGACAACGACAAAATTTCACGGGTACCCGATTAATTCTCGGGTTTCCAACGTGAAACTTCACCAATTAATCGAAATATTTACCGCATAAAATTCATTTCTTTTTTTTATATCACGGATATTAATCAACCACAACCTGTAAAAATAATAAAATATTGAAATGAATTGTAACAGTAACCGAACCAACAACAAGACAGTCACCAACACCATCACACGCGCTAAACGCGCCACCAACACGCACACACACCACATGCACACACACACACACAGTACACCACACACATATAGTTATATACACATACTGTAACACAGATATATACAGGGAAATACAATTGCATAACAGCATAAACACGAAGCCAAGGTAATCAGACACCAGCCGGCCGGACTCACTGGAGCAACACGGCGGCGACGATAGCAGAACCTCGCCGGGAAAAACAACGACGGAGACAGAAAATACAGAACGGAAATAGAAGGGAAACAGGAGGAGAGATTTAAAGGAAAGGAAGATGAGACTGTAAAATTGAGAGAGATTGCCACCGACTGATACAGGGGAGGGAGAGATAAAATCGGAGAGAGAGATTGATGTTCCGTGTGTGTGTTGTTTATTTTGTTTTGTTTTTTTTAATAATAGCAATACACAACAGCAAATAAAATGCTGCCACATTTCTATCAAATGATTAGAATTCTGACACGTAGCATAATAGGATAAATATCAGTTCCCTCTAGTCTAATTTTGTCCCGTATTTCCAATTTAACAATATGAGTTGCACTTAAAACAAATTCATAAAATCACGAAAGTAGTTTTAAAATGTTATAAATATTCCGAAGTAAATAAAAACATAATTTTTATATTTTTAAAATAATTTCTGAAACAAAATTTATACCCGCTTTTATCAATTAAACGAATCAACGCGCGGGTGAAATTAATCCCAGAAATTTCCAAAATAATTTTAAAATTCTCGGAAAATTCCAAAGTTAAATAAATATGAGTTTTGTAATTTTGAAGAATTTTAGAATTAAATACGAATTTTACAAGTAAAAACAATCAGAAAATCATTTAAAGATAAATAATTAGCAAAATATTGATTTCTCAATTTTATAAAATCCTAAAAGTAGTTATTGTAATTATAAAATCATAAAAGCAATTTTAGAGATACTTCAAATATTTATGCAAATAAATTTGCACTAAATCCACTTTAAAAGTGAGACAATTCAATACAATTCCTTAATTAATCACACGGACAACCCGATACATCATAAATCACACCTAGATAATAATCAAACAACACATAGCGTTCAAAACCAATATACATATTTTATTTAGTAATTTTCATAATAATCACATATTTAAATAATTCAAAAAAAAATACACGAGTTGTTATATCCTTCCCCCCTTAAAAAGATTCCGTCCTCAGAATCTGGTCTAATTACACAAGTGAGGATATTTGTCAAGCATATCTGACTCTAGTTTCCATGTAGACTCTTCTACTCAAGGATTTCAAACGTACTTACTATAGATATACACTCATTTCCAATAACTCGCCTTTAACGGTCAAGCATTTGGATTGATCACTATGTGCAAAACAAACTTGGACAAGAGTCCCATTGGCTCCTGATCAATCACTTAATTCAAATCAAATACTTATCGCTTTAACTTTGATAGGCCAACCACATTATATGTACACACTATTGAGACGGTAACATCAACTCATGAACAACTTTATCTATATTTATCAATACTTCAAGAATGGTTCACTAATTTTAGGACTTAACCTGTCCCTTCTACTTAGACTTATCCAGTCTCTTTCAAGATGAAACTGGTACTGACATTACTGGTCCGATTTCTATACTCATATTCTCTCTCGATACAATTTCGCCTTCTTTCTTTGTCTACTCCGAGCTGCTTCAACCAATATCCCTACGCTCTTGGAGTGCTGAATTAACTTTAGAATTTAACAACTTTCTGTCTCCCACTCTATCTCAATAAAAATAGGGACCATACTTGCGTTCCCATGAAGCTTGATAAAATGGCATCCTAAAGCTGACGTTGATGATAAATGATCATTCCAGTGTTTCCTTAAAATTCAACCTCTCAACATATCTTACATTTCCTGAATCACTTCCATACTTTGATTCTCTGTTTAAGGATGATAGGCGGTGCTCATTTTCAACTTTAGCTTCCAAACATTTAAACATTTTCTATTCATTTTTATCCGTTAAGGTTGAAAAGTAATCTTATATATACACTCATTATCATTTTTAGGTATTCGAACTTCATATTCCACCCTTTCCAATTCGTTTGTTAACTCCTTGGTGGTCTTAATTACATCCAATCCTTTCTATCGGCATAAGGCATCTGTTTCCATACGGCTTTGCTTAGGTAGTTGTTAACAGATTAAGTAGAGTCTTTTGTTAACCTTAGTCAAAATTTCATTCTTGAAAACTCAATGCATAGTTGCTTTCCTTCTGATCCTTGGAGAAGAATTTTTTGGGCATTCCATGCAGGCTTTTTTATTCTTTGAGTAGCTGAGGATGTTATCAATAAATACAATTTGCTTATCCAAGTACTCCTTATACACCACGTTCCTTAATTCCTTATAGCCACCTGATACACTTGTTATTTCACATTATATCACCAGAGCTTGTAATGCTCTTAACTCACTTTAATCGTAATCTCTGATATGTTCTCAGGTCGGATCTTAAATTAATCCTCAAGACGTAACACACTTCTTAGTTTAGGTCTCATAGGTAATCAATCTTTATAGGGGTCACTTATTCTTATTCATTGTTTTATTAAACTCTCGCTAATCAGTACATAATCTCATAATTTCATTTCTTTTCTCCAGCAACATCACTGATACATTTTACGATTCGCCTCTTGTAAAACCACTCCTTGGTCTGCTCTGTTCCCTAGTCCTCCGATACATCACCTTAATTCTTTGACATGTCCAACACTTCCCAATCTATTTTGAAATTTCCTTCTTATACCTGATTATCACTATTTTTCTTTAAATTTCCGTATATCTTGGCATTTCTTCATTAATTTAAATACTTTATATTATGAATTCCCCGTGGGATCTCATTTCTTAATCCTTCTACTTATAGCATCCAAGTGCTAGAAGAAAATTTAGGAATATCGTGATTGTTCTTCTGGGCACATAAATTTCCTTTTGCTAACTACTAACATCGTGATCCATTATCTTCTATTGACATCTTATCTTTCCCTTCACAACTTTGACTGAAAGGTCATACTATCCATCCTTGCTCCTTTTAGATTACGAACTTTAACTTCCAATTCCAGCTACAAAATTCCATAGATAATTCTTCTGATACCGTTTCTACGTTCGTTCTCTCCTTTTTGCTTATCGTCTGCCTCTATACTTACTTTTCCTCGTGAGTACATACTTCAAACTTTTATGGTCCGTATAGATCTTACACTTTTCTCCATACATACCATATTTCTCAATCTTTCAAAACAAATATTATTACTATTAGTCCCAGTTATGATTAGGATACTTCTGCTCATAAGGTTTCAGTTGTCTAGATGCATATATAATAACTCTATTGTGTTGCATCAACACACATCCTATTTCCTTATGAGAAGCATCACTATTAACTACCAAATCTCCTTGATACTTTCAAAATAATAAAGCAGGTGCTGTAACCATTCTTTCATTTAACTCCGTAGAACTTTTTTTTTCACCCTTTTCTACCTCATATAAATTTCTTGCTTTTTCTGGTTAGCTTCGTCCAAGATATTGCAACTTCCAAGAAATCTTGCACAAATTTCCGATAGTAACCGGCCCATGATACAACTTTCTAATTTTATTGGTGTTTCTGGTCTCTTTTCATTCATAGTAACTTTAATTTATGCTGAATCTCTTTTGATCTTCTCCATATTGACTATTTATGCTAAGAACTATATTTCATACAACTTCTTTCTTCTCCAACTTCCCAGTTATCCTTAAATGCTTTGCATGGTTCTCCGTTGACTTTAAGTGTTACACTACAGCTTATCCAGATATTCCTTAAAGTTTCTGTCCATCAAGTTCAAATATTACTGGTTTATTGGTTAATCCAAATGACAATACGAGAACAATACCTAGTTCTGAAAATTATCTTTGATATATCCATAGGTTTAATCTTCAGTTGGTGAAATACCAAGTCTTAAATTAGTCTTATAAAAGTACTTTGCTTCTTTCGTTTGATCAAACAAATCATTGGGTCGAGGTAACAGATACTTACTCTTGATAGTATACTTGTTGAGCTTTCGCTAGTCGACGCATAATCTCATACTTCCACCTTTCTTATTAATAATTAATGCCGGTGCACCTTATGGGATACACTGGGTCTAATCGCTTCTTCCTCTAACATCTCTTGCATCTGCTTTTCTAACTTCCTCATTTTAACTGGTGCTATTTTGTGTAAGTCCTTGGTCACTGGCTTCGTTTCAGGTGCTAAGTCAATCGCGAGCTTCACTTCTCTATCTGGAGGAAATGTTGATAACTCATTTGTAAACATATCTTGAAACTCTTTAATTGCTATAAAATCTTCAAATTTTGTTTGCTTCTGACTTTTATTTATCTCATGACCACCATTATGCTTACATCTTGATCACCATAATCATCGTTAACAAATTCTTTACTCTCCTTCTTCCTTTATATCTCATCATATTCTCACTTAACGTCTTCAGAACTATTTCTTCTTCACGACGATTTGTCTGGGCGTCATGCTTCCATAGTTAATCCATTCCTTAGAATAATGTCAAGTCCTCTTGTCTCAAATGATATCAATTCTTCACAACTTATTGCCAGAAATCTCAATTCCATCATTGGTATTCACTTATGTAACAATTATACGTTCTTGAATTGCTAGTCCTTTAATCATAATCTCATCAATTCAACAGAATAATTCATTTCATCAACAAAACCTTGAGAGGTAAATAATTAAGTTTCTCTCACATCTTTTAATACTTTAACGCATAAGGTATTTACCATAATCATCCATGTTGGCACGTCTGTAATCTGAACAACATATTTCACAGGAAAATCGCATATTCTTGTTCTCGAAGATGCATTCCTTATTGGAGTAGATTCCCTAGGCTCTTAGTGGATCCTTTACTGGGGCTAGTGATTGCAATCCTTGCCATATGCCCTTGTTTCCTTTCCATATATGAGAGGTAGATGGAACTTCATCTGCTTGGTTCATAATACGTTGATTTCTGTTTGAAAACCTCTTGCAAAGAACGACAGTACAATGAAACGACTAGAAGAATTCAGAATTCAACACAAATTAGAGTTGAAAAGAAAGAAGAAGTAAGGATTTGAATATGAATGAGACAACCACACTGGTACTTAAGATGGCCAGTCTTTCATACCATATGGCATATAACATATGATTAGGTGGCGTCCCACCCGACTCTTCGTCATTCTGACAAAGTGTCTCACCATAACACTGTTTGTCCCAGTCAGAAAGCAAAACTTGAGGGAAACAATTAAATTTGAAAGGAATGCAATACCCTCCTTTTTGATATCATAGCAAAGAGTTTATTTAAGAAAAGAGTTTCATACTTAGTTGAGAATCAAAAAGGAATATACGTTGTAATATTGAAGACAAGAACGATACCATTGGTCACCATCCATGTTCCACTTATGTTCATCATTCGAGCTTGTCCGATCATATCCCAATTATGTCATATAACAACTTCAGAGGGTGCGCTAAAATACCTTCGCATATTAAGCATTATGATAGATTCTTACTTGTTAAGTCTTGTGTCTCTAACATCGCACCTACACGTATAATACTTTAATAATTCAATCATAATGGCGTTCCCACCATATAACTTCGAGTTTCCTTTTTTTTTTTAGAATAACCGCGAATCATTTAACATAACGATCCTTTTGTTAATAATATTCTTCTTTTGGAAAGATTTGGAAATCTTCCCAATCTTCTTCGGTCATACTCCGGCTTCTGATAAATCAATGAATTCTTCGAACTCTGATAGTCCTAGTAATCGAATGTATAGTTACTCCGTACGCTGATTCTGTTGTAAATTTTGTCAAACAATATGTGCATCTTATTTTTAGGAATAATCAACTCCTTCATAATCGTGGGTTACTTGGTTCTCTGAATTAACAATACTAAGTCGGAAATAAGTATCCTTCAGGCAATCCGGGTCTTTTAACAAACAAGAAACTCAAGTAGTAACTTGACAACCAAGGTTTAAAACTTATTTTATTCAAAAAGGCTTTTAGAAATTTTGTAAGGAAAATCTTTTTCGAAAACTTGTTAAAAATTTTGAAAATCACAAATCTGGTTGTCCTTACTATATGAGTTGGTTGTTGTCCTTACGACCTATAACAAGGTACCAAATTAAAGAAACAATCACATAAAGGTCCGTTCGCTTCGATCTACCTTTTCTCCTTTATCGAGTCCATTTGCCTTCCTTAATCGACGAAAACTTCAGTTGTCGTTGCATGTTACCTTATTTGTAGTTTCACATCAAGGCTTCCATACTGGTAATACTCCCGTCATCAACTTTGCAGTCGTAAAGTAGAACAGGTTATCCAATAGTCAATAAGTCCACTGACGACACATCACATTGTTACTACAAATATATCACATCGTCATAACACCATTATCTAACTTCAAGAAATCTCCAGATTCATAATCTCCTCTAAGTCCCTTTTCAATACTCATCTAATCCATTCCACCAGCTAGTCATGGGTGGCTTAATCACTAATGGCTTCTTTTAATCTAGTAACAACTATCCTTTGGAACACCGGAATCTTCTTTCTAGACTCCTTCTCATCTTTATTAATATCTCATGTACTTACCATTTATTGTAGCTATCGCATCCCTTCTCGTAAATACTGTTGTTCCATAAAATAGGTTTTTAAACTGAGGATATAGAACATGGTGTAGGGTAAACTGAAAAGATACATTCATAGTTGAATGTTCAGAAAAACAAGAATAAGCAAATGAAGGTTCTTGAATAGGTAGTCTCATATCAAGAGGAGATAGAATAGCGTATAATAGGTTGAAAGGGTGCAGCTGTTATAACAGAAGGTAATACCATTAATACTGATGAAAGAACAAGGCGCAAATCGAATCTGGGAGAAGATGATGATCCTTGAACGGAAAGCTCCAAACGATCAGATGATACAGGGAAATCAGGATCTGCCATTGCCGTTGTCTGGAAATCACGTCGCAAGCTAAGAATCCCGAATCGCAACACGAACCGTGCCGTAGACCTACTATATAGTCACACTCATCCTCACGATGTCTTATCTTTCTATTTACTATTCCTAATCCTAACCCTCTACCCAATCTCGACAATCTAGGCTTGTTTCAGTGACTTATAACCTGTAGCTCTGATACCAACCTGTGGCGCCCTCCAAACCCAGGTCAGAAGTTTTGGGTCCACACCACATACACAATATATATACTTGTATAAGAAATATTATTTATAATGACCCTGCTTCACAATACCACGGATCGCAACAGGTTAAAGTATGAAAATAAGCCACAACCTTAATTTATTACGTCGTACCAAATCCCGACTGACTTAACTTACAATTGATAATAAAGTTTTTCTTACAATCGTACTATCTCTCCACTCCATGAAGCTCCTACTAGCTCGATCCGACTCAAACTAGAACCTTAGCCCGCACTTTGGACTGAGGAGCTTCTCTATCATCCATATCCTTTTTAACTGTAAAATATATAAAAAGTTTTGCAAAAGTGAGCTAACTAGCTCAACAAGTCACAATAACGATAACTAAGGTTAAACAATGATCAAATGAGATGATTCAGAGGAATCAAGTTTCTTTTTAACTAGTCATTAGAATTGGATATTCATTTTAAGTTTTAAAAACCAAGGTTAGGCTGCTGATCAGTCACGCACTAACCCCGAGCGAAGCACACAGCTCAGCTCTACGAACTGGATCCAAGGCACACATTGGCCTAATTCGACCACGAATCTGGTCTGACCACGAATCTGGTCCACATGAAGAAAACTATCCAATTCTAAAACAATTCAGTATAATAAACAATGTAATTCAATAAGCAAGATCATAATCAACAGTGATAAAGCATTGGTAAAAAAACGTAATGCGATTCATGAGTATCATAAGGGTATATCTGGGCATATATAAGAAATGGTTTTCAGTTTGTAAAGGCATCAGGTATTAGATCAGTAATGATTTTTTTTCAAGGTATAGTTCTTTGATGTTATATGGAATGGTTGGGGTATAAAAGTTTCTGTGTTTTCAAACAATGTTCTTCCAGTATTTGGTGTTTGGTAGTTAAACATTTGGGGAGTAGTATCATATCTGTGTGGTTTGGTGTCTGAGGATCAACAAAGGATGGTTTACAAAGAGTAAGGCTTATGACTCAAAATCAAGAAAATCAGGGTACAAGGTTAAACAATTTAAAGCACTTGCATTATAAAACATGAGTTATGTTTAATAATAGCGACATGTTATGAAACAGTTCAAAAACATTGGTAATATATCTTGAAGAAAAGTTCAGAAATACTTGCCTCACAGGGCTTTACAACTGTTACTGATCAACTCTGAGCCGACTCTGCCGCTCAGGCTTTAACGTCCAACCACTAGACCACATTAGATTCGACTTTGACACTCAGGTTTTTCTGTTGAAACTCTACTGAGCTCGTTGACTGACTACTAGGTCATCTCTAGTCCATCCTCCACTTTCAGGTTCCTGATTATAACCTACAGGGTCGAAATACCCTACGTTAGATGCCTAGGTATGCTTGACATATCCTCGATACTAATTCTTACCCAACGATATTCAAACCCGACTCATAATTATTCATATTAGAATAACACAGACAACAATTAGGGTTCACATTCTCGAAATCGATCCAGTGTTCATTTTTAGAAAATACGTATACTCGTCATTTTACGAAATTAGGATTACTGTGTTTTGGACAAAACATACAACACAACATAAAATCAGGTTATGTATAAAACATTCGTATATGTATTTACTTATACTCGCTCGACGTCCCGATAATCCTCAGATACGCTCCCGTATTTCCGTAGTTTGATTTCCCGGAAATCGGACAGCGTCCCCTTTGTTTATCGTACTACCCGTCGAAACACCATCGACGTCAATAACACAAATCACAATCCAATTTTCACAATTCCACAACCATTCCCATATGAAATTAATTACATAAATTATTTTATTTATTTTATAAAAATTAGGACTCAGAATAAATTCATCACCGTCCGCTCGTCGAAATTCATCGCGGACGGCGACAAAATTTCACGGGTACCCGATTAATTCTCGGGTTTCCAACGCGAAACTTCGCCAATTAATCGAAATATTTACCGCATAAATTCATTTCTTTTTTATATCACGGATATTAATCAACCACAACCTGCAAAAATAATAAAATATTGAAATGAATTGTAACAGTAACCGAACCAACAACAAGACAGTCACCAACACCATCACACGCGCTAAACGCGCCACCAACACGCACACACACCACCTGCACACACGCAGACACAGTACACTACACACACATAGTCACACACACACACACTGTAATATAGATATATACAGGGAAATACAATTGCATAACAGCATAAACACGAAGCCAAGGTAATCAGACACCAGCCGGCCGGACTCACCAGAGCAACGCGGCGGCGACGATAGCAGAACCTCGCCGGGAAAAACAACGACGGAGACAGAAAATACAGAACGGAAATAGAAAGGAAACAGGAGGAGAGATTAAAAGGAAAGGAAGATGAGACTGTAAAATTGAGAGAGATTGCCACCAATTGATACAGGGGAGGGAGAGATAAGATCGGAGAGAGAGATTGATGTTCTGTGTGTGTTGTTTGTTTTGTTTGTTTTGTTTTGTTTTTGTTTCTTTTTTTTAATAACAACAATACACAACAGCAAATAAAATGCTGCCACATTTCTATCAAATGACTAGAATTCTGACACGTAGCATAATAGGATAAATATCAGTTCCCTCTAGTCTAATTCTGTTCCGCATTTCCAATTTAACGATATGAGTTGCACTTAAAACAAATTCATAAAATCACAAAAGTAGTTTTAAAATGTTAGAAATATTCCAAAGTAAATAAAAACATAATTTTTATATTTTTAAAATAGTTTCTGAAATAAAATTTATACCCGCTTTTATCAATTAAACGAATCAACGCGCGGGTGAAATTAATCCTAGAAATTTCCAAAATAATTTTAAAATTCTCAGAATATTCCAAACTTAAATAAATATGAGTTTCGTAATTTTTGAAGAATTTTAGAATTAAATATGAATTTTACAAGTAAAAATAATCATAAAATCATTTAAAGATAAATAATTAGCAAAATATTGATTTCTCAATTTTATAAAATCCTAAAAGTAGTTATTGTAATTATAAAATTATAAAAGCAATTTTAGAGATACTTCAAATATTTATGCAAATAAATTTGCACTAAATCCACTTTAAAAGTGAGACAATTCAATACAATTCCTTAATTAATCATACAGACAACCCGATACATCATAAATCACACCTAGATAATAATCAAATAAACATAGCGGTCAAAACCAATATACATATTTTATTTAGTAATTTTCATAATAATCACATATTTAAATAATTCAAAAAAAATACACGAGTTGTTATAACTATCCTCCTTGCAGTTACATTAAATCCGAAGTTCTTTTTGAAGGATAAATAGACTTTTATCAGTACAGTTTGGCTTTCCTGAAGAATCTTGTGAAGTGGCCATGTGATCTCTTTTCCTCCCTTGTATTTGAACACCAGCCTTTCAGGAAGATGTCTGTGAGCATCAATTCCTCTTATTTCTTCCAGTTCATCCAGGTAGAGATTCAAGTATGAAAACTCCTTGATATCACAGATATATATAAGATCTCCCTTGTTGACTGTTGGTTGAGATTTGGTTAGGGTCTTGGATCTAAGAGACACATGCTTCACTTTCTTGATTGCTCTAGTCTTTGTTTTCTTTGGCTTGTTGAAGATTGGAAAGTTTAGTTCAGGAATTGGCAAATTATCCCAGTCTACTGGCTCATCCTTTGGAATTATGGGCTCACCATGAATATTCCTAGTTGGATCCACAAATTGAATTCTTCAAATACCACTGAGGGTTTTAATGTCTGAGTTGAAGTTGTAGGCTTTTTTGGAATGTAGTCATCCATTTCCTCATCACTGAAGTCCAATTTTCTCTTGATTATTTGCTTGTACCTTGGTTTCTTTGTCTGTTGGGGTTCCTATTGCATTTTATGATCTTGAGGTTCAGCAATTACAGATGGTTGTGCAGAAATCTCTGTTGTGGTCTTTATAGCTTGAAGTTTTTCCAAGATAGCAGCTTGCTCTTTCTTTTGTTTGAGCTTCTTAGCATCTAAGGCAGCTTGCTTCTTTTCTTGCATGATTCTTTCCTTCTCTTCCTTTTTAGCTTCCACAAACATAGGGTGTCCAGCCACCACACAAATTTCCTTACCATTTCTGTAAATCTTTGCTAATCTTCTTTTAAGTACTGAATCAGCTGGATCTTTGTAAAATGCAATTGACCTAGCCAACAGCTTCTTCTCATCTGGCCTAGGTGTTTTATACACAGTATCCATAGGATTCTTGTCTGAAAACTTAGAGTAGTTTCTTTTAGGCTTCATGATCTGATTTGCCTTTGGAGATTTGATGCAAGATGTTTAGCCTTTTTCCAGATAATTCATACTCATTTCATTCACAGAAATATTCTTGACTTGAGAGTGATGAGTGAAGATTTTGTCTGGTTTCTGAATTGGCCCAAACTTCTGTTGAATTTCTGTATCTATCTTTCTCCATTTTTCTTTTAATTCCTTCTCAGCTGCTGCTACATCAATCTTTAGCAGTTTGTCATTTGTTTCCAGTTTTGCTGCTGCCAGATTTATGATGTCAATGTTGTCCATGGCTGGTGGTTTTGTCAAAGCAATTGTTGGCACAATTACTTTGTTGACTTGGATGTTGTGCTATTCCTCCCCCTCACTAAATGAGCCTTTCTCCCCCTTTTTGTTAGCATCAAGTCGGAGAGTGGAAGGGAGTTGAGCAGCTACCAACTGTTGGAGTAGAGCAGTCTGAGTTTCTTGATTAGCAAGTATCTTGGCCATTAATTTCTCCACATCAGATAATCTAGAGTCCATGGCCTCAACCTTCTGATTGAGATCAGCTTCCTTTCTTAGCTTCTGAGCTATCTCAGTCATGGTGGTTCCAGGAAGTCTAGCATCCAACCTTGCTATGAAATCCTGTTTTACTTCAGAGACTTCCTGCTTAATTTCATCCACACTTTGACTGTGTTGGAGAATTTGAATCTTATGCAGCTGAAGAGCTTCAAGATGTGCTGTAAGTAGCCTCTTTGTGCTGGCATTTGTAGATGCTTGAATGGCTATTTGGGTGTCATCAATCATCTTGAATAGTGTTGATTGGAGATGTGAGTAGGAACATTCTTTAGTTAGCATCTAGGTAGGAACATCTGCATCTCCCCCTATGCTCATGCTGTCTTCCTCATCATCCCCACCAGCATTCCCAAATGAGTCTTCAGCCAGTTCAAAATCAATGCCAGTAATTGAAGGCATAACAGTGATTGCATCATTTGCTCTTTGTAGAGATTGGGTAGTATGCACCAAGTTGAGCATCTTTTCAGCCTCCTTATTGCCCTGCACAGCTAGAGTTTGATAGGCTGTAGCAGGATGAGTAAATGTCTCAGCATCTAGGGAAATAAAATCTATGACAACTTGATATTCTTGCTAAAATAGTCTTTTCCTTTCTGCATCACTGACATTTATTGACTCACTAGCAATAATGCCAATCCTTATCTCTCAAGTACCTATATTTCTCTCATGATCTCTCTATTTTTGCATCAAGGGCTCCCCTTGGCTTCCCACCCTCACACCCTCACCTTCACCATCTAAGGTGGGACTCCCCTCACTTACTTTTTCCAGTCTTGAAGAAATGGACTGCATATGTTCACTCATTTTATCTCCTTTTTCCTGGGAGCAACCCAGCCTCTCACTCAGTTCACTCCCTTCCCTCAGTCCTAAGAGTGATGGTACTACTACTAAGTCCTCTGCACTTGTGATAATTGAAGAAATTTGAAGTTGTGCAGAGACTCCCGACGGATGAGGAATATCCGTCGGGGTAGTAGTTTGACTAGTCGACGGATGACTGCTGTTAGGCACATCCATCGGGATACAATCACTACTCGATGGATAAATGATATCCACCAGGATAGAAGAAATGAATGAGTTTGGAGTGGAGACTATTGTAGACTCTGTGCAGATTGATAAAAATTTGGGCACGGATGTCTCAATAGACTCAGAAAGAATTGGCAAGTGAGCCAACAAATCATCTAAAAGATGATGCTTACTTGCTTGGATTTTTGGCTTCTCTAATAGAGTTAAAGATGAAGAATTTGGAAGTAATGTATTGATCATGTCAACATTCAGTGAGTGTGTGGGTGAATTTGGTGTTTCAGGTGCTTCAATTGTTAAAAATTTTGGCCGTGACTCCACATTTATTGGAGTCACATCAATCTGACTTTGAGAAGGTGCAGTGACTGGGTCTTTAGCACCAGTTTGCACTGTGTGTGTTCCCTGTGCATCCCCAAGGGTTTTTAATCTTTTCTTTCTAGCATAAGTCTGTGGTGAACTTTTGTCCCTAACCCTTTTGACCTGTGCTCCTGGTTGGGAGCTTGTTTCAATAGTAACATCCTTTTGGGAGGATGAAACTAGAAGTGAGCTTATTTCCTTATTAACAACCATAGTTTGTTGGGAAACTGTGGTATGACTAGGCTTAGGTACACTCATCTCACCAGCCTTATCCTTAGGGTTTCTTTGATTTTCACCCTATCCCTCACCTTGCTTACTCACCTTCACACTCCCCTCTTTGTGTTTAGTAGATTTTACAACTGGTTTCTTTTGAGAGAAACCAGAGGGGGCTTTCTTTGGATTTTAAAATTGTTGATTTGGTAGCTTGGGTAGGCATCTGTTGGGTCATTGACACAGATGCCATGGCTACACTTAAAGGCAAAGAAATGTGTGAGGTTGGAAGAGTGGAGATAGTGGTGCTTACCTCACTTACCTGAGGTCCCTCCATGACTGGAAAATAGAAGAAGGGCACCTCTTTGTGGTGATTTGCTCTATTAAGATCTATAATAATTCTTCTTTCTTGAACTCAACAATTCAGCTTGTTGGTTGGGTTCTCAATTGCAATGTTCTCAAAAATATGGTTAGCAAGCATCATAAAGAATCTAGCATAATAGACACTTTTACCTCTCTTATTGAGTTCTCCAAACTTAAAACCTAACTCAAACATGATCAAGTCACTGAAATTAAAGTACTTATCAGTAACTAGCATATAAAGCATGTTAAGCATGGAAATGTTAACAGAATCAAAGTTACTAATTTTACCAGAAAATACCTTAGGTACCACATCACACAAATAGCTCCATTCCTTTCTAAGACCTAACCTCCTAATTTCACTTAACTTAGAAGAAGAAGGTGCATAGACCATAGAATTAAGCATGGTAACTATATCAACATCAGTGTGTGGAACAGTGGTAGTGTTATCTGGAATTTTAAAGCATGCTTTGATAATATCACTATTAATGCAAAACTGCTTACCTTTGAGAGTGAAAGTTATGGTTTTGTCAGTAGAGCTGTAAATGACAGTTGTCCATATCTCCTCTACAACCTCACAGTAGATTGTGGGAGATTCCAGCATAACATAGTTGGGTTTACAGCCTTTCACAAAATCCATCATTTTGTGAAAATCTCCAGATTGTTGAATCTCCTTGTTCACAAGAGCTGTGAAGTTGTTATTTTCATAGATAAACCCAGATTGAGACATGATTTTGACTACTGGAGCCATTGCTAAAGATTTGAAATTTGCAGAGGGAGTATTTGCTTTTGGAGAAGAAAGAAGTTAGAGCAATTGATTCTTGAGAATGATAAAAGAATAGAATAAAAATGAATTATGCTTGCATACTATCTCAGAAATAAATTAACAAAAAAAATAATAAAGTGAAATAAAGTAACCAATTAAAATTGCCCAAAATAGCTGTTTAAAAATAAATAAACTGTAAAAATTCTTTCAATTATCCATCATGTTATGCTTACAAACTGTAAGTATACTCGATAGATAATGTCTAGAATTTCGACGGCTAAGATTGAGATAATTCGATGGATGAGGATAAAGCAATTATCCGTCGAGTTATAAAATAATCCAGAAAAGTAATTGATTTTTATTAAAAAATAATATACCAACGGATGACCAAACTCGATGGATAATGAGCATCCGTTAGGATGTAAATTTTGACTTAGCCAAAATTTCATCCAAAGCTGAAAAATTAGTTAATTTTCTGGCTGCATTATAACTTGCAAAAATATCTGAAAGGATTCAAGAATAATTAAGCATACCTAACTCACTTACCAACCTTGAAAAGTTGGATTCATCAAGTGGCTTGGTAAAGATATCTGCAAGCTGCTTTTCACTTGGAACAAAATGAAGTTCCACAGTACCATTCATCACATGTTCCCTAATGAAGTGGTACTTGATATCTATGTGCTTTGTTCTTGAATGCTGCACTGGATTTTCAGTGATGGCAATTGTACTTGTGTTATCACAGAAAATGGGAATTCTGTCCACTTGTAGACCATAGTCCAACAATTGGTTTTTCATCCATAAAATATGTGCACAACAACTGCCAGCATCAATATATTCAGCTTGTTAGGTCACACACACTGTAGAGGGGGTGAATACAGTGTATAGCACAATCAAATCGAATTCTAATAACACAAGTAACAAAAAACAAACTTTATTCAAAGCAATAAACTCTGTTACAGAATGGAACTGTCCTCTCTCAGTGATGAACAAATATCACGAGAGCTGCTAGGGTTATAATGAATAATATTCTCGATAACGATAACACTTATAGTGTAAACCCTATGTCTGTATTTATATACTACATAGTTACAAGATAATCACTAATTGATATGGAATATAATTCTGCTTCCTAAAATATATCAATCAGATATCTTTTCTTCCAAGTATTCTATTCTTCATAGAATGCCTTCTTCATGCATATCTCTTCTTACATTTGTCTTGATCTTCTTTTCCTTTCAATCAGCCGCCTTCCTTATCTGAACATTTCCTTTAAGTCCTGATATTATCTTCTGATAAATATCTCCTGAACCTTAAGTACTGATAACTTAAGTTCTGACTTCAGTATAAGTGTTGATTTTAGTTAAGTACTGATTTGTCCTGTTTAAGTAAGATCTGAAAACTAAACATAAATCATATTAGTCATGACATTATCAAATATATCTAACAATCTCCCCCAACTTATAAATTAGCATAATATACAAGTTTAACAGATATTTGATGATGTCAAAAATATTAAGTACAAATGCATGAGAATTTGACTAGATAACTACAACTTACAGTCCTTAAAGCTTTACCAACTTTAATTACTGATAACAACTTCAGTCTGTATTCATATCAGAATTTGAGCAGTTGTAGATCTTGACTTGGCTTCACTTTCTGATCTCTCTGATGTCAGGAGTTGTTCTGAGATAGTTCTTTAACAAACATCTCTCAGCATATCTGAGTTCAACAATCATCCTCCTTTTAGCATCTTTAAGTTCTGCAGAATCTTCACCAGTTTGGAAGATAGCAGCCCTGAGATCATTAATTCTAGCTTTCCTTATGTCCTGATCCAGTCTGATCAAATACTCCTTGTCAGACTCAAGATTGAATTCTACATCCTTATAACCCAGAAAAGTAGTTATAATCTTAGCAGAGTTAGGTTTCATCTCAACAATATCACCCTTGTGATCTCTGTACTTTGGAAGATATGTGCTGTCAGACTTTACTGAATAAAGCCTTTTCTGTCTCTGAATTTGATTCTTCAAATAGTTTGCAGCACTTTCTGTTATTCTGTTATTCACTTGAAGTAAGAATAATACATGTTCTAATTCTTTAAAATACTTCAGTGGAATAGCATTTTCCCTTATATGATAAACCCTACCATCTGTCATAAAGTACAACAAGATGTGTTCTTTCAAGTAGGTATGGTAAACCATCTATACAGATTCTAGTTGATTCAATCTTTCAGGAGTTGCTCCAATACCTGGTTCACTTAAGGAAGTTGGATCATTGGTTGTGTTCTGTACTCTTCTTTCATCAGCACTACCCAATCCAGATTTATCTCTCGCTTCCTTTCCAGTAACCACTCTTGCTTCAAAACCACTTGATGCAGTCTTCAAAAGTTGAGACTGTTTGGCTTTGGTGAATCCTGGTAGGAGTATCTTTGAAGGTTTAACATGAGCAATGTCAGAGGTTTCCTTTTCCTTATCTTCTGATATCAAGTCAACTTGAGCTATGTCAGAGGTTACTTGCTTCTTTGTAATATCAGAACTAACTATCTCTTGACTCTGAACAACGTGAGCCATGTCAGAGGTTGTCTTAGAAATCTTCCTTGAAGTCAGAGTAAGATCAGCATCTTCAACAGTAATTTCTTCATCCACAAGAGGCACATAAACCTTTATAGGTTCACCAACTTTTTCTTTGCCTTTGAACCTTGGATCTATCTGCAATTGTGATTTAACCTAGGTTGTCTCAACATTTGTCCTTTCTCTTATCACAATGCTTTTGGCCTTAGGAAGTTTCTTTTTACCAACAGAAGCTTCAGATTTAGAATTGACTTTTTCTGACTTAAGTCTAGCTTCTTCTTCCATCAGACTCTCAAAGTCCATTCCTTGGATTTTCCTTCAGAAATAACTGTCTTGAAATTTCTTCATCAAGATCCAAAAGTTCATCATAACTTATTCTTTTACCAGTATCAGAAGTAATTCTTTTTCCAGTATCAGAACTTGTTCTATGACTTGTAGCTTCAGCTCTTCTTGATGAGAAACCACTACCTTGACCATGACCTCCACCCATTCCAGAGTTTCCCTGGTCATCTTTTTCATCATCCTTCCCCTTCAGTGTCTTAACAGTTTTGCATTTGGACTTAATTACCTTCTCCCCCTTTTTGGCATCAGCAGGTAAGAGAAGAGAGATAAGCAATTCCACTGAGGATTGGATTTCGTTGAGTTGAGATTGCTGAGAAGCTCGATTTTTCAAAATTTCATCAATCTGAGACTGTTGCTTCTCTTGGGTCTTCTCAATGTAAGCAACTCTGTCAAAGATAGGTTTGAAAAAGTTTTTCTTGTCCAGCTTGACAAGTGTATCTTGCTGCATTAAGAGTTCTTGAACCCTGTTCAACTTGTCCTGAGTAACAGACTGTTGACCTTGAAGGTGCCTTGTGGTAAGGGCAGTAACTCTTAGCTGTGTCTTGAAATCTTCATTAACTAAGAACTCATCAGCTTTTGTAAGATGCTCAGCAAGAATCTTTTCAGATGGAACAAAAGTAACTGTGTTCCATTCCTTAGTCCACTCCTGTCCTCTAGGAGTTTCACTCCAAGGTACTGGTGCTTCTCCTCGAACAAACTTCTTGACTAGTTCAGATTTAGAAACAATCTGTTGAGGTGCATGTCCTGAAGGACCTGCTTCATCAACATCTGCATTTATAGCAGCATCACCAGTATCATCAGCATTTGCATCATCAGAAATGACAGAATTAACATCTTCTGTTAAAAGAACAGTATGAGAAGCAATTGAGACTTCAACATCCTCCTCTAAGTGCTGATCTGCTTCCAAGTTCTGATCAACATCCATAGTCTGATGCTCACCTATATTCTGATCATCAACATCTAGATGCAGAGAAGGTGTTGCAGAAAATTCTGGAGTTTCATTAGCATCAGTAAGTGGTGTTGTTGATGGATTTATTGCTGTTGGAGCTTCTAAATAGAGAACCTCAGGCACAACTAGATTGTGAATATCAATTTCAGCACTTGTACCTGGGTCTTCAGTAGATACTGGTTTATGAGTAGGAGAACAGGTGGTGTAGTTGCATTATATGTAGCAGCTTCCTGAGTTGGTGACACAGGTGGTGTAGAAGCAGTAGCTGTAGCAATTTCTGGCTCTTTTGAGATCAACGATTCCTGATCTCCTTCCGTAGCTGCTTCATCCTCATCCTCTTAAACTGGCCTGTGAGCTCTCTGTTTCTTGTATCTCTTTGAAGATGGAGATTCTTTGGGAGTTTCAGCATACGACATTCTTCTAAGCCTTTTGAGAAGCTTAGATCCCCCAGTTCCAGTATCCTTCTGAGAAGAGACCTTCTCAGCTTCTTGTATAACAGGTTCTGACACAGGAACCTGTTCCTCACTATCTGACTCATCTCTCAGAACAAACTTCCTTCTCTTCTGTGTTGTCTGAGGTACAGTCTTTGTCCTCTTGGGCTTGGAAGATGAAGGCTTCACAGTATGTGCTGATGATGAAGGTTGAGGTAGCTGTGAAGTTTTGAGATATGTCCTGACAGAAGGTTGAGTAGATTGAGGTGTATGTGTGGTATGTTCTGATGGTTGTTGAGTTGTCTGGGTGGTGGTGGTGGGTTGTACATCAGGTTAAACAGATCTGTAGGTTAGAGGATCAGCATTTACCAAGATCTGTTTTACAGACTGAGGTATCTGTAAGGGTCTAACCACCTTTTTCTTAAGGTCAGCATTTACCAAGTCATTAAAAGCACGTTTTGCAAGTTTAAAAGGTGGAAATAAAGAACTGACCGATTGGGGTTCATTAGCACAGCAAAAGGTATATATAAGCTGACAGAATCTAGCAAAGTAAACTACATTTCTATCCTCTGTCATCCTATCCCCAATAAAGCCTAGCACAGCACTTGCAAAATCAAAATGAGTTTGGTGAATAATAGCATACCCGATGTGCTGACTCATGATTGGAATGGCATCAAAGTTGGAACACTTATTGCCAAATGCTTTAGTGATGCTGTCGAAGAAAAAGCTCCATTCCTTTCTGATATGTGCTCGTTTCAACTGTCCAAGCTTGGCCAAACTCTTCTCATACCCCAAATTGGCCATGAGCTGCTGTAGAACTGGTTCCTCCGGTGTTGAGAAAATGCAGCCTTCTGGTAAGTGTAGAGATTTACAAACTGCTCCAGGAGTTACCACATGCTCAACATCATTGACTTCGAAAATAATACTTGGAGTACCAGTAGCACCACCATTGTCAAAATGCCCAGTCCGCCAAAACGTCAGAATTTGTTGGCTGGAAATGACTTGAGGCTGGGTCAATGCATACCCAATTTCACTGTGTGCTAGAAGATCTTGCACAAAGTATAACTTAGATGGACCTTCATCATGATTTAAGATTGCAGCATAGTTGTTGGGAATGAACTTGGCTCCATCTATGATCAAATCCTTAGGTGCCATGAGAAAAATTGAGAATTAAGGTTGCCTGTAAGGTGTTTGATAAAATGTCTGTACGAAAAACAACGTCAGGAGATGAGAGAGAATAGAAGTAAAGAAAGATAAAGTGTGAAAGTAAATATAAGATTTTACAATCTTCTCTCTCTTTTACTTATACACGGTAGAAAAAGTAACCGTTGGACACCTGTCAGACATGCAGCAGTAAAGAATAATTAATGGGCACGGGAAAACAGTAATCATTACTTATCACATGCAGTTTTTCAAGAAAAACCATTCCACTTACCAAGTAATCCCATTAATCAAGGTAATTCAGTTTTAATTTAAAATTTAAACTGTTTCCACTTATTAAATCATTTTTACTACGAAACTAATATTCTGTAAAAATACATCAGGTGAGAGAATGACCAAAAAATAAATCAAGGAATCAGGTACTGCCACATCAGAATCAGAACTTGATTTTTATCAGTAATAAAATGTCATCAGAATATGGATAAATCAGGATTTAAAAATGTATCAGAATTTCAAACAACTCAGAGACAACATCTTGCAAAAATATAAAAATTCCATTAATATATTAAGAGAATACATTCATGAAATTGAAATTACAGCACAAGATTACAAGAGTGTCCTAAGCTACAAAGCCTATTTCTTCTTCCTACTCTCTATAAACAGAACAACGAGACGAATGATTCGTTCTTGCTGTCGAAGAGCTTCCAGCCGTGCTTCTTCCAATCGCTCAACATGGCGATGGTAATCCATATAAAAGAATAAGAGGTCTGTCAGAACCTCTTGGGGAACAGAGTCCCAAACATTATCAGGAATAACAGTAACATGCCATTCCTGCTGCCACTCTGGACAGCTCATGGTGAGAGAGAAGGTATCAGAGTTTAGAGCTAAGTTGTAGTTCACCACGATTGTGATGAGAGAGAAATAGATGAGAGTGAGAGCTTGAGAGTTTGAGAGAAAATGAGAGATGTACTGACTGAAGTGAAGTGTTGGTTTTTATAGGCAATGAAATGCCAGGAGACGCAAGGAAAATTTAATGCTGACAAGTAGAAATAATTCTACCTCGTCTCCCTAGACTGAGGAGAGTAGAACAGCCATTGGAAGTGTAAAACAGGGTTTAATGCGCACCAGAAACAAGTAAATATTATTGTGCATGGACGTGTACCACTAACCCTAATTGTATTAACTGTTAATATTCCACTCAAACATAGTCTGATTTATAATAAGACTATTTCAGATTTTAACCACAAACAAGTCAAGTAAAGAATCAGAATTTAATATCAGCACTTAGACTTATATCAGAACTTAACAGTCATCAAAACATGATTTCTTAACTCGAAAAGTTGAATGGCTATTTCTGTAATTCTTCACACAAACTCTGATTTCAGTTCTTCAGAACTTAGTCATCAGAACTTCCATCAGAACCTGTCCTCAGAAGTTATGCAATCTGACACATAAACTGTTCATCTAAAATAATATTGATCGCCACAGTAATTGTTATCATTCATATGGAGTGTAAGTGTGTGCATTAAGCTAAATATCAGACAAGGAGTAAAGTCTGATTCATTTCAGTACATCTTAGAAATAAGGCATAACTAAGAACTTTACTTAAAATCTGTCATTATTCTGAAGCCTACGATTGAATGATTTCATGCATGAGTCCACCTCAACTGTTTCGTGCTTATTTTATGCATCTTTTGAAATTCCATTTTACAGTGGCTTCTCAGTGTAAGTGAGTCACGACTGCTTATCAGAATTTATGCTATTATCATAGTATTTCTCCAGTAATCATAGAGTGTGAAAAGTCACCAAGAAAAATAATTATTTTTGCTTTTCTAATGCATATTACTTAATACTAGCAATGCACTTGGGTCTTCCCTTCCACATTTTTACTTTAGATCTCAAAGGAGTACCTGATTTTTATTCCTTGTTCTTTTCCTTTTTCTTTTGATAAGTGAGGTTTATTAGCACTTAGTACATTCAGCAGATTTACTAACATCAGAACTTAACAAATGAGAAGCATTATTCTAGTTTTTGACTTAGTAATAAGATATGCAAAGTAAACTTAACTAAGCTCAATGTCAGAATTTGCTTGTGTCAATAGATTTCCACATAAATAATTACTTCTAACATGGGATCTCTAGTATATTAAAGACTACTAGGTCAGCATCTAGCACAGTGATCCTCATAGGATTGAATAGTCACATTAACAGTCATATCACTATCAGAGTTTAGAAATTCACATCAGACAACAATCAGTACTTAAGCAATTTTCAGTTAGGCACAGAATACACAAAGAGAGTAATATCTGTAAATACTGATTATAAAGTCTGATGCATCAGAACAAAAGTTAAGCAGATTTAGAGAAAGAACCTGAAACCATTCCAAGTTCATTTACCAATATTGTAAAAGTAGCTTCATATAGTGGTTTTATGAAGATATCTGCTAGTTGTTGATCTGTTGGAACAAAGTGCAATTCCTCTGTACCTTCATCCACATGTTTCCTTATGAAGTGGTACCTAATGCTGATGTTCTTTGTCATTGAGTGTTGAACTGGATTACCTGTCATAGCAATAGAACTTTGATTATCACAGTAAATAGGGATTTTAAAATATGTTAACCCATAATCCAGTAACTGATTCTTCATCCAAAGAATTTGTGCACAGCAGCTTCCTGCAACAATGTATTCTGCTTCTACAGTTGATGTGGAAATTGACTTTTGTTTCTTGCTAAACCAAGAAACCAATCTGCCTCCAAGAAATTGGCAGCTTCCACTTGTGCTTTTCCTGTCAATTTTGCAACCTGCAAAATCTGCATCTGAGTAACCTATTAGTTTAAAATCTGATTCTCTGGGATACCACAATCCTAGATCAGCTGTTCCTTTAAGATACTTGAAAATTCTTTTCACAGTTGTTAAGTGAGGTTCTCTTGGATCTGCTTGAAATCTTGCACAAAGACAGGTAGCATACATGATATCAGGTCTACTAGCAGTTAGATAGAGTAGAGAGCCAATCATACCTCTGTAATCAGTAATATCTACTGATTTACCAGTATCCTTATCCAGTTTTGTTGCAGTGGCCATGGGAGTGGATGCACTTGAACAATCTTGCATTCCAAATTTCTTCAGCAAATTTCTGGTGTACTTGGTTTGACAGATAAAATTGTCTTCTTCATTCTGCTTGACTTGAAGGCCCAGAAAATAGCTAAGTTCCCCCATCATACTCATTTGATATCTTGACTGCATCAGTTTGGAAAACTTCTTGCAAAGTCTGTCATTTGTAGAACAAAAGATGATATCATCAACATAAATCTGAACCAGAAGTAAGTCCTTTCCATAATTGAGGTAGAACAGTATTTTGTCTATAGTTCCTCTGTTAAATCCACTTTCAAGAAGAAACTGAGCTAAAGTCTCATACCATGCTCTTGGAGCCTGCTTAAGGCCATAAAGTGCTTTATCAAGCCTGTAGACATGATCTGGATATTTGGGATCTACAAAGCCTGGAGGTTGTTCCACATATACTTCCTCCTCCAATTCTCCATTAAGAAAAGCACTTTTCACATCCATTTGAAAGACAGTAAACTTTTTGTGAGCAGCATAAGCCAAAAATATCCTTATGGCTTCCAATCTAGCAACTGGTGCAAATGTTTCATCATAATCAATTCCCTCCTGTTGAGAATATCCTTTTGCAACCAACCTTGCTTTATTCCTTGTAATTATGCCATCACTATCAATTTTGTTTCTGAATACCCACTTTGTACCAACAACAAATCTGTTCTTTGGTCTTGGCACTAGGGTCCAGACTTTGTTTCTTTCAAATTCATTCAACTCTTCCTGCATTGCTTGCACCCAATCAGCATCTTGAAGAGCTTCTTCCACTTTCTTTGGTTCAGTCTGAGAAAGAAAAGAATTGTAAAGACATTCACTTGAAGTAGTTGTTCTAGTTCTGACACATGCATCAGGATTTCCAATAATTAAGTCAGGTGTATGTGATTTAGTCCACTTCCTTGCAGATGGAAGGTTTTCTCTAGAACTGGATGCTCCCCCATAATCCATGCTATCTTCATCAACATTTTCTGATGCTCCCCCTGAAACTATGCTCTCTGAGTTGGATCCTTCAAAATTTAAGTTTTCAGAACTATCAAAACTTGGCTTATCAGAACTTGATGAATCAGAACTTGAAGAGCCAGTTGTATGTTCTGATGCTTCTTGAGATGTGAATATATCTTCAGTATGCTCCCCTGCACAGGTGCATCTTCCTTTGACGTAGTCACCACAGTTTCAATAACATCAGAGTTTAATCCATCAGAGTTTGCATTATCAGGATTTAGACTTTCAGGATTTTCAGTATCAGAATTTGAGTCTTCATTTTCGAATCTCAACTGATCATGATCATTGAAATCTTCAAGTCCAGTAATCTTCTTATCATCAAAAGAGACATTGATAGATTCCATGACAACCCTTGTTCTTAAATTGTAGACTCTGAAGGCTTTTGTGGAAAGTGGATATCCAACAAAAATTCCTTCATCAGCTTTTAAGTCAAATTTGGATAGTTGTTCAGGGTGAGTCTTAAGAACAAAACACTTGCATCCAAATACATGAAAATATTTCAGATTTGGCTTCTTTTTCTTTACCATCTCATATGGTGTGTTTCCATGCTTGTTAATGAGTGTTGCATTCTGAGTAAAACAAGCAGTCTGCACAGCTTCAGCCCAGAAATATGTTGGTAGCTTTGCTTCATCAAGCATAGTTCGTGCAGCTTCAATAAGAGTTCTATTCTTTCTTTCAACAACTCCATTTTGCTGTGGAGTTCCAGGAGCAGAAAATTCCTGCTTAATTCCATGGTCTTTGCAGAACTCTTCCATGATCAAATTCTTGAACTCAGTGCCATTATCACTTCTTATTATCTTTACAGAATCTTTGACCAATTTATCCAGTTGCTTGACATGATCAATCAAGATAGATGTAGTTTCACTTTTTGTGTGCAAGAAATACACCCATGTGTATCTGGTGAACTCATCCACTATGACCATAGCATATTTCTTCTTTGCAATAGACATGACATTTACAGGACCAAATAGATCAACATGTAGTAGGTGATAAGGCTCAAGAATTGATGATTCAGTCTTGCTCTTGAATGAAGATTTCCTTTGTTTAGCCTTCTGACAAGAATCACAAAGGCCATCAGGAGCAAATACTGACTTTGGCAGTCCTCTCACAAGATCTTTCTTGACTAATTCATTTATATTGTTGAAATTTAAATGAGAGAGTTTCTTGTGCCAGTTCCAGCTTTCTTCAATTGATGCTCTACTAATCAGACAGACTGCAGAACCATCAGTACTTGTTGAAAACTTGGCTTCATAAATGTTACCACGCCTGTAACCTTTCAGAACAACTTTGCCTGTAGATTTACTTACAACTTCACAGTGTTCTTCAAAGAAATTCACATGATAACCTCTGTCATAGATTTGACTAACACTCAGCAGATTGTGTTTAAGTCCTGAGACCAGAGCTACTTCTTTAATGATGACATTCCCAAGATTGATATTGCCATATCCCAACATTTTTCCAATGTTACCATCTCCATAAGAAACACTTGGGCCAGCCTTCTCCACAAAGTCTGATAGCAGGGCTTTATTTCCAGTCATATATCCTGAACATCCACTATCCAGAACTAGGATGTTTTTCCTGTTGCCCTGCAATCACAAAGACCACTAATGATTAGTTTTAAGGACCCAGATTTGCTTGGATCCTTTGGCCTTATTAAGTTTGTTAACATTTGCAGCGGATTTAGCATCCGAGTTTATGTTAACATTTTTCTTATCAGAATTTACACTATCAGACTTTGAATCAGAACTTACACTAGAAGGAATAATGCTAACTTTCTTTAAAGAAGGTTTTATTTGATAATAATCATAGTACAGACTATGATATTCCTTACAAGTATAAATGGAATGCCATAAACTACCACAATGAAAACAAGGATTTTGTGGCTTATATCTAACAGACTGACTCTTAACTCCTGACTTTGAAGGTAAGGAGTTTATGTTCTTATTCTTCCTGCAAAAAGAAGCCAGATGGTTAGAACTTCCACAGTTATGACACGTTTTTCTAGGAGCATTAGGAACATGCTTATAATCATTGCTTTTATTCACACCTTCCTTTCCATTCCTATTTTTCCTAGGTGATTTTATCTTGTTTGCGTTCTTAACATCTTTCAGCTTATGCTTAAGCTGCTTCTTTGTCATTAAGCCTACGTTTACTTCAGTTGTCTTTTCCTGTTTTAGTTTATCAGAAGTTAATTCCTTTTTAACTTCTGATTTCTCAGTATCAGACTTTACAGCTACAAACTTAACAGGTTTTAACTTTGGCTTTTGTTTAACAACTATAGGCTTAATATCTACAGTTCCTTTATCATTCTTATCTTCTCCATAACCTAAGCCCTCTTTTCAGTTTTCACTACTTAACAAATTCTGAGTTGTTCTGCCAGAGTTAGTCCAAGTCCTGATAATCTCTCTTTCCTTTTCTAACTCAGCTTTTAGATATTCATTCATTTTAAGTACTTCATCCCTAACATAGAAAGCATCATCTCTATCTTTCTGAGTTTAATGGAACATGACTAACTCTTTTTCTAAATAATCATTCCTCTTTTTACAAGCAAGATTTTCAGAAGTTAATCTTTCACATGTTAAAGTTTGGTCTATATAGCTAATGAACATGGTTTTAAGATATCTTCTCAACTCATTAATATCATCAGTATGAAAGGCATAAGTAGTTTGAGGTACCTTTAACTCAGCAGCTTCAGTACTGCTTTCAGCATTTGCCATATCAACATTTGCCATCAAGGCATAGTTCTCCTTACTTTCAGAATCTGAGGTGTCTGTCCAGTTTTTCTTCTTTGTGACAAGAGCCTTGCCTTTGTCACTCTTCACTTTCTTGCAATCAGGAGATATGTGGCCTTTCTCACCACAGTTGTAGCATTTGACATTTGTGTAATCTCCTCTGTCAGACTTCTCTCCTTTGCCTTCAGATTTTCTGAAATTCTTCTTATCAGAACTTGCACCTTTCCTGGAAAACTTCTTTCCCTTCCTGAACTTCCTGTATGCAATCTTTGTGATTTCTTTCACCATAAGAGCACACAGCTTCATCATCTCTTCATCAGCATCCGTCTCAGGCAAGCTTTCAGTTTCTGAGTCATCATCACTATCAGAACTTGATGACTCAGTATCAGACTTCGTGAAGAGAGCTTTACCCTTGCCTTTCCTTGAGGTAGCTGCCTTGGGAGATTCTTCTTCAGCCTTAAGAGCAACTGTCCTTGACTTTCCTCCTTTTCTCTTGCTTCTTTGTTCCATCTCAAGTTCATGAGTCTTGAGCATCCCATAAATTTCATCAAGAGTCGTTTCATCAAGATTATAGTTGTCTCTTATAGTTGTTTCCTTCAAATCCCAGCTTTCAGGAAGAGCTAACAGGAATTTAAGGTTTGAATCTTCAAGATCATACTCCTTATTAACCAATGACAAATCATTTAAGAGCTTGACAAATCTGTCATATAAATCAGTCAATGACTCATTTGGCTTTGAGTCAAAGTGTTCATACTCTTGAGTGAGTATTGTCTTCCTGTTCTTCTTGATCGAATCAGTTCCCTGACATCTTGTTTCCAAGGCATCCCATATCTCCTTTGCAGTCTTGCAGTTAATTACCCTATTTGACATTACATTATCGATGGCACTATGCAGTAAGTGTTGTACCTTCGCATCCTTAGCAATTGAAGCAATATCTTCAGCAGTGTAATCACTCTTCTCCTTTGGTACATACTTTGCTGATTCACCTGCAACTGGAACAGCGAGCTTTGTTGGATTGTGAGGTCCTTCCTTGATTCTGTCAAGATATTCTGGATCTGTAGCTTCCAGAAACTTAGTCATCCTCACCTTTCATATGGGATATTCAGACGGTTTCAATATGGGACCTCTAATAGTCTCATATCGACTATGGATTTGTGGCTTTGGTGGTTCTTCAGTTTTGGTGGGCTTGGTTGGAGTTTCTGCTTCAGACATGATTGTTTTTGGATCTTAAACTATTTTTGTGTTAACAGATAGGCTCTGATACCACTTGTTAGGTCACACACACTGTAGAGGGGGGTGAATACAGTGTATAGCACAATCAAATCGAATTATAATAACACAAGTAACAGAAAACAAACTTTATTCAAAGCAATAAACTCTGTTACAGTATTAACTGTCCTCTCTCAGTGATGAACAAATATCACGAGAGCTGCTAGGGTTACAATGAATAATATTCTCGATAACGATAACACTTATAGTGTAAACCCTATGTCTATGTTTATATACTACACAGTTACAAGATAATCACTAATTGATATGGAATATAATTCTGCTTCCTAAAATATATCAATCAGATATCTTTTCTTCCAAGTATTCTATTCTTCATAGAATTCCTTTTTCATGCATATCTCTTCTTATATTTGTCTTGATCTTCTTTTCCTTTCAATCAGCCGCCTTCCTTATCTGAACGTTTCCTTTAAGTCCTGATATTATATTCTGATAAATATCTCATGAACCTTAAGTACTGATAACTTAAGTTCTGACTTCAGTATAAGTGCTGATTTCAGTTAAGTACTGATTTTTCCTGTTTAAGTAAGATCTGAAAACTAAACATAAATCATATTAGTCATGACATTATCAAATATATCTAACACAGCTTCAGTTGTAGAAGTAGAAACTATATTTTGCTTTTTACTGAACCAGGACACAAGCTTATTTCCTGGAAATTGACAGGTTCCTGTTATACTTTTTCTGTCTATTTTACAACCTGCATAATCTGCATCTGAATAACCAGTTAGATCAAAACCAGAATCTCTAGGGTACCAAATGCCAAGTTTTGGTGTTTCCTTGAGATATCTGAAAATTCTCTTTATAGCTAATAAGTGAGATTCTCTAGGATCAGCCTGAAATCTAGCACAAAGACAAGTAGTAAACATTATATCTGGCCTACTAGCTGTTAAGTACAGAAGTGAGCCAACCATGCCCCTATAGCTTGAAATATCCACAGACTTTTCATTAGTGTTTAATTCAAGCTTAGATGCAGTGGCCATGGGTGTTTTTGCAGATGTGCAATCCATTAGATCAAACTTCTTTAAAAGATCATGAATATATTTAGTTTGATTAATGAATGATCCATTACTAACTTGCTTAACTTATAAACCAAGAAAGTAAGTTAGTTCTCCCATCATGCTCATTTCATACTTACTTTGTATCAATTTGGAAAACTTTTAGCAAAGTTTTTCATCTGTAGAACCAAATATAATATCGTCTACATAAATTTGAACAAGTATACTGGAGCCATTAACATTTCTAAAGAATAAAGTTTCATACTTACTTTGCATCAATTTGGCAAACTTTTTGCAAAGTTTTTCATCTATAGAACCAAATATAATATCGTCTAAATAAATTTTAACAAGTATACTGGAGCCATTAACATTTCTAAAGAATAAAGTTTTATCAACAGTAACTTTTGTGAAATGATTTTCCAAAAGAAACTTTGATAAAGTGTCATACCAGGCTCTAGGTGCTTGCTTCAGTCCATAAAGTGCTTTCAAAAGATAATAGACATATTCTGGAAAATTTG
Source organism: Apium graveolens (assembly GCF_009905375.1). NCBI lineage: Eukaryota > Viridiplantae > Streptophyta > Magnoliopsida > Apiales > Apiaceae > Apium > Apium graveolens. The sequence continues at coordinate 10,640,205 of NC_133648.1, read as the reverse complement.
GATCTTCAAAACCAGGAGGTTGACTGACATAGACTTCCTCCTCCAAATCTCCATTTAGAAAGGCACTTTTGACATCCATTTGATAGACCTTGAAATTGGCATGGGCTGCATAGGCTAAGAAGATTCTGATGGCTTCAAGTCTTGCAACATGAGCAAAGGTTTGATCAAAATCTATTCCTTATTGTTGACAATGGCCCTTAGTAACCAATCTAGCTTTGTTCCTGACCACAATGCCATTTTCATCCATCTTGTTTCTGAATACCCATTTGGTGTCAACTGGATTCTTTCCTTTATGTTTGGGTACCAGCTTCCATACCTTGTTCCTTTCAAATTAGTTTAGCTCCTCCTGCATAGCTAAAACCCAATCAGGATCCAACAAAGCTTCTTCTACCTTCTTTGGTTCTTCCTTAGATAGGAAGCTTCAACATAGACATTCTTCTTGAGTTGCTCTCCTTGTTTGAACTCTAGAAGATGCATCACCAATAATGAGCTCAAAGGGGTGATCTTTAGTCCATTTTCTTTGTTGAGGTAGATTAGCTCTAGATGAAGAGGCCTCATTGTTGTCTTGATGTGTGACTGGGTTTTGATTATGAGAAACTCCCCCTGAGTTTGTGAATCTTTGATTTGAGAAAGGGGAACTTTCTGTAAGTGATCTATTATGACTTTCAGTTTCTCTTAAAGTTCCGATGGATGATGCACTTTGTGTCCCGACTGATGAAGCTGATTGTCTCCCGACGGATAGGGCAGGTTGTCTTCTGATGGATGAAGCATTTTGAAACTCGACATATGTTGAATTGTGTGCTTCATTAGTTGTAGATTTTTCTGCATTATCCTTATTCATTGTTTCTTGATCACTTTCATCATCACTGTCATCACTAACCATCTCCATATTTTCAAACTTGAGGTTTTCATGGTAATCTCCATCTTACACTCCTTCAATCTTTTTATCATCAAACACAACATGTACTGATTCCATAACAATGTTGGTTCTTAGATTGTAGACTCTATATGCTTTACCCACAGCATATCCAACAAAAATTCCTTCGTCTGCTTTAGCATCAAACTTCCCATGTTGATCAGTTTGATTCCTTAAGATGTAACATTTGCATCCAAAGACATGAAGAAAATTTAGATTTGGATTCTTATTCTTGAACAATTGGTAGGGTGTCATGCACTTTGCTTGATTAACCAAAGAAATATTCTGAGTGTAGCAAGCAGTATTCACAGCTTCAGCCCAAAAATATGTTGGTAACTTTAATTCTTCAAGCATTGTCCTTGTAGCTTCAATAAGGTATCTGTTCTTTCTTTCCACTGCTCCATTTTGTTGTGGAGTTCTTGCTGCAGAAAACTCATGCATAATCCCATTCTCTTCATAAAATGATCTCATCACAGAATTCTTGAACTCAGTTCCATTGTCACTTCTGATTCTTCTTACTTTAAAATCAAGATGATTGTTGACTTGCCATATGTGATTGATGATGATTTCACTAGCTTCATCTTTAGACTTTAGGAAATATGTCCAAGAGAACTTTGAGAAATCATCCACAATTACTAGGAAAAATCTTTTCCTTGAGATGGACAACACATTGAATAGTCCAAACAAATCCATATGTAGCAATTACAAAGGTTCTTCAATTGTTGAATCAAGCTTCTTTCTGAATGATGCTTTGATCTTCTTTCCTTTCTGGAAGGCATCACACAATCCATCCTTAGAGAACTCCACTTGAGGAATACCTCTAACCAGTTCTTTCATAACAAGCTCATTCATGGTCTTGAAGTTTAGATGGGACAGCTTCTTGTGCCATAGCCAACTTTCATCTTAACTTGCTTTACTAAGAAGACAAGTGACAGATTCTGCATTTGATGAGTTGAAGTCAGCTAGATACACATTCCCTTTTCTCACTCCAGTGAGAACCACTTTATTGCTCCTTTTGTTTGTCACAACACATGCTTCTGAATTGAAGGTTACTGAATTGCCCTTATCACAAAGCCGGATGATACTCAACAAATTGTGCTTGAGACCATCCACTAGGGCAACATCTTCAATGATGACATTGTCTTTTGAAATCAAGCCATATCCCACAGTATAACCCTTGCTATCATCTCCAAAAGTAATACTTGGGTCAGCTCTTTCCTTGAACTCGGTGAGCAGGGTAGAATCTCCAATCATGTGCCTTGAGCAACCACTATCCAGATTCCAAAGATTTTTCTGTTTCCCTACACACATCAAAATCAAATCAAGTTGATTTTGGTACCCAAGTTTCCTTGGGTCCTGCCTTGTTAGATTTCTTCTTTGGTTTCTTAGGTTTGATCTCATTTGACTGGGGAATTTCTGATTCATCCTTAGTCATCTGAGTTGGACCTTTGAAACCAGTCATTAAAATAGAATTATCATGCACATTTTGATTGACAGGAAATGGCATGCTATTTGCAAACATGTTATTCCAGTAAGGCATGCTAAATGGCATTTGAGGCATACTAAATGCAGCATAGTAAGGATTAGGTGCAAATGGCATATTAGCAAATTATGCATTCATATTCTGAGTAGACATAGCATTCATAGGCACGGTAGGCATGGCAGTCATGTTGGGAAAAGAAGAGGGTACATACATAAGAGTAGGCATGGAAAGTTTGCAATTAACAGATAAATGATTAACACTACCACAGTTAACACAGATTTTTCTTGGTGCATATTTATCAGGTGTGTAGTTGTTATGTTTGTTAATTCCTACTTTCCCATTTCTATTGTTTTTCTTTTTAGTTTCTGTTTTAACCTCAATCTTTTCTAATCTGTCATTCAATTGCTTGATGGATAGATGACCAACATTAACTTTCCTCTCCTTCTTAACTTGACTAGATTCTCCTGGAATAAAGTTCGTAGAAACTGATCCATATTTCTCATTTAACTTAGCTAGCTTAGCTTTGCTAATAGGTTTACCCACAACCAACGAATGTGGCTCGTTGTCACTCGACGGATAATCCTTTTGATTATCCGACGAATGATTTTCATCATTCGTCAATCATCCGTCGAGTCCACATCTATCAACAATCCTTCAACCAAATTGGATTCCAGTTTCTCCTTACTCTTTTTTCAGGCTGCATCACCAAAGGACTCAATACCTTGAACTTTAATGATTTGAGCATGAACATCCCTGGATGATTTCCATGCCTTAATCACCACCTGTTCTCGTTCAAGCTGCTTCTTTAAAATCTCTTCTTTCTTCAAGGACTCAGTTAATTCATCCTTAGCTATCTTACACTCAATTCTCAATTTTTCAAATTCAATAAACTGAGACTCTAGCACATTATTCCTCTCACTTAAAAAAATTGTTTTCTTTAATTTTAACATATTCCTTAGTGAGGGACTTAAGTGTTACACGCAAGTGATATAATTCTGTGGACATGCCATTGATTGCATCATTACACTCAGCTTTAGATAAATATGCTAGGTTAGTGGTGATTACCTGATTACTTGAAGAACTTGTTTCTGTTTCATCAGATTTGGCCATCAGGGCTAGATTGACATAGCTTGTTTCTTCATCTTCATCCAATCCATCAGCTGCCCAATCATTTTCTTGTATAATGAAAGCCCTTTCCTTTTGCTTGAGCAACTCAAAATATTTCTGTTTATAATCAACAGGCTCAAACTTCTTCTTGCTAGAATCCACTTTCTACACTCATTGGCAAAATGCCCTGCCAAGCCACATTTGAAACATTTGAATTTGGATTTATCCACCATGTTTTTATTTGGCTTGGCTGCTCTAAAATTCTTTTTGAATTTGAGCTTGACAAATCTTTTGGATAGGAATGCTAAATGTTCATCAATATCATCCATGTCATCTTGGCTCAAGTGGTCTTCATTTTCAGCTACCAACCCTTTACCCTTGCTTTCACAGACCTTTGATGTAGACTCAACAGCTTCTACCTTCATCTCTTTCTCTTTCTCTAACTCAGCAACCCGTGCTATGGACCCTCCTTTCTTCCTTTCTTTCTCCATCCTCTCATCTTGCTCAATTTCAAGCTCATAAGTCTTTAGGATGCCATACAGTCTCTCCAAGGTGAATTCCTTATAATCCTGAGAATTTCTCAATGAAACTGTCATTGGCTTCCACTCTTTTTGAAGAGATCTAAGGAACTTGAGGTTATAGTCTTTTGTTTGATAAACTCTTCCATGCAACTTCAGAGCATTTAGCAGTTTTTGAAATCTACTAAAAATATCAGTGAGAGACTCACTATCTTCATAGTGGAAGTGCTCATATTGTTGAATTAGCAGCTGCATCTTATTCTCCCTTACTTGCTCAGTTCCATCACAAATAATCTGGATTGTGTCCCAAACCTCTTTGGCTATTTTGCAGTTAATGATGTTGTCAAACTTATCACCACCAACTCTATTGAACAATATATTCATGGACTTCTTATCTTTTCTGACTTGCTCAATATCAGGCTCTGACCATTCATGCCTTGGTTTTGGAACAGATGGCTCATTTTCAGTTGCAGCTCTTGAGAAATGGAATTTTAACTCCAACATCCTTCTTGTTCATCTTGTTGTTTGTTGTGATCTTTACACTCTTTGTACTTCAAGAGCTTGCTCTGATACCAATTTTTATTCCCTAACAATACAACAAGAATTACAGAAGGAGGGTTGAATGTAATTCTGGCTACTTTTTCAAGATTTTAAAAATGGTTCTAACTCGATAAATGTATAGGTGTTTGATTTGCAGATTGCGGAATAAAATAGTTATATAAATCAAAACACAAAGTAATAAAAACACAGGCTTTTAAAACTTTCTGGTGGATTTGAAGGTATTGACCATATATATATATATATATATATATATATATATATATATATATATATATCGAATGAGAACCCTGTGAAGCTTGAAAAGCTCACAGCTGCTTACAAGTAGAACAAACAAATTACAGAGAAATTCTTGACAAGTACAGCTTTTTCTATCTCTCTTTAAAATGCATTTGCTTCGTTGTTGTTCTTGTTTTACTAGCTACACTTGGTTTATATATCACCAAGTTTATATGATAATAAGAAAAGATAATAAAACAAAACATATCTAGTCTAACTCCATGCTACTTCATTACTCTATTCCAGCATCTTTGAATATCTTCACAATTGCATGGAAATGGTAATGCTTCTTTTTTCTCAATTTTCTGCTAAAAAGGATGCCACATTCCTTTTGCAAACACTCGACACATGTGACTGTGTTGTCATTGTCAACAGATATTTGAATTTGATCATCCGTCGGGTACATGCTTGTCATCCGCCGGGTAGCTTTGTTGATCATCCGTCGGATAACTTTGTTGATCATCCGTCGAGTAGCTATTTGTCACTTGACTCCATTTCACTTATACATAATTACAAGACATCTCATATTTATATTTAATCAACCTATTTTGCATATCCACTAGTAGTCAACATGACTCATATACTCCTACAGAACCTACACAAAGTTGTTTGCTGAAATGTGCTACAAATCTTATTATTACATAAGCTACTCACCCGGTGGATGTCAATTTGTCATCCGTCAGGACTATATTAAATCATCCGTCGGGACTATAATTGAACATCCGTCGAGTGCTATAAATCTTATTATTACATAAGCTACTCACCCGGTGGATGTCAATTTGTCATCCGTCGGGACTATATTAAATCATCCATCGGGACTATAATTGAACATTCGTCGAGTGCTACAAAATTCACTAAGTTAAATCTACTAAGGTGTTTTGTTTAACTTATCATCAAGTTCACAACATATTCCTAATAAACCTTGAGTAGCTTGTACATAAAATTTGGAAATTATGGATCTTCAAAGCCAGGTGGCTGTTGCACATATACTTCTTCTTCTAACTCACCATTTAGGAAGGCACTCTTAACATCCATTTGATACACTTTGAAATTTGAATGTGCAACAAATGCTAGAAATTTTTTTATTACTTCAAGTCTTGCAACTGGAGTAAAAGTTTCATCATAATCAATTCCTTCTTCCAGTGAGTAGCCTTTTACAACCAACCTTGCTTTATTTCTGGTAACTACACCATTTTCATCCATTTTGTTCCTGAATACCCATTTTGTTCCAATTACACTTCTATTCTTTGGTGCAGGAACCAACTCCCAAACTTTATTTCTTTCAAACTGATTAAGCTCTTCTTGCATAGCAGATATCCAATTAGGATCCATTAGAGCTTTTTCAGTTTTCTTGGGCTCTACTTGAGACAGAAAGCATGCATGTAGACACTCATTAGCAGTTGCACTTCTAGTCCTTACACCAGCATTTGGATCACCAATTATTGCATTTAGATTGTGACTTCTATTCCATTTTTTTGTGTGATTTTGTTGACTGGTGCCTTCATCATTTTCTTCATTATTGATATGATTTGTAGATCCTTCTTCTCTTTCTCCCCCTGAGTTTGTGCTATCAAAATCAGGTGTTTGAGATGAGCTTTCATTTCCATGATTTTCCTATTCTGTAGACTCTTCATTCATTATTTGTTATGCATTGTCTTCACCTTCTTCGTCAAAATCACTTTTGATGTTGAGATTTTCAAATGCAAGGGCTTCAGCTTCATTCTTATCAAAGCATTCCAAGCCTGGACATTTGTCATCATCAAAAGTCACATATGTGCTTTCCATGATTTTCTTTTGATCAACCACATAAACCTTGTAGGCAATTCTCTCCAATGAATATCCCATAAAAATTGCTTCAAAAACCTTTGAGTCAAATTTTCCCACATATTCAGAGTTGTCTTTTACGATAAAACACTTGCTTCAAAACACATGAAGATGCTTTACTGTAGGATTTCTTTTAGACATGATTGAGTAGGGTGATTTGCCATGTATTTTGTTGATGAGATATCTGTTTTGAGTGTAGCATGCAGTGTTGACAGCTTCTTCCCAAAAACTTGTTGGCAACTTGGCATCTTACAGCATTGTCCTTGCAGCTTCTACCAATGTTCTGTTCTTTCTCTCAAGAAACACCATTTTGTTGAGGTGTTCTAGTAACAGAGAATTCTTGAACAATGCCTTTGCAGAATTCACTCAATGTTGCATTTCTGAATTTTGTCCCATTATCACTTCTCAATCTTTTCACACAGTTAGGATCTTCAGCCTATTTTCTATCTTCTTTATGTGCTCAATTATGATGTGTGGAGTTTCATCCTTAGAGTGCATAAATTCTACCCAAGTATATCTTGAGAAATCATCCACCATCACAAGTGCATATTTGTTCTTTGAGATTGATAAGACATTTACTGGCCCAAACAAGTCCATGTGAAAAAGTTGCAAAGGTGCACCTATGGAACTCACAGTTTTTAACTTGTGACTAGATGTTTTCATTTTTTCTTTCTGACAGGCTTCACAAACTTCAATTTGAGCAAATTCTAACTTTGGCATGTCTCTCACCAACTCCTACTTGACCAGAGTGTTGATTGCCTTGTAGTTCAGATGTGAGAGTCTCTTGTGCCATAGTTTGTTTTGCTCTGTGGATGCCTTGGTGTAGAAGCAAAAAATTCCACCCTCATTTGTTACGTCCAAGTCTGCAACAAACAAGCTTCCTTTCCTGGCTCCTTTTAGAGCAACTTTATTTGTTTTCTTGCTGATGAAAATGCACTCTTCTTTGTCAAATAGAACTTTGAAACCTTTGTCTGCAAACTGGCTGACACTGAGAAAATTTACTTCAAGACCAGCTACCAATGCTACATCATTAATGACAACATTTCCAGAGACAATCTTGCCATATCCCATTGTGAATCCTTTGCTGTTGTCTCCAAAGGTCACCAAAGGGCCAGCCTTCTCCTCAAATTGTGATAGCAGGGCTTTATCACCTGTCATATGTCTGGAACATCCACTTTCTATGATCCATATTACCTTCTTCATTTTGCCCTGCACACAATGAGGTTTAAGTGTGTTTGGCAACCCAAGCATTGTTGGGCACTCTATTCTTGTTAGTTGATTTAGCAGAAGTAGAATGCGTTGTTTCAAATAAAATAGAATTCATTGACTGTTATGCATTTTTTCTATCCGTTGTAGACCCAATTATTGTTTCTTTGAGGTCTACTCTCAACTTGTGGCAACTTTTCATCACTTTCAAGTTGCAAGAAATGCAATCAAACTTGTTACAGAATGAGTAAGGATCATTTGCATTTGCTTCATTGTATTGGTAGGCTCCTTCAACTGGCTTGCTAACACCCTTTTTACAAAGGTGAGTTAGGTGATTCACAGAGCCACATTTCTCACATTTCTTTCTTGGAGCATCTGCAACATAAGCAAAATTGTTGCTTTTGTTTATCCCAATTTTCCTATTTCTATTTTTCTTCTACTTTCTTGCATCTTCAGTTTTGATTTCTTTGACAGGTGTCTTGAGACTTTCGTTGTTCATGAGAATCACTTCAGCCTTGGAAGATTGAGTTGCATCTACATTTTTCCTTTCATTGTCTTCATCAACAATTTCTTGCTTGATGATCAACTCTTCTTCACTGAAACATAGGTGAACCAACCTTTTTCAGCATTGCTGGAACATTTTTTTTTCTGTTGCTTTTCCTTTGTCACCTATATTTTTCTTCTTACTGTTCAAGGCATCATAATCAAGACTAATGGCAATATTTGCACATGGCTTGTTTTTCTCATTGTATTGTCCAACTAGCTCAGATGCATTCCTGAAGGACTTCAACTTCACTTCATTTTTCTCTAGTTTTTCCCTTAACACAGCTTCAATCTCATTTGCACACTTGAGTTTGTTCTTCAGATAAACATTTTCTTGTTTTACAGCTTCAAGCTCTACTATCAACAATTCAGTTTCCTGTTTCTCATTCTCAAGCTTCTCATTTATCTTTGTCAGTCTGCTCACTTCTTCATTAGCAGCCACCATACTTGTATGAATGTGAAATATTTTTGTGCTCATCTTTTCAACAGTTTCCTTATATTAATTCACATTTAAATCAATGGTGGTAAGAGTTGGTACCTGTGTTTTTGATGAAGAGGACTCTCCTTGATCCAAGGCCATTAGTGCATAATTTCCAACTTCCTCATCTTCATCATTGTCAGAGTCATCCCAACTTTTACCTTCTGTAATATAAGCTTTGCTTTGTTGTTTCTTTAGAAGAGCTCCATACTTTGCTTCCAATTCAAGATAAGCTTTGTCCTTCTTTGCTTTCTTAGGTTTCCTGCATTCTGTAGGAAAATGGCCCAACTCATCATAGTTAAAGCACCTTATTTTTTATCTATCCATATATCCAGTTTTTTAACCATTTTTGCTATCAGATGTGTACTTTCTTTTTCTTTCCAGCTGTTGTTTTTGTTGAATGACTGTCCTTTACCCTTGAAGAACCTTGGCTTCTTAACTCTAATATTAGAGAACTTTCTTTCAAGATAGGCCATTGATTGATCTAGCTCATCAAGTTCATCCAGGGTGTAGAACTCATCTTCTTCCAATTCCAGTATAACTTGTTCCTGTGAATCATTGATTCTTTGCTCATCATTAGAGGTCTGGCTTTCATTGACAATTAGGGCACTTGAACCATCTACAACATGCCCTTGACCAGACCTTAATGATTTCTTTTGAATCATTTCTAGTTCATATGTTTTCAAGATTCCATAGAGGACTTCCAGAGTTATTCTGCTCAAGTCTCTCCCTTCTCTGATTGCTGAGATTTTCTGTTCCAAATGATCAGGAAGAATGAGCAAAAATTTCAAGTTCGCTTCTTCAGCTTCATAATATTTATCATGAAGTTGCAAGTCATTAATCAGTTTGTTAAACCTTTCAAACACATCAGTAATGCTTTCCTTTGGCTTAGCCATAAAACCTTCATACTGTGAAATCGGTATCCTTCTTTGGTTTGACCTAACTTCCTCAATTCCCTCACACAATATCTCTATCTTTTCACAGATCTTCTTAGCAGTGTCATAGTTGACAATGTTGTTGTACATTACATTGTCAAGTGACTCGATTAAGATAAACTGCAAGCCACTATCCAGAGAGACTTTTTCTTTCTCAGACTCAGTGTATTCTGCAGGATCCTTAGGAGCATAATGAGCTGGGATAACCATGTCTCCATCTGTAGATTCATCAAATGTAACCATAGGAATGAAGGGTCCAATTTTGAGAATCTGAATGTACAGTGGATTGGCCATCCTGATAAACAACATCATTTTCATCTTCCATAGAGTGTAGTTAGCTTTGTCAAAAGTAGGGATTTTGATGCTACTGATTTTCTGTGTATTCATTCTTACAAGATCTTGAATCTGTTTACTTTCAGATTTTGCTCTGATACCACTTGTTGGGTAATGAATAACACACAGAGGGGGGTGAATGTGTTTTAGGTATTTTTAAGCTTTTCTTGAATATTTAAGGTGGTGAACAAAGTAAACTAAATCTTGCAGTGAGATGTATTAATACTGAAATTAAATAAGTAATAACAGTGAACACAAATCTTTCAAAACTCTTTTAATTTTATATCAAAATTAAGAATGTTTTGCTAAAAAATTTCTAGGCTCTTTGTTGCTAAAGAGCTTAGCTTCTTTCTTGAGACAAATACAAGATTTTCTTATCTAAATTGTTACTTCTAAAAAAGGACCAGTTTAACTTTATATCTCAGTTAACTGTTGGTTTACACAATGTACAATAAGAGATGCTATTCACTTTAGTAAACTGTCACTTATCATTTCCATTTTAGGAAAAGTATATCTTCCATTTCCGGCTTAGCATATCTTTGCATACTGGGTTAACTTTGGTCTTCCTTTGTCAGTTAATCTTCACCCTTGATCTTGCACATTCTTCAAGCTGCTTTTTATAGACTTGTCAATCCAACTGGTTGAATTGTTTGTTGATTGTAAATCTTGGATATTAAACTGATCTGCACTTTATACTTTGAGTTTTTCCTCGAGATATCCATTTTGAAATATAGAGAACTTGACATCTCGATAAGTATATGGGCTTATCAAGATCTCTCATTACTCCATACTTGATTTGACTTGTAGAGGTCTCTGAGTTCTATATAAGAGAATTTAGCTTGTCGAGAGCCAAGTATTTTTCAAAGATTGATCTAAGATCGGGATATCACCAATTGAAGATTAAGCCGGAAGATATACCAAAGACAGCTTTCAGAACAAGGTACGGACATTATGAATCCTTAATGATGTCTTTTGGATTAACTAATGCCCCAGCAGCATTTATGGATTTGATGAACATAATTTTCAAGGAATATTTGGACAAGTTTGTCATTGTGTTTATAGATGATATTTTGATTTATTCGAGGACATAAGAAGATCATGCAGAGCATTTGAGGATATCTTTGGAAATTTTTGAGGAAGGAAAAGTTATATGCGAAGTTCTCAAAGTGCGAGTTTTGGCTACAGGAAGTTCAGTTCTTAGGACACATAGTCAGTAATGAAAGGATCAAAGTGGACTCGGGAAAGATTGAGGCTATTACAAATTGGGAAAGACCAAAAACACTAACAGAAGTGAGAAGTTTCTTGGGATTAGCGGAATATTATTAATGATTTGTTTAAGATTTCTCGAAGATTGCGACACCTTTGACAAAGCTTACTCGAAAAAATGAGAAATTTATATGGAACGGCAAATGTGAAGAAAGTTTTCAGGAATTGAAGCGGAAATTAATCACAGCACCTGTTTTTGTCACTTCCAGATGATCAAGGAAATTTTGTAATCTATAGTGATGCTTCTCATAAGAGATTAGGTTGTGTTTTGATGCAGCCCAATAAGGTTATTGCATATACATCGAGACAACTGAAATCTCATGAGCAAAAGTATCCTACTCATGATTTAGAGCTAGCAGCCATAGTATTCGCTTTAAAGATTTGGAGACATTATCTATACGAAGAAAGTTGCGAGATTTATACAGATCACAAAAGTTTGAATTACATATTTACGCAAAAGGAGCTTAACATGAGACAGAGAAGATGGTTGGAGTTGATTAAGGACTACGACTGTACGATTAACTATCACACCGACAAAGCAAATGCTGTGGTAGATGCGTTAAGTTGAAAAAAGAAGTTGAATATGTTATCAGAACCCGATGAGTTATACAAGGAATTTCAGAAATGGGAAATCAGAGTTTGCAAGCCTGACGAAACAAAGATGTATAGTATGACTTTCCAACCAGAATTATTAGAGAATATCAAGAAGTGTCAAGAAGAAGTAATGGATCAGGAAATCAATCATTTGGTGGGTGAAGAGTTGTGCACACAAAAGGATGATCAAGGCATACTTAGGTTTTATTCCAGAATTTGGATTCCACCAGTAACAGAGTTGAATAAGGAAATCATACAGGGAGCTCATAATTCAAGATATTCAATTCATCCAGGAAGTATCAAAATGTATAGAGATTTAAAGGAAAATTATTGGTGGCCAGATATGAAAAGAGAAATTGCAGAATGGGTTAGTAAATGTTATACATGTCAGAGGGTCAAGGCAGATCATCAGCAGCCATTAGAGATTCCAGAATAGGTGTGAGAGCATATTGTCAAGGATTTCATAGTCGGATTACCAAGGACAAAAGCAAATCATGATGCCATCTGGGTTATAGTGGACAGACTTACCAAGTCAGCTCATTTTCTGCCTATTAATGAAAGATATTCGCTAGATAAGTTGGTTCACATGTACCTGAAAAAGATAGTAGTTCGTCACGGAGTTCATGTTTTTATCATATCTGATCGAGACCCAAGATTTAATTCGAGATTTTGGAGAAGTTTTCAAGAATATTTAGGAACCAGATTGAATATGAGTACGGCTTACCATCCTCAGACAGACGGACAAAGCGAGAAAACAATTAAGACGATAGAAGACATGTTACGCGTTTGTGCAATTCATTTTAAAGGAAGTTGGGACAAGCATTTACCTTTGGTAGAATTTGCTTACAACAACAGTTACCATGCCAGTATTGGGATACCACCCTATGAAGCTCTTTATGGATGTAAATGTCGATCGCCAGTATATTGGGATGAAGTAGGAGAACGCAAGATACTTGGACCTGAATTGGTACAACAGACGAAGGAAGTTGTTGAAGTTATTTAGAAAAGGTTAATTACAGCACAAGACCGTCAGAGAAAGTACGCAGATCAATCAAGAAAGGATATGGAATTTGAAGAAGGAGATTTAGTGTTGTTGAAAGTGTCTCCGTGGAAAGAATTGACAAGATTTGGAAAGAAAGGAAAGCTAAGTCCTACATATGTCGGACCTTTTGAGATTTTGAAGCATGTTGGCAAAGTAGCTTACGAATTGGCATTACCCCCGCATATGAAGCATATTCATAATATTTTTCAAGTATCGATGCTTAAGAAGTACAAACCAGACTCCAGGCATGTAATTGAGTATGAGCCGGTAGAACTTCAGGCAGATTTGTCATATGTAGAGAGTCCGATAGAGATTCTAGAAGAAAGAGAAAGAGTGTTAAGAAATAAAGTTGTAAAGTTAGTAAGAGTATTGTGGAGAAACCCAAAGGTTGAAGAATCAACCTTGGAGTTAGAAAGCGATATGCGAGAAAAGTACCCTCATTTGTTTTTTTAGGAGATTCTGAGGATATAATCCTTTTAAGGGGGAAAGGATGTAATATCTGGGACATAACATGTAATTATTTTTGTTAATAAATGTATATTCTGTATTTATTCTGTGAATTATTTGTTAAGTGTTATATGTGTTTGGATGTCTAAATATGATATACTTTGAGTATTTTAATTTTTATATATCCAAAATAAAATGTTGATAATTGTCATATTTTCCTATTAATTTTTTTGTTGTTTTATGATTTTATAAAAGATTTATGGATTTAATAAATTATTTTTTCGAGTAATTATAAACTATTTTGTATAATCGGGAACCAACCGACTTCAACCGTTTTTAAGTTTTTACAATCCGAAACTCTTCCGAGAACTCCTTACTAACCTAATTGCAATATTCCGAGCATTTTCCATGTTTTGACTTTTTCAATCCGGCGTACGGTTTTCCCCGTGCGGGTCCCGGCATAATATTTTCGATACAAAATTTATTTCGGTAAATTAATAAAATCCGTATTTTGGAGAAACAGGATCTTTTTATTAAACTATTATATTATCATCTCGTAGTATGTGTAACCAAAGCGCTGTGACCAAGACCGCAGTACAAAATGTATAGATTTGGATAATTATCCTAAAACCCATACCGTTTTGGATCTGTTTTCTCAAATAAACGTAATATTTTATATCCGGTATGATCCAACGGGGTACCAATATTCCGTAAATATAAATAGCCCTTACCATATTTTATTTTGTACAGAAAATCATTTGCAAACAGTTAATTATATAATTTTACAGAGAAAACCCTAATTTCATATAAGTTTCTGAGAATCAAACAATCTTTTGGAGGTGTTATCGAACTCTGTTTGGAAAGCTCGAGTACTCAAAACGAAGGTCTTGAGGTGTACTATCAGATTCCAGAACTGGTTTTGTGCATAATCAAAGGTTTACTTTCTATATTTTTATTTATTTTCGAATTATTTTGATTTAAATTATGAATTTTTGTCTGAGGGATTGTTTGCATGATTTGATGATTACATGTTGTAGAGATTTTCTTCCTGATGATTTTGATATATTATATGACTGATTTGGAGTTCAATAACATGCTCAAATCTGTGTTTTAATTTCGAATTTCAAAATTAGGGTATATAACCCGTATCAATATTTTCAATTAAAAATTAGGGGTTTCTGTTCTAGGGGTTATTAGATTGTTTGGTTGGTATGGTTGTGTAGAGCTTGAAAAGAGGAGTCGATTGGTGGTGGTCTTGTCAACAAACGATACCGGAATTGAGCTGGTCGGAGCAAGAAAGAACTCGTCATCCGACGAGTTTTCTTCGAGCTTTTTCGGCCAACTCAGTGGTTATTGATGTGATTTGATTGCATGAATGAATTCCTGGTGTAGTGTAGATGATATCTGGGGAAGATGGTGGTGTCACGATACCGGAGTTGAATTCTCCGGCGAAACCCAACTATTTTCCGGCGAGGGGTGTAAAAATTGCAGTTTGGTCCCTTTTATTTTGAAAACGATAAAGTTCAGTCCCTGTACTTTCCAAAACTTGCATATTTTGGATTCATATTTTAAAAATATTTAAAAATCATATTTTTTATTTATTTTATTTACAGGAATTTGATTTTAATTATTAAAAAATCTAAAAATTATTATTTTAATTCAAAAAAATTATTTTTAATTCAAAAATAAATCTGAATTAATTAGTTAATTAATTTTAGTTGATAATTAATTATTTAATTGGTCAGTTAATTCGAAAATTAATTGATTAATTGATTTTATTGATTATTAATTAATTTTAATTAATTATTTAATTAGATTTAATTATTTATTTTGATTTAAAAATTCTGAAAAATAGTTTCGAGTTTTAAAATATTATTTTAAATTATTTTCAAGGCTCGATAATTATTACAAAACAATTTTAAAGCTAGAATCGGGCAATCGAACCCTGTTTATTGTTTTAAAATGATTCAACGGCCCGTTTTAATTTTGAAAATGTTTAAAAATTCGTATTAAATATCCAAAAAATCATTTTTAACATCAAATCATCTTTGAAAAAGTTTTTTCATCAAATATCTTACGTGTTATGTGTTATATGTGAGCTGATTGATGTGTTATATAGTATATGTGTATTGTTAGACTGTTTTAATCGTAACTTTCAATCTGTAAATCGGATTTGGGTGAAATGAAGGGTAGATAGAAACTTATATCAAATATAATCAAGCGAGATAAGTATTAATAGATACTTGTGATATTTGAGCAGAAGAGGCAAGGCGTAGGCTAGGGAAGCAAGTAATCGGAGAATAAAAGATGGTGATCGAAAGCCATTGAAGTGTTAGCGAGTTAAGACAAGGCAAGTATTCCGAAACTTCTCAAGATATATTATGAATAATTGATGATTCTGTTTTATATTGCAAGTGCTCTGAAGCACTGAACCCTAAACCTTGATTCTAGTTATTGATTTTTGAGCCGTAAGCCTTATTTTTTCTAAACCCTTGATTAATAAATATCCAGATACAAACCACAGATATACGATACTACTCCACAAATATATACCAACTATACACCAATCACTGAACCAAAATTGTTTAACACTCAAGCCTTTATACCTTATATATTGAAAGACCAATTCTTATAACCACAAGACTTTGATTCTTTTGTTGTCTAATTCTTATACCGGCTGATTGTCAACCCTTGTATTTGCCATGTTGTTCCCTTTTGAATATCGTGAACCATCTTATACTTGAAACTCAATATTGTTTATGATTCTGTTTATTGCTTTACATTGTTTATTCTGTTATTATAATAGAATTGGATTATTTTATAAAATGTGGACTAGATTCGTGGTCAGACCAGATTGGTGGTCAAGTTAGGTCAATGTGTGCCATGGATCCATTAATTAGAGCAGAGTTGTGTGCCTTGCTCGGGGTTAGTGCGTGACTGATCAGCAGCCTAATCTTGGTTTTTAAAAAGAAAATTAAATGTCCAATTCTAAATCATTGCTTAGCCATAAACTTGATACCTTAAATCATTTCACTTGATCATTATTTAATCTCAGTATTGTCAATGTGACTTGCTGAGCTAGTTAGCTCATTTGAGCGATTCTGTTTATGTTCTTTTCCAGTTAAGAAGGAACCTGTTGGTAGCGAGGATCCCCAATCAAGTATGCGAGCTAGGATTCCAGGTTAAGAGGAATAAGCTAGCTGAAGACTTTTGTGATAGGTGAAGTTAGAGAAGTTGTAAGAATGTTTAATATTCAGTTATAAGTTTGAATAGTTGGGATTTGGACGTTTGTAATATAAGTGTGTGTGTGTGTGGCTTGTGTGCATACTTTAACCTGTTGCGATCCGTGGATGTTGGTAAGTAGGGTCATTGCATATTATTAATATCTTTATTATTGTTATAGGCAGGTTTATATATATGGTGTGTGTGTTGTGGATCCTAAACTTCTGACTTGGGTTTGGAGGGCGCCACAGGTTTGGTATCAGAGCTACGAGTTATAAGTCACTGACATAAGCCTAGATTGACGGGAATGAGTAGAGGGTTAGGATTAGAAGTAAGGAATAGAAAGATAGAACGTCGAGAGGTTAAGTGCGACTGTATAATAGGTGTTAGTATGATTTACATTGTCGTTCGAGATTCTTATTTTGTGATATGATTTTAGATCGCCGCGATGGCAGATTCCTTTATTCCAGTACCAACTGATCATTCTGAGCCTCCAGTTGGAGGACCATCATCTGATCCGCGTCCTGTTCTTCCACCGGTGTTGGCTATACTACCTCCAGTTGTGATAGAAGCTATACCACTGTGAGCTATTTCACCTCCTGTTATGAGGCCACCTATCCGAGGATCCCCACCTGGTGGTTCAGATTCTACATGGCATTCAATTGTGGGTGCACCATTTCAGTCTACTCCACATCATGTTCCTTATATACGGTATGAGGCTCTTATTTTGGAGCGTGAGGCCCTATTGGAACAGATTCAAGAGCTGTAGCATATAGCGAGGACTATAGATGTTGACAGGAGTGTGAGGGAGCTTCGAGAGGAGATTCATGTGACACGGAGGATTCTTGAGGATAGACTGCATGGAGTTACATGTGAGTATACAGGCCCTGATGCTCTTATGGGATGGGCCAGAGAGGTGATGGAGGATCTTGAGAGGTTTGGTGGACCAGAGTTTTCCTGGAGCTAGAGACAGAGATGCTGAGCCTGAGTTGTGGTTGTTTTATTATGTACATTAGTGTGTAGTGTGTATCTGTAGACTTTTGGCTTGTATTTATAGACTAGACTTCTGAGTAGTGTGTAGGCCTGTTGTACCCTTTAGCTTTTACTTTGGAAGCATTTTCACACTTGTACTACCCAAAACTTTGATCTATATATATCAATGCCTTTTCTTTTCCATCATTGTCATTTACATTACTACACCTGCTTTATCTTACTTTGTTTATTGCACAAGTTATAACTCTTGTGATACCATGCACCATATCCCCTTAACTGTTTACATTCTGTAAAGAAGCATGCAATTTACCTAGTTCAATTATTACAACTATTTTCAAAAGGAGATAACTCTGCTTTACAAAAACTTTTCATAGAAAGGATTTGATTTAAAGGCTAAATAAGTTGTTTGATTCTTTACTGAAAATGCCTCCCAGAGAAAATACCCGTTCTACCAACCAGAATGAAGAAACCAACAACAATAACCAAGACAACAACAACCAGAATGCAAACCCAGGTCCCATAGACCCAACAGTAGCCCAAATTCTTCAGATCTTGGCTCAACAAACAGTTCACCTGACTCAACAATAGCAAAGACAGACCAACCCCCAGGTAACTTTTAAGACTTTTCAGGAAGTGAATCCACCGAAATTCAAAGGTTCTTTAGATCCAATTGAAGCGAGTGTTTGGTTAAAAGAGATAGAGAAGTCATTTACTTTGGTTAAGGTAAAGGAGGAATAAAAGGTTGAGTTTGCAAGATATTATTTGAAGAATGAAGCCACCTACTGGTGGGAAACAGTGAAGACATTGGAAGGTACATATGCTATTACTTGGGAGAGATTCAGAGAGTTGTTTTTAGAAAAATATTTTCCCCAGTTTGTTCAGGATCAAATGGAATTGAAGTTTTTGGAGCTAAAGCAAGGAAATATGTCGGTAGCTGATTATGAAAGTAAGTTTGAGGAATTGTCAAGGTTTGTACCGTCGTATGTGGATACTGATAGGAAGAAAGCCAAGAGATTTCAGCAAGGTTTAAAGCCATGGATCAGAGGGAAGATAGCCATATTTGAATTGGATACCTATGTAGGAGTTGTACGGAAGGCCATGATTACAGAATCGGAGAGCGAGATGTCACAGAAGGAGAAAGAGAGTAAGAAAAGAAAGTTTAAAGGAACTGAAGGACAGTCACAAGCAGGGAAGTTTCCAAATTTCAATCAGAAGAAGGGCAAGTTTCAGCCAGGGAGAAATTTTAATTTCAAGAAGCAAAATGCAGGCGACGGAGGTCAAGGTAACCGTCCAGCCACTGTGAACCAGCCAAATCAGCTAAGGTTAACTTTTCCAGATTGTCAGGTATATGGGAAGAAACATGGAGGAGTTTGTAATAAGTTGAATATAGTTTATTTCAAGTGTAATCAGAAAGGGCACTAGTCGAAAGAGTGCCGTAACCAGCCAGCTAGAGAACTAGTGAATAAAGACCAGCCTACCCGGAATCTAGCAGTCAAGGTTCCAGCAATTGGATTTACATGCTTTAAGTGCGGAAAGCCAGGACACATAGCAAGGGATTACAAAATACCCGCCCCAGTCAGCAATGCATTGAGAATCATGCGATCCACTACATTAGTGAATGAGACTCCAAGGGCCATAGTTTTTGACATGTATGTGAAGGACGCTATCCAGGATACTGATGTCATGGCAGGTACGCTTAATGTGAATTCTTTATGTGCCAAAGTGTTAATAGATTCGGGAGCAACTCGGTCGTTTATTTCTCAAGATTTTGTTATTAAGCTAAATTATCCGGTTAAGTGTTTAAATGAAATAATGATCGTGGAATTAGAAAATCAAGAACGTGTATTTGTTAATCAAGTTTGCGTGAACTGTGAGATTGAAATTTCTGGTAATAAGTTTTGTGTGATTTGATACAATTTAAGTGAGGAGAGTTTGACGTTATTCTAGGAATGGATTAATTATCTAAGCATGATATTCAGATAGACTGTCGTAATAAGAAGGTAATTGTAAAGATGCCAGACGAGAAAGTGGTAACGTTTAAAGGTCAAAAGCAAGCGAAAAAGTTTTTAACGATGATTCAAGCTAAGAAGCTGCTACAACAAGGATGCAAGCATTTCATTGCGTATGTAATTGATAGAAGTCAGGAGCCAACAAAGCTTGAAGACATCCCAGTAGTCAATGAGTTCCCAGACGTGTTTCCCGATGAGTTACCAGGACTTCCTCCAGACAGGGAAATTGAGTTTGCAATCGATTTAACTCCTGGAACGGAACCAGTATCCAAGGCCCCGTATAGAATGGCGCCCCTCGAAATGAAAGAGTTAGCAAAGTAATTGAAGGAATTGTTAGAGAAAGGAGTGATTAGACCCAGTGTATCCCCATGGGGTGCACCGATACTATTTGTTATGAAGAAAGACGGAAGCATGAGATTATGCATCGACTACGGAGAACTCAACAAGCTTACAATCAAGAATAAGTATCTGTTACCTCGAATTGATGATTTGTTTGACCAGTTGAAGGGAGCCAAGTATTTTTCCAAGATTGATCTGAGATTGGGATATCACCAATTGAAGATTAAGCCGGAAGATATACCAAAGACAGCTTTCAGAACAAGGTACGAACATTATGAATCCTTAGTGATATCTTTTGGATTAACCAATGCCCTAGCAGCATTTATGGATTTGATGAATAGAATTTTCAAGGAATATTTGGACAAGTTTTTCATTATGTTTATAGATGATATTTTGATTTATTCGAGGACAGAAGAAGATCATGCAGAGCATTTGAGGATATCTTAGGAAATTTTGAGGAAGGAAAAGTTATATGTGAAGTTCTCAAAGTGCGAGTTTTGGCTACAGAAAGTTCAGTTCTTAGGACACATAGTCAGTAATGAAAGGATCAAAGTGGACTCGGCAAAGATTGAGGCTATTACAAATTGGGAAAGACCAAAAACACCAACAAAAGTGAGAAGTTTCTTGGGGTTAGCAGAATATTATCGATGATTTGTTCAAGATTTCTCGAAGATTGCGACACCTTTGACAAAGCTTACTCGAAAGAATGAGAAGTTTATATGGAACGACAAATATGAAGAAAGTTTTCAGGAATTAAAGCGGAAATTAATCACAGCACCTGTTTTGTCACTTCCAGATGATTAAGGAAATTTTGTAATCTATAGTGATGCTTCTCATAAGAGATTAGGTTGTGTTTTGATGCAGCACGACAAGGTTATTGCATATACATCGAGACAACTGAAACCTCATGAGCAAAAGTATCCTACTCATGATTTAGAGCTAGCAGCCATAGTATTCGCTTTAAAGATTTGGAGACATTATCTATACGGAGAAAGTTGCGAGATTTATACGGATCACAAAAGTTTGAAGTACATATTCACGCACAAGGAGTTTAACATGAGACAGAGAAGATGGTTGGAGTTGATTAAGGACTATGACTATACGATTAACTATCACCCCGGCAAAGCAAATATTGTGGCAGACGCGTTAAGTCGAAAAGAGAAGTTGAATATGTTATCAGTACCCGAGGAGTTATAAAAGGAATTTCAGAAATGGGAAATCAGAGTTTGCAAGCCTGACAAAACAAAGATGTATAATATGACTTTCCAACCAGAATTGTTAGAGAAGATCAAGAAGTGTCAAGAAAAAGTAATGGTTCAGGACATCAATCGTTTGGTGGGTGAAGAGTTGTGCACACAAAAGAATGATCAAATCATACTTAGGTTTTATTCCAGAATTTGCATTCCACCAGTAACAGAGTTGAAGACATAATTCAAGATATTCAATTCATCCAGGAAGTACCAAAATGTATAGAGATTTAAAGGAAAATTATTGGTGGCCAGATATGAAAAGAGAAATTGCAGAATGGGTTAGTAGATGTTATACATGTCAGAGGGTCAAGGCAGATCACCAGAGACCAAGTGGATTATTGCAGCCATTAGAGATTCCAGAATGGAAGTGGGAGCATATTGTCATGGATTTCATAGTTGGATTACCAAGGACAAAAGCAAATCATGATGCCATCTAGGTTATAGTGGATAGATTTACCAAGTCAGCTCATTTTCTGCCTATTAATGAATGATATTTGCTAGACAAGTTGGTTCATATGTACCTCAAAGAGATAGTAGTTCATACTCGCTAGACAAGTTGGTTCACATGTACCTGAAAGAGATAGTAGTTCGTCATGGAGTTCCTGTGTCTATCGTTTCTGATCGAGACCCAAGATTTAATTCGAGATTTTGGAGAAGTTTTCAAGAATGTTTAGGAACCAGATTGAATATGATTACGGCTTACCATCCTCAGACAGACGGACAAAGCGAGAAAACAATTCAGACGACTGAAGACATGTTACACGTTTGTGTAATTCATTTTAAAGGAAGTTGGGACGAGCATTTACCTTTGGTAGAATTTGCTTACAACAACAGTTACCATGCCAGTATTGGGATGCCACCCTATGAAGCTCTTTACGGACGTAAATGTCGATCGCCAGTATATTGGGATGAAGTAGGAGAACACAAGATACTTGGACCTGAATTGGTGCAACAGACGAAGGAAGTTGTTGAAGTTATTCAGAAAAGGTTAATTGCAGCACAAGACCGTCAGAGAAAGTACGAAGATCAATCAAGAAAGGATATGGAATTTGAAGAAGGAGATTTAGTGTTGTTGAAAGTGTCTCCGTGGAAAGGATTGACAAGATTTGGAAAGGAAGGAAAGCTAAGTCCTAGATATGTCGGACCTTTTGAGATTTTGAAGCATGTTGGCAAAGTAGCT
This sequence comes from Apium graveolens, assembly GCF_009905375.1. NCBI lineage: Eukaryota > Viridiplantae > Streptophyta > Magnoliopsida > Apiales > Apiaceae > Apium > Apium graveolens. The sequence goes on along the minus strand of NC_133648.1, from coordinate 10,617,683 downwards.
TACGGATTGGCATTACCCCCGCATATGAAGCATATTCATAATGTTTTTCATGTATCGATGCTTAAGAAGTATAATCCAGACTCCAGGCATGTAATTGAGTATGAGCCGGTAGAACTTCAGGAAGATTTGTTATATGTAGAGAGTCCGATAGAGATTCTAGAAGAAAGAGAAAAAGTGTTAAGAAATAAAGTTGTGAAGTTAGTAAGAGTATTGTGGAGAAACCCAAAGGTTGAAGAATCAACCTAGGAGTTAGAAATCGATATGCGAGAAAAGTACCCTCATTTGTTTTTTTAGGAGATTATGAGGACATAATCCTTTTAAGGTGGAAGGATGTAATATCTGGGACATAACGTGTAATTATTTTTGTTAATAAATGTATATTCTGTATTTATTCTGTGAATTATTTGTTAAGTGTTATATGTGTTTGGATGTCTAAATATGATATAATTTGAGTATTTTAAATTTTATATGCCCAAAATAAAGTGTAGATAATTGTCATATTTTCCTATTATTTTTTATGTTGTTTTATGATTTTATAAAAGTTTTATGGATTTAATAAATTATTTTTCCGAGTAATTATAAACTATTTTGTAGAATCGGGAACCAACCGACTTCAACAGTTTTTAAGTTTTTACAATCCGAAACTCCTCCGAGAACTCCTTCCTAACCTAATTGCAATATTCCGAGCATTTTCCATGTTTTGACTTTTTCAATCCGGCGTACGGTTTTTCCCGTGCGGGTCCCGGTGCAATTTTTTCGATACAAAATTCATTTCGGTAAATCAATAAAACCTGTATTTTCGAGAAACGGGATCTCTTTATTAAACTATTATATTATCATCTCTTAGTACGTGTAACCAAAGCGCTGAGACCAAGAACGCAGTACAAAATGTATAGATTTGGATAATTATCCTAAAACCGGTATCGTTTTGGATCTGTTTTCTCAAATAAACGTAATATTTTATATCCGGTATGATCCAACGGGGTACCAATATTCCGTAAATATAAATAGCCCTTACCGTATTTTATTTTGTACAGAAAATCATATGCAAACAGTTAATTATATAATTTTACAGAGAAAACCCAAATTTCATATAAGTTCCTGAGAATCAAACAAACTTTTGGAGGTGTTATCGAACTCTGTTTGGAAAGCTCGAGTACTCAAAACGAAGGTCTTGATGTGTACTATCAGATTCCAGAACTGGTTTTTGTGCAGAATCAAAGGTTTATTTTCTATATTTTTATTTATTTTCGAATTATTTTGATTTAAATTATGAATTTTTTTCTGAGGGATTGTTTGCATGATTTAATGATTACATGTTGTAGAGCTTTTCTTCCTGATGATTTTGATATATTATATGATTGATTTGGAGTTCAATAACATGCTCAAATCTGTGTTTTAATTTCGAATTTCAAAATTAGGGTATATAACCCGTATGAATATTTTCAATTAAAAATTAGGGGTTTCTGTTCTAGGGGTTATTAGATTGTTTGGTTGGTATGGTTGTGTAGAGCTTGAAAAGAGGAGTCGATTGGTGGTGGTCTTGTCAACAGATGATACCGGAATCGAGCTGGTCGGAGCAAAAAAGAACTCGTCGTCCGGCGAGTTTTCTTCGAGCTTTTCCGGCCAACTCAGGGGTTATTGATGTGATTTGATTGCATGAATGAATTCCTGGTGTTGTGTAGATGATATCTGAAGGAGATGGTGGTGTGACGATATGGGAGTTGAATTCTCCGGCGAAACCCGACTGTTTTCCGGCGAGGGGTGTAAAAATTACAGTTTGGTCCCTATTATTTTGAAAACGATAAAGTTTAGTCCCTGTACTTTCCAGAACTTGCATATTTTAGATTCATATTTTAAAAATATTTAAAAATCATATTTTCTATTTATTTTAATTATAGAAATTTGATTTTAATTATTAAAAAAACTAAAAATTATTATTTTAATTCCAAAAATTATTATTTTAATTCTAAAATTATTTTTAATTCAAAAATAAATCTGAATTAATTAGTTAATTAATTTTAGTTGATAATTAATTATTTAATTGGTCAATTAATTCAAAAAATAATTGATTAATTGATTTAGTTGATTATTAATTAATTTTAATTAATTATTTAATTAGATTTAATTATTTATTTTGATTTAAAAATTCTGAAAAATAGTTTTGAGCTTTAAAATATTATTTTAAATTATTTTCAACACTCGATAATTATTATAAAATAATTTTAAAGCCAGAATCAGGCAATCGAACCCTTTTTATTGTTTTAAAATGATTCAATGGCCCGTTTTAATTCCGAAAAATATTTAAAAGTTCGTATTAAATATCCAAAAAAATCATTTTTAAAATCAAATCATCATTGAAAAAGTATTTTCATCAAATATCTTACGTGTTATGTGTTATGTGTTATATGTGAGCTGATTGATGTGTTATATACGTATATGTGTATTGTTTGACTGTTTTAATCGTAAATTTCAATTCGTAAGTCGGATTTGGGTAAAATGAAGGGTAGATAGAAACATATATCGAATAGAATCAAGCGAGATAAGTATTAATAGATACTTGTGATATTTGAGCAGAAGAGGCAAGGTGTAGGAAAGGGAAGCAAGTAATCGGAAAATAAGAGATGGTGATCGAAAGCCATTGAAGTGTTAGCGAGTTAAGACAAGGCAAGTATTCCGAACCTTCTCAAGATATATTGTGAATAATTGATAATTCTGTTTTATATTGCAAGTGCTCTGAAGCACTGAACCCTAAACCTTGATTCTAGTTATTGATTTTTGAGCCGTAAGCCTTGTTCTTTCTAAACCCTTGATTATTAAATATCCAAATACAAACCACAGATATACGATACTACTCCACAAAAATATACAAACTAAACACCAATCACTGAACCAAAATTGTTTAACAATCAAGCCTTTATACCTTATACATTGAAAGACCAATTCTTATAACCACAAGACTTTGATTCTTTTGTTTTCCAGTTCTTATACCGGCTGATTTCCAACCCTTGTATTTGCCATGTTGTTCCCTTATGAATATTGTGAACCATCTTATGCTTGAAACTCAATGTTGTTTATGATTCTGTTTATTGCTTTACATTGTTTATTCAGTTATTATAATAGAATTGGATTGTTTTATAAAATATGGACTAGATTCGTGGTCAGACCACATTGGTGGTCAAGTTAGGCCAATATGTGCCATGGATCCATTAATTAGAGCAGAGTTGTGTGCCTTGCTCGGGGTTAGTTCGTGACTGATCAGCAGCCTAACCTTGGTTTTTAAAATAAAAATTAAATGTCCAATTCTAAATCATTGATTAGCAATAAACTTGATACATTAAATCATTTCACTTGATCATTATTTAATCTCAGTATTGTCAAAGTGACTTGCTGAGCTAGTTAGCTCATTTGTGTGATTATGTTTATGTTCTTTTCCAGTCAAGAAGGAACCTGTTGGTAGCGAGGATCCCTAATCAAGTGTGCGAGCTAGGATTCCAAGTTAAGAGGAATAAGCTAGCTGAAGACTTTTATGATAGTTTAAGTTTGAGAAGTTGTAAGAATGTTTAATATTCAGTTTTAAGTTTGAATAGTTGGGATTTGGACGTTTGTAATATAAGTGTGTGTGTGTGTGGCTTGTGTGCATACTTTAGCCTGTTGCTATCCGTGGATGTTGGTAAGTAGGGTCATTGCATATTATTAATATCTGTATTATTTTTATAAGCAGGTTTATATTTATGGTGTGTGTGTTGTGGACCCCAAACTTCTGACCCGGGTTTGGAGGGCGCCACACTCCACTTTATGTCTTCACTTTGGCTTGTAGACATCTCTGAGTTCTCTAGTGACTAGTTGACTTGTCGACAACTCAGAGTTCTCTTGTGATAATTGACTTGTCGATAGCTCAGAGTTCTCTAATGATATTTGACTTGTCGACAACTCTGAGTTTTCTAGTGAAAAAATGACTTGTCGATATCTCCAGTCTTCATGTCTTCAATTGGCTTGTCGATATCTCTGAGTTCTCTAGTAGCTTTCCCGACTTCTCGATAAGTCATTTGGAGTTCTCGAATGACTATTCTATAACACTAAATCTGTGACTTGTAGAGATCTTGACTTAGAATATTTTTATCAAAATAGATTTATTCAACTCCAAGTTTCTTCATAATTCTTTTGAGGCATGATCTTCTTGATCTTCTTCCAGATAGAATTCTTAGGCTTGATACTGTTTAAGTAAAAAGACTCCAGTCTTCTCTTTTGACAGTTTTACAGACTTTAAATGTTACAATACAAAAATGCAAATTAAGATTACAATGAAACTTACTTAGGGATGTCAATATGACTTAGTCTTGTTATTATACAGACATGTCTTGCACAACAAGAATCATGCCATCAAGTTGAAATATTATATAAGTTATTTTAATCTTACAAGAATATGAGAAAAAAATTATTTAATCTACGTGACTTGATTTCGGAAGAAAATAAAACTATGATGGCTTAGAGGATGTCTCTATTTCTCAGTTCAGCACTTATAAGTTGCTATGACAACACTATTATAAATGATTACCCATTGATTGATATTTCGAGAACATTAGCCTATTGAAAAGTTTTATCTCTGTCTGATGTAGTTGCGAATCATCCATTTTTGTTAGTATATTTTAACAAATTATAAATCATTTTGTGTCAAAATCTGTAGATATCTAACACAATCTCATAGATCATATTGATGTAGTAAGAGAAGGATTTTATAAACATTCAAAAATCTGAAATAAATTATTAGATTTTTAGTAAGATCTGATATTTTTAGTGAGATCTTATTCAAGAGTCCATATGTAAATAAAAATTTAAACAAAGTAGAGTTATTAGGCAAAAAAAAGGTAAGAAACTTGTTCGCAAAATAATCAATTAAATATATTTTAATATAATAATTAAACAATTTTTTATATTTTTATGAAAGAAAGTCATAAAAAATTAATTATAATTGAAGAGTACATGATGTGTACATAATATACTTAATGAATTAAGCTTAATCAATTTTGTAGAGATCATCGAGTCTTTTAACATATTGCTTGCATTTTAACATTTTTAACTTTTGTATGTTTAAAAAATTATCATGTTGATTAGTTCTGCATAATTTTTGAGATATGTTGTCAACGTTGATATTTTAATTGACATGTGATCCAAAATAAATAATTTAGTTGTTGTTCAAGCCGATACCATCATATGATTTCAAGAATGTTCAGATTCCACAATTTACGAACTCAAAGACATGTTATTGGTTAACCGGATAGAGAATCAAAAAATTAGTTTTCATCATCTAAATAATAATTTAATGATAATTTTTATGGAATCTATTTTGATTTATAATTCTTTACATAATACAAAATTTATACTTGCCTTTTCACGAAACCAAACATTAACACAAGATTCATCATATATCTTCGGCTCCTGCAAGTTAAAACAACCATCCTAGTATTTATAGGATATTTATTGCATATTTTAAATAAACATATATAACTGTAAAATAAATTATACATCCTTTCACGAGACACGCTTCATCATCTTCGATAACTTATGGAGCATTTCTTCACTGTTTATTTCGATTAATAAAAATCAAACATGATTAAATAACGAACTAAACAATGAAGAAAATGCTCCACAAATTACCAACATGAACATTTCTACATTGGTAGCTTACACTAAAATGGACTTAAAGATGTATGTAGAGGTTAAGATAAATATTAATAAATAGACTATAGGTAGAATCGTTACAGAGAGAATGAACGGGAAAAAAATGAAACACTGAAGCATGATTTATATGGATATTAAACTCAACCATTACATGTGTATATATAGTTATAAAATTGGCAGTTACGAGTGAATAACTGACATGATATCGGTTATAAAAGTGTAACTGACAGTCCGGCAGTTACGAATGAATAACTGACAGTTACACGTGTATCAATTACATATGAACAACCGACAGTTACACGTGTATTACTTGTGATGACTGTATCTCGGTTACATTGATACAACCTATTGTCACAAAAAAATGATTCTCTAAAAAATAATGATGACATAAAATTTCTTTACATATTACTTTTCTCTATCAAACCCAATAAAATTAAAATAATTTCGACAATAAAAATGATATATAAAACTGTTTGCATGATTTTGAATTTTGTTATACATAATGTTTTTTTCTTCTCTTAACCTATAAAAAAATTATTTCAGACTTCTTGCTAAATTGTCATTTTTTTGACATGTAAATTGACAATTCTTAAAAGAAATGCATTTCGATAAATGAAAACAAAACGTTAAACCATCTGCATTAGATTAAATCTTGTAAAATACAACATGCCCCGTTACAAGGAAATAATGTATTCCATTTTAAGGTCAAATTTTACATGTCATTCTCTTGATTGATGTACTACCATTTTTCTTAATTAGATGTTATTGAAAATATTTTCATATAAGAAAATAGTGTTCCTATAGTTAATAGTAGAAATATTTTCCTATCATTTACTTAAAAATATATATATTCAATGTAAAAAATTGCTTTTAATTCTTGTAGAAAAGACATACACCATGGTCTCTCTTCTTGTATATAGATGTCATTTTAGAGTTCAAAAAATAATAAAAAGATACTTATAATTCCAAAAATTTATCAAAAATATCCATATTTTCAAACCTTATTTTAAAAAATATGGTAAGAGTTGCATATGAGGTTGTAGCCGATGGTGTACGAAGTTGCATATAAGGTTGCAAATATTGCATTTCATGTTGCATATAAGGTTGCACCATAATTTTGAAAAAAAATTGCATCTTGGGTATTTTTGAAAACCCCCATCAATTCCAAGGTAAGTTCCTTGAATTTTGTTTATACAAAATTTGGTAGTTTAGTTACTAATTGGATGGTTTTAGACATATAAAATGTGTTGGGGTTTCATTTGAAAGAGTAATTTTAGTTCTATTGTCTACTTTACTTCCTTTGAATAAGCCCCAGAAGATTAATGAAGGTTGATAGCCCATATTAGTTTAGGCTCAGTAAGAGGAGCCCAGGGCCCAATTAACAAACTGAGGAAGGGCGCCAGACACGTGGCCACATCCCCATTGTCCAGGTTACCCGGATCTGGAACCTTCCAACGGTCCGGATCCAGGGACACGTTGGCCCATCACAGCCGTCCACGCATTCCTCAATCCAGAACACACCAGCGGTCCAGATCCAAGATACAAACCCCTAAAACCTAATGGAAAGCCTATAAAAGGCTAATCAAAAGGTGCATTGGGGTTACTAATTTTTACATATATATATACCTCTACACACACCACTCTTATATATTTAATTCCTATCTTACCCTTATTCTCCAAAACCCTATCTCATTCTCACACTAGAGGTACCGCGGGGCCGGCACCCCTTTCGGTTCTGTTTTGCAGGAACCCATCCCATAACTATATCACAAACACTATTATTTCTGCACAAATAGAGGTCGAGTCCGGTTAGAAGAAGGAGAGTGTTAGATATTGAGTACAACACAGAGGGGGTGAATGTGTTTCTTTTGATTTTTAGATTTTTTAAAATTGTTTGGATATGGTGTGTTAACAAAGCAGTTTAATTGTAGAGATATTGTGTTAGAGGAATTTAAACAACAAGCACAATATTTCAAAACCCACTCAATTAGTATTAATTAAGTTTGTCTAGCTACAAATTTTGTGTTCTTAAAAATATACGAACTCAGCTTCTTCCCTGAGAGAATACAAAACTTTATTTATTTCCATTTCTAGCTTAGGAAATTTATGCAGAATCTTGCAGGTCTGTGACCATCCTTTGTCTAGTTAATCGTGGCCCTTGATCTTGTATTCTCCTCAACTACTTTGTAGACTTTTCAATCTAGTTGATAGATCATTTGTTGACTGATAATCTTGAATCTTCATTTATTTACATTCTGTATTTGAGAGGCATATCGACATCTCCAATTTATTCTATAGAGAAGTGACATCTCGATAAGTAAAATGACTTATCGAGATCTCTGAGTTCTCTATAGGTATATTTGACTTGTCGAGGTCTCTTGATCTTTACGTGTTAAATGACTTGTCGATATGTCTGAGATTTCTACATGTAAAATTGACTTGTCGATATCTCAGAGATCTCTATATACATTTTGACTTGTCGATATCTCCAATTTTCACATCTTCATTTTGACTTGTCGATATCTCTGAGTTCTCTACATGCATAAATGACTTGTCGATATCTCCAATCTTTACATCTTCATTTGACTTGTCGATATCTCTGAGACTTCTCTATAAGCCATTTTGGACTTCTCAATAAGTCATTCTGGAGTTTTCAAATGACTTCTCTATATTACTTGATATGTGACTTGTCAATATCTTGACTTAGAACATTTTTTCCTAAAACAGTTTTATTCAACTCCAAGCTTCTTCACTTTTCTCTGAGGCATGATCATGGATTTTTCTTCTTCCAGAGTTTATTCCTTAGCTTGAATCTGTTTACAGAAAAATACTTCAGTCTAATCTTTTAACCTTTTTACGGACTCAAGTAATACAATACAAAATACAAAGTTGATTATCACACAACTAAATCTTAAGATTGTCAATGTGACTTAGTCTTGTTATTATATAGGCATGTCCTGCACAGCAATCTCCCCCAATTTGTATGTTCATAAAATGTCAATCTTGTGATATTCTACTCAACCCCCTTGCCTTGAGTTCATTAGATCTCTGCTCAAATATTTGTATCTCCCTTGCATATTTTCTGTCCCTTTCCTCTTTTTCAGCCTTTATTCTTGCATATCTTTCATTCCTTTCCCTCAACCTTTCAGACATCATAGCCTTCCACATTCATGTACTTGTGTCCTTATCCTTCATCAAGCTGATCACCCTCTTCATTTCTGTAGTTGAAAAAGTTTCCATTACTGTCCTGCTAAGAAAAATGAAGGAGCCATCTTGGTAGTAGATTTTGACTTCTGCTAGTGATACAACCCATACTTTGACAATTTCTTCAGCTAATTGTTGTAAAAAGTCATCATTTGTGAGGCACATGTTTAGAGGAAGAAAGTCAGTTTGATTGAAGCAATTACAGATAACCCCAACACCAGCTTGCATTTTCTTTGGTTTTCTTCCAACAGACTTGAAGTGAGTTATTGTTGGAGGCCTGAATGAAGGTAGGTTTGTGATCTTCTTTAGAGTGATATGGTTGGATGTGATTGGTATTTTGAGTAGGGTGTTTGCAGTTTGTTTGTACAAGAATTTTGGCTTTTGAGATAAGTTTGGCTGAGATAGTGTTTGGCTAGGCTTGGTGGTTTGAGTTTATAAGATTTGGATTTGTAGGACATTTTTCTTGACACCTTCTTCTCTACCCTTTTTCCTCCTTCTACTTTCATCTCCCCTTTTTCTATCATCCCTCTTCTTCTGTTCTACTTTTCTGCCAGTTGCTTTAGAAGATTGACTTGGATTTGATCCAGAAGGTTTTTGAATTGAGTGGTTGGAAACATGGTTTCAGCATTCTAGAGGTATCTTCCCAGCATCCTGATCATCTCCTCATCTTCAGCTATTTTTTTCTTCTTGATTTTGAGATCAGTCTCTAATGTCATAATCAATCTTATATTTTCCCTTACACAGTTTTTGGGAACTGTGAAGTATCTGCACTGTTTGGTTAGTGGACAGATGTAGGCCACCCCTTACTTGGATGTAGATATGCTTCAGGAAAAGCAGCTATCTGAGCTTTCTTGAGTTCATTGAGCAATTGGGTGTCCTCTGGAATTACTGGATTAACTCTATCAATAATTACATCCAGCTCAGATGCTCTCATGGTTTGAAAATTTGAGAGAGACACCTTTAGACACCTGTCCAAACCACAGTCATTGACATTTGCCACTATCCTCTTCTCCAAAAAAATTTTAACCTTTACTATCACCACTCTTAGAAAATTGATGTTGTTGGCCAAAGCTCTCTTGTAAGTGATGTAGTTGTTGTGAAGAAATGCTCTTAGAACTGTCAATAGCTCATTGAACTCCTTATCTTGATAGGGTCCTTCTGCAGCTTTTTGGAGTATGTCTTTTCCAACATCTTGAGAAATTTTTACTTGTGTAGAGCTTTGACCTGAGTGGGATATAGATTTGCCATCTTCTTTTGATTGTGTAGTTTTTCCAGCTTTCATGGATTGTTGAATTCTAGCTTCTATCTCCCCCTTAGTCTTGGTAGCAGGAAAGAGTAGAGGAGTTAGAATTTTTGGCCTCACAACTTCAGGTAGAGAAGGTAGTGGAACATTCAAGGCACCCATAATAGCTCCCAATGAGAAAGAATTCTTTATTCGGAGATGTTTATGGGAGTCTACTGGGGTCCTGATGTCATTTTGTTGACTCTGCACTAGAGTAGTGAGAGATGTGACATGAGCTGTAAGTGAATCATTTTAGGCTTGCAGATTGGAGACTTGCTGTTGAAGAGATTGAATTTGAAGATTTGTTAAGTTGGAGATTGGTTGTTGTGAGCTTGTTGAGAGAGGAGCACCAAATATGGCTTGAATAGATTCCTTGATTCTCTCCATCAAAAGAGCTGAGGGTTCATATCTAGCTTGATGTAGTTGATCCAATTTGACCCTTGTGTCATTGTTATTGGTGATTTGAATTTGAACAACTTCATGCAAATTCAGAAAGGATTGCTTTAAATTTTTAATGCTCTGCTCCATACAGGTGACATCGAACCTTGCCATTTTCTCATCACATTTGTTGAATTTATTCTTGATTTCCACCTGAGTTGGCACAAGGTCATCCAATTTGTCTTTCACAAATCTCCTTATTCTGTCTTTATGACTATTCAGAGTCTGTTGAACTGCTTTACCAATGAGATGAACAGCTTGAAGTTGAGCCTTGTAGACTTATGTAATAGCATCATAAACTTCCTGTGGACTGAGAGTCTTGGCATTACTTCCTAGGATAGTGATATACTTTTCTCTAAACCTAGCCAAAACCTCATCCATTTCCAAACTGAAATCTTTATCTAGCCAAGCATCCACATTCCCATCCTGCTCAGCTTCATTTACAATCTTCTGTTCCTGTTGGGCATATAAGTTGTAAGTAACTATTGGGTAATGTTAGCAAGGCCAGAGAGTTGGTCCACAAGGAGGTCATTCATGGTTATGGGATAAGTTTTAGCATCCTGCAGCCACTGTGAGATGAGGTGTGAAGGTTGTTGTGTAGGGTTGGAGGTAGATAGTATATCTATTTAGTTTGGGGTGGAGGGTTGTGAAGAGATAGGTAACCCTGTGATTCGAATCACTATTGAACTCACAGTAGAAATTGTGGTTGTGACAGTGTATTGTTCACCAAGAATGGGAACCTCCATTTGAATTGGAGGGATTTGATCAGGTTACTACCATGTACCATGGCCTCAACCCCTTGTTCTTCTTGCAAAAAACTGGCACCCGAATGTGCTTGACTTGTCTCCCAATGATTGGATCATTGACAATTGGACTCCTAGCTTCTATTGCTAAAACAATTTCATCCAGGGTTTTGAGGGGAGTTGTCCCTACATGAGGAATCTCCAATTGAATTGGAAAGGATTTAGATAGCTCCCCCTCAGGAGTACTACCCTCAAACCTTTCAATCTGTGAAGATTGATTTGCACATAAAAGTGAATTTGATACTACCACAGGGTCTTTAGTAAAAACTGATGAAACCCTTGTGTTTTTGTTGGTGTCATCAAGGTATACCCCAAAGTGTAGCCTCTCCCCAACTGAATGTGGTTCCTGGGTAGTGAGCACAGTCTCTTAAACTGTGTCACTTGATTTTGACAACACTTGAGAATTATATTCAAGTGTTTCATTATATGTAGAAGAAATTTGAGAGATAATATTTGTGATTTGAGAATTGAGTATTGGCAGCTCCCTATGAATAGATGAAGGAGCTTCAAAAAACATGCTCTCAATTTGTGTGTCATCCTTAATCCTTAATTCATAGACTTGAATGTGTTTAAGTTGTGGTGCAAACTCTTTACAAGATGCAATAGGGAGAGTGCTTTGTTCAATAGAGACACCCTGTTGAGAGGATGCCTCTAGAGTCTGTTTTAATCCCTCTTTTTCAAATACATCCTTTTGGGAGGATGCAGAAGTAACTAATTGAGTGGTCAACTCATATTTTTTTTACCTTCTTCAATTTCTTGACCAGGTTAGACTCTATTTGTATTTGATCCTCACCACTCTCATTGATAACAGTCAAGGGTGCCTGCTTTCTCTTCTTTTTACTCACCTCACCCTTTTGAGAGGACGAAGTGGTTGGTTTCCTAGATTCTAATGGTAAAGAAGGAAGGGTCTCAATTATGGAAGGCCCCTGTTGGTGTTCTTTTATTTGTTCTTTCATAGGAACAGGAGCCATAATTGTACTAGGTTGAACATTAGACCTTATATTAGGCATAGGGTAAGGGTAAGTCATGAATCTCTCCAATATAAATGGAGTAATTCTAAGACTTACAGGTACCTTATTCTTTATAATAAGTGATCCAAATAGTATTTTGGACACCTGTTTACAATTTCCTATCTTTGTTCTATTAATACCATTAAGTAAATGAATGTCTTGAACTTTATGGTTTAAAGTAGACATTATAAACCTAGAAAAGAAAATTTCCTTACCTCTTGTAGCCAAAGGCATTGTGAGCCTTGTGCTAAGTTCCTGCAGAATCAAGAGCCCCACATTTATGTGTCTGTTGTGAGCCATGGAGAACACCGGCTTCTGGACCACACATGAGATGTTGTCATACCCTGTCTTTCTGGCAGGTGAAAGCCCTCACAATTGAGTCAAACATGAATGACCATTCCCTCCTCAGATGCTTCTTATTCAAGCTAGCGAAGTTTATCTTCTCACTGTAGTTGATAAAGTCTATGAACTCAGCTAGCTCTTCTTGAGTTGGGACCTCCACCATGTTGTCACTAGGAATACCCAAAGCCAGGTTGACATCATTCTCATTGAATTCCACTCGTTGCCCTTAAATTTTGCAGTTTACCACCGAAGATGCAGCTTGATTCTCATGCACAACTGTCCTAATCACAGCTGAATTCCAGAAGTCAATGAGAATATCCAGATACATAATTGGATTTACAGTTAGAGCACCTGCAAAGAATGTCTCATATAGAAACTTGAAAAAGCTCATGAAGCTATCAGGAGTTTAGTTGGCATCTGTGAATGCAAGGTAGTTGGTGCCCTCCTTTGGGATAAAAGCTCTAACAATGTTTGATGCCATTTTAAGTGTTTAAATTTGAGTGGGTAAGAGATTTGAGAGAAAAAGAGAACGGTTAAGATTTGCAAAAAATAGATCACTGGAGATCTCGAAAGCGTAAAGAGGGGTTATGTCGAGATATCTGGGCATTTATAGAAAAAGGTAAGTGACTTATCGAGAAGTAGAAATAAATGTTTGGGATTTGCTTATCGAGAAGTCATGTGTGAGAATAAATACATATCGATATGTCATTTTCCTGACTCTTATCGAGAACTAGATAGTGACTTATCGAGATGTCAAATAAATACCCAGTTTGTCCCGAATGAACTGAATTTTTCCATTTTTTATTTGAATAAATCAAAATAAAATTAGAATGATTTACATCAAAAGTATTTTACTGAAACAATTTATTAATATAAATTATTTCAGTTCTAAGTTGTCGAGAAGTATAAAATGTATACTTCTAGAGAACTCTATGAATTAACATATATCGAGATCTCTACAATGACCTATCGAGAAGTCATAACAAGGCTTATCGAGAATTCCTTCGAGAAGTCGGGAAAATGAGTTATCGAGAACTCTATCGAGAAGTCTCAAAATGACTTGTCGAGAAGTCAGTTAGACTTATCAAGAACTGGGTTCTCTATATAATTTTGTTCTTTTTGAATATTTCTTATGCTAATTTCACATATTGAAAATGTAAATTAACTGTTAGTCAGTTTTCTTAGAATTTAAAAAATTTCAAGCTAAATTTTGAATTTTGAAAAATAAATATACAGAGAATTCTGAAATATTTATAACTCATATCCCAGTTAATTTCCAATTAAATCAAATGAATTTTGATTTTCTGGAAAATAATCTGCTGTAACACATTAACTGAGTTCTTGCCTTTAGGATGAAAAATTTAACATTCCAATTTCACTAACAAGTTTAGTGAAAGTTACTTCATCCAAAGGTTTAGTGAAAATGTTAGCCAATTATTTTTCTGTTGGAACAAAAATAAGCTCAATAGTACCATTTGCAGCATGTTCTCTAATAAAATGGTACCTTACATCAATGTGCTTTGTTCTAGAATGATTAACTGGATTAGCAACAATAGATATAGCACTAGTATTGTCACATATAATTGAAATTTTGTGTAACACTAGGCCATAGTCCATTAGCTGATTTCTAATCCAAAGCACTTGAGCACAATAATTTCCAGCAACTATGTATTCAGCCTCAGCTGTGGAAGTTGACACATTATTGTTTCTTGCAATACCAGGATACAAGTCTTTTTTCCAAGAAATTGACAGCTTTCACTAGTACTCTTTCTATTAACCCTGCCTCTAGCAAAATCTGCATATGTGTATCCAACAGCTTCAAATCCAGTTCCCTTAGGATACCATAATCCCAAGTTTGGTGTTCCCTTTAAGTATCTGAAAATTCTCTTCACAGCCATAAAATGTGATTCCTTTGGATTGGCTTGAAATCTTGCACACAGACATGTTGCAAACATAATGTCTGGTCTACTAGCAGTCAAATACAACAAAGATCCAATTATTCCTCTATAACTTGAAATGTCTACACTTTTTCCTTTCTGATCTTCATCCAACTTTGTAGCTGTAGACATAGGTGTTGATGCAGGTGAACAATCAACCATTCCAAATTTCTTCAATAAATCTTTAACATACTTGGTTTGGCTTATGAAGATTCTATCACTTCTTTGACTGACTTGAAATCCAAGAAAGTAACTTAATTCCCCCATCATGCTCATTTTATATTGACTTTGTATGAGTATTGAGAATCTTTGACATAACTTTTGATTAGTAGAGCCAAAAATGATATCATCCACATATATTTGAACTAGGATCATATCACCACCATGCTGCTTGTAGAAGAGAGTCTTGTCAATTGTTCCTCTAGTGAATCCATGTTTAAGCAGAATTTTTGACAATGTGTCATACCAAGCTCTAGGTGCTTACTTTAATATATAGAGAGCCTTGAGTAGTTTGTAGACAATGTCTGGAAATTCTGGATCTTCAAAGCCAGGTAGCTGTTGCACATAAAATTCTTCTTCCAACTCACCATTAAGGAATGAACTCTTTACATCCATTTGATACACTTTAAAGTTTGAGTGTGCAGCAAATGCAAGAAAGATCCTTATTGCTTCAAGTCTTGCAACTGGAGAAAAAGTTTCATCATAATCAATTCTTTCCTCCCGTGAGTAGCCTTTTGCAACCAACCTTGCTTTGTTTCTTGTTACAATTCCATTTTCATCCATTTTGTTCTTGTACACCCACTTTGTTCCAATTATACTTCTGTTCTTTGGTGCAAGAACCAAGTTCCAAACTTTGTTTCTTTCAAACTGATTTAGTTATTCTTGTATAGCAGATATCCAGTAAGGATCAAGTAGAGCTTCCTCAGTTTTTTTAGACTTAATTTGTGAAAGAAAGAATGCATGTAGACATTCATTAGCAGTTGCACTTCTAGTCCTCACACCAGCATTTGGATCACCAATAATTGCATCTCTAGTGTGACTTTTATCCCACTTTCTGGTATGATTTTGTTGACTTTAATTTTCTGCATTTTCTTCACCATTGGCATGACTTGCAGAACTTTCTTCTCTTTCTCCCCCCGAGTTTGTGCTATCAAATTTAGGTATTTGAGATGAGTTTTCATTCTCATGATTCACTTGCTCAGTTGACTCTTCATTTAGTATGTTGCTTCTGTTGATCTCAACTTCATCTTCAGAATCACTATCAATGTTGAGATTTTCAAACTTAAGGGCTTTAGCTTTTTTTCATTAAGGCACTCCAAGCTTGGACACTTATCATCATCAAAAGTCACATATGTGCTTTCCATAATCTTCTTTTGTTCAAGCACATAAAATCTGTATGCAGTTCTTTCCAATGAATATCCCATAAAAATTACTTCAAAAACTTTAGAGTCAAATTTCCCACATATTTAGAGTTGTCTTTTAACACAAAGCACTTGCTTCCAAACACATCTAGATGTTTCACAATAGGCTTCCTTTTTGATAAAATTGAGTAGAGTGACTTGTTAAGATTTTTGTTGATGAGATATCTGTTTTGAATGTAGCATGCAATGCTAACAGCTTATTCCCAAAAACTTGTTAGCAACTTGGCATCTTGCAGCATTGTTCTAGCAGCCTCTATCAAAGTTATATTCTTTCTCTCAACTACCCCATTTTGCTGAGGTGTCCTTGCAGCTGAGAACTCTTGAACAATGCCCTTATCCTTAAAGAATTCATCCAAAATTGTATTTCTAAATTATGTGCCATTGTCACTCCTCAATCTTTTTACAAAGTTTTAATCTTCAGCCTGCTTCTCAATTTTCTTGATGTGTTCAATTATGATGTGTGGAGTTTCATCCTTAGAATGCATAAACTCTACCCATGTGTACCTTGAGTAGTCATCCACCATCACAAGTGCATATTTCTTTCTAGAAATAGATAAGACATTAACTGGTCCATGTGAATGAGTTGCAAAGGTTCACTTATGGAATTCACAGTGTAACGCCCCCAAATCCGGGGTCAGGAACCTAGGTCGTCACGCAATCCTTTAATCATGTGTAACCTGCATTAACTCGATAATCCAATAATTCCATATCACAGACCTCCAATCTCACACACTCACAAGTTATAGCCTTAGAAATGACGTACGACAAGTATCATCCATTATTAAAAGTCAAATGTACTTTACAGGATCTCAAACAATTATTCATAACCTCTACATGAAGTTACAATAATTACGACTGATATCTTATACCTATCTGATACTCTGGCACACCTGAGACAAGGCTGCCAGGGATTCTCCCCATGACTGCAAGCAACTAAGTCCCACACCAGCATACTGGTTATCTGTTATGTTGTGACATTTAAAAGAAAGTAAGAGTGAGCTATAATGCCCAGCATAATAATGTACGGTGTAAAAATGATTGTATGATAAACTCACGTAAAACATCATATATGATAATTACGTTTTATTCAAAAATAGTTTTCCTTGGTGACACACACCTTCTCATGAAAACAATTCTTTAGTGGATTTTATTATCCTGCGAATACCTTAATTGTAAACCCAACACATAGGTTTGGGTTACGGTATTGCATCACAATTCCGATTGGAAGAATAGGATATTCGTTGGAGCCACCGCATACGATGATCAGTCGTACTGCGATAAAGTAACTTTTTCTATCAGTAGAAGGACGACACCTTCGTATCCCGGTTATCAGCCTTGCCGCATTCGGGCTACGTGTCCCATTTTTGGGTATACACATACTTCACAAGTTCCTTAGTACACAGAGTACCTTCGCATGCGGTACCTTTGGTAGTCCATCTAGGACACATAGTACCAGAGTCTACCCCTCCCTTGTCCTTTAAAAAGAATTCTATCAATCTCGAGAACTCGAACCACATCGAAGTTCCCCAAGCGTTTTGCTTGTTGATAGAAATAGTTTATCTTACTAAGATATAAATGTATTTATGTATATACGTACTTCCGAGATTTTCGGAGGAAGTGCTAAGGATGTGAGTTGACCGTTATCAACAGATAATTTAATAAGGGGGAAAAGTTTCTCCTTGAAACTATATTAAATAAGTCAGGATAATAATCTCCGACTATCTGAAATTATTCGAATGATTTTCCGAAATTAGAAAGTATATTTTTAAATCAGGATCTATGATTTTTAAATCAATAATAAACCCTTTAAAGAATAATAAATAATTAAAAGATAATCGATAAATAATTAAACCTCGAATGAGTTTACTCTCTAAAGAATATTTAAAATAATATTCCTCAACTAGTTTATGTCTACGTAATTAATAATCTTTAATGTTTAATCAGGTTTGAAATAAATAGTCGTTGGAGTATACTTCTCCCGTAATAATGGAATAGGTATATAGTATTTATTAATAAATCAATATTTCATTAATTATATATTTTTAAATGATTTTCTGAGTGTGTTTAATAGTAAAATCCATATTTAATTATGGAAAACTTCAAAAATTATGAAACTTATATTTTATTAAGTTCGTAGTATTCTGAGAATTTTAAAATTATTTTGGAAATTTTTAGGATTAATTTCACCCGCGCCTTGTTTCTTTAATTGTTAAAAAGCGGGTATAAAGTGTCTTTTAAAAATTGTTTTAAAATTTCAGAATTTATGTTTTTGTGAACTTTGGGATATTTTTAAGATTTTAAGACTATTTTCGTGATTTTATGAATTTATTTTGAGTACAGCTCAGTTCGTTAATTGTAAAATGCAGGTATCAATCGTGTTTCAAAATTTATCTAAAAATAACGAAATTCGTATTTTATTAACCTGGGGATATTTATATAATTTTAAAACTAATTTAATGAATTTCGGGATTATTATCACTCGTAAGTTTATTCTTTTAAAATCAAGTGGCGGAATAAACCGAGCTGTAGGACGATCACATTTATCTCTACCACTACGTGTCGAGTCCTTAGCCATTTTGTGGACACGTGTCCAGCTGCAAGCAAACAAGATATTAAAAAAAAAAAAGGAAACCCATTACTCCCTACTTCACCCCTGTTCTTTATCTCCTTCGTCTCTTGTCTCTCTGTCTCGCCTCCAGTTCTATTTGTTTCTTTTAATTACAACTCGATTTCAAGTTGTTCCTAGCCCTGTACTCGGTAATTCCGACCATTCCTGCCCTGTTTCTTCCACCGTGGTCTCTTATTTTTCCGGTGAGTTGCCACCTTGTTGGTGGGTGGCTCCGTTCCCTGTATATGTATACACTTGTATATGTGTATAGGCGGATGGGTCAGTTTGGGGTTGAGTGTTGTGTAACTGCCGCTCCTGTGTGTTGTTAACTTCCACCTGGTTCCCTCCTTGTTCTGGCCGCGCGTGTGTGCGTGGCCCAGTGGTTCTATAATTATGTGTTGCTTTGCCTGTTGACTTGTCTCGTTATAATCTGAAATTTAAATTTTATTTTGTTGTTGCAGATTTATTTAATTGTTGTTTCATGATATCAGCAAATTTGTGTGGAATTATATTGTTAATCGGTGAAGTTCGTGTTGGAACCCGAATTAATCGGGTGTACCCGCGGATTTTACCGCCGTCCGCGATGAATTTCGACGAGCGGTTTTAAAATAAATAAATATAAAAATACGAATAAAAATAATAATATTTAGTTGATTTAAAACGGTGGTTGGGAAATTGTGAAATGTGGATTGCTTGATTGGTTTGGACTGAATTGATTGGTTGTGTTTGTGAATTGACGTCGAATTGGTTCGACGGGTAGTCCGATAAACAAAGGAGACGCTGCCCGATTTCTGGAAAAATTGAACTACGGAAATACGGGAGCGTATCCGATAATTATCGGGACGTCGAGTGACTATATATATATATATGTATATTTTATACAAAACTTGATTGTGCGATGTGATGAAATATTTTGCCAAAACGATAACCCTGATTTCGTAAAATTACGAGTATACGTATTTTATAGAAACGTACACTGAACCGATTTATTGAGAACGTGAACCCTGATTGTTATATATGTTATTGTATTATAATAATGTATATATAAGTACGAGTCGGGATTGTTATCATTTGGGTAGGATTGATGTCGAGGATATGTCAAGCATACCTAGACGTCTAACGTAGGGTATTTCAGCTCTGTAGGTTCTAGTTGAAGGACTCCAGAAGTGAAGTCGAACTAAAGATAACCTAGTGATCAGTCGACAAGCGTAGCGAGGTTCCAAGAGAAGGACTTGAACGTTGAAGTTGGATCCAGGATAATCTGATAGTAAGGCGATAAAACCGAGTGTCCAAGTTAGTCCAAGGTCGTTCGGTAATAGTGATAGAGCTCTGCAAGGTAATTACCCCTGACCATTCTTTTATGGTTCAGTATATGTGAATAGCTAAATGTTTTATTCTCCTAATGGAACAGAAACATTTTAAGTTACGTATCCCCTGTAGTTATAAATCACTGTTTTTAAATTGTTTTGGGGAAAAGTAACTTCGAAAGGTACCTATCTCGAATGAAATGATTTGCGAACTGGATTTTATATGTGTGCTGGTTAAATAAATGATTTTAAAAATGAGATAGGTACAAGTGTTTTGAAAATTGGATAAAACGGTCAGATATGGGATACATTGGGGCCAGAGTGGGCCTATTGAGGTGGCGTAAGAGGCTAATTCGGTTGCGCGCACTGTATAACCGATTAGTCCAGCAGGTCAGAGACCTAGCTAGTCTCTGAGTTCCGGAACAGGTGAATGAGATGGCAGTTGGAGCCGTCTGGTGTTGATAGCCTGATCAGCTGTCTTTACATATCCGCTACGTATCTGATTTGGTTTTGTGTGATTCCCGTAAGGGCATGAGTAGTTGATATAGCGGATTTGGAAATGAAAATGGCATGCTAGAATTATTCTCTGGTATTTATGCACAACACACTACTGATGTTGGTGTTTTACAGAGCATGCTAGTTTTGATATCCAATTTATACTTGTTTTACACCTTTCTGGCAAGATATGAATTCCGTTCCTATAACTGCTTTACTTTAAACTGTTTTACTTGTTATTCATATAGTGGTGCTGTTGAGCAAGCAATTGCTCACCCTTGCAGAATATTTTATATATATTACAGATGCCTAGGTGATTCTTGCGCGGTAGTCAGGGCAGAGTTCCAGCTCCTTTCGTGTCAGGCTCCTCTGAGGTAGTTGTGTTCAGACCAGATGAGGTCTGTTGAGTTGCTGCGTTAAATTAGTGGTCAGGATTGTGTAAGGTAATTTGGGTTGTGTTAGTTGAGTAACCTAAGTCATACTTAAACCTGGAAAAGGTCTTGGTAAAGGGGTCATAGTTATGTATTCTTAATGAGTTAGACTGAATTATGATTGTTAGTATTATTGTTGGTGACGTCAACTCCTGACCCCGGGGTTGAGGCCGTCACAGTTACTATTCATTAAACGTTTTACAAGGTCTCAAAAATTCAAGTTATTATATTACTATTTATAAAGGTCTTTTACCGATGTCAAAAATATGGGTTCTTACAGTCTTCCCCCCTTAAAAGGATTCCGTCCCGAAATCAGTTCAGAAACAGGTAGGGATATGATTCTCGCTTGACAACCTCGAGTTCTCACCTTGACCTTGCAGTATTTGATCTTTTCATAAAATTTCCACTCATCCATCCAATATATTTTCGGGTACTCGTCCTTGTAGTCTTATGACCTCTACACGTTACTCGACATACGCTAAGTCTGGCTACGAGTTTATTAGCTCATTTTCAATCATATGTTTGGTTTTAACAGTTAAATTTCCTAACCTCGATTCGTGGTACTCGTTATAAACTTGGTGACCATTCGATGATGGTGATAATTTATAAGTCAACTTTCTTAGTCCTTTAACTCTTCAACTAGTCCAATAAATCTTGGGTTCAACATTTCTTTCCCTTTCGAATCTCATCACTCCCTCCTCGGGAAGTACTTTCAACAATACGTGTTCCGCTACTTCATACTTTCTGTCTTTATAGTTCTGGTCCGCATATCTCTATTGTTCATCATGGGCTGCCACTAGCCGGGTTCTGATAAGTTCTAGAAATTCCTTTGGTCTGTTGACTCAACTATGGTCCAGTATCCTCCGCTTACCAATTTCTTTCCAACCTAAGAGAGAACGATTTTTTCTTCCGTACAAAGCTTTGTAGCCGTTCCAATGCATGCATGATAACTCGTTATTGTCGATAATTCGATTAACGTTAACTGGTCACTTCATTTCCCTTAAAATCTATAATATGGACGATTAGCAAATCTTGATTAGAATCATCCTTCAACTTATTCGTTTTCCCCCTCCATCGCTCCTACTAGTGCTAGAGTTTCGTTCCTTAACGTTTTCCCATTTTGGCGCATCATCTCTGTCGATTATTTTATGTAAGAAGTTCTCATCACATTTCAACACGCTCGTCTCCTGTTACACGCTTAGTGTCAGATTTAACATTTCTTCCCGTAATAATGTAAGGCACATCCTCGTCCTGTTGCCATCTTGAAGGAAGCACCATTTCATACGCAATTGATTGACACATTTTAGGATCGTGAAATGTTCAGCTTCCGTCATCGGTCAGACTTCTTTAATCATTCCCTGTATAATATCTATAGTACTACGATACCTTCTGGGTCATACTTGTTATTCTCGCTAGCGTCTTAGACGTATTCACGTTTATTGGTATCTGCTACCAGTGACCTTTATAGGGCGTGTATGATCTTTTTTACCTTCTATTAGCTCGGAAAATGACATCCTTCATTCTTTCACGTTGTCCATCGTAAGGGATATCGACGACTATTTTTCGTATGCTAGCGTGGTAAGTACATCTACACGAATTATCTGTCAACAATAGGCGATTCCTCAAACCGTTCCAAATAAAAGGTAAGCCGCTAGACGTATCTTCAATGGTCAGGATAGTCCTCTCATTCTACTTATCGATTTGAGAACCCTAAGTCATTCCTCTATCCGTTCTTTTTCACAAAATATCTTGGGAAATAGTCCCGTTAATTAAATGTTGGGTCCTTGAGTGGCGCAGTCGTCACAGGGTCTCTCTGTCCCAATTATCTCTTCCGCGTTCATAACAATTTTGTAGAGTGGACATCTATCGTTTGCATAATAAAGTAAGCGGTCTTATTTAAACTATCACTCAAAATCCTCAAATAGCACGACGGCTAACTTGGTTCTTGATAATCCTCCTTCAAAATTTATTATAATTAACTCTTACTCCTATTTGGGTCATCTACAAGTCGAAATTGCCAAAATTTTAACCCCCGCCTTTCCGTTTTCATTTTCAACCATGTCGAATACTTACTTACCTACTCAATGACATCCCTTTTCATATTCTGTCATGACTAATATCCGTTTACGTTTTTAAGCACCTTTAAGTCTTCTTGTTAAGTAATAAAGCGTTCTTCTCATGCGATCCTTCTCATCAGTTATTCTGAGATTTATCATCCTCCATATATCTTTTCCTACTTAAAGTGTCGGCCACCACATTGGCCTTTCCTTGATGATAATAGATTCCTCAATCATGGTCAATTTGACCATATCCTCTATCTCGTGTTCAGCGTAAAAAAAAAATTCCAAAATTTTCTCATAAGTAAACTCCTTGTCCCTTTCAGTCCGAACCTTATCGTAATTATTCTAGATTATTATTAGAAAGCCTTATGTCACGGTCCTTAAGTTGCGTAGACATATCATTAGACTTCACGTAACATCCTATTTTATCGTCGAGTAATTCTAGCACGGAATTGCTACTAACCTTACCTTCAATTCTTGAAAATCTTATTCCTCAAATTCATACAAGCTTGGTTTTGCCAAATTTATTAGCACCTCTCCCGATAATGTTTCATAGAAGTGTACCTCACTAATCACGTCGTATCCCTATTTCGTTCTTCTATAACCATATTAAAGATACTTATGATAATAACTAAACATGGTATTCTTCTTTTTAAAACAACTTACTCATCACGATGCTCCGATTGCACCATCATAGCACTGAGCTTTCAGTCTCATATTACATCAACTATACCTCTCTTTGTTGGGAAGGCAATTAGCCTTGGAAAAATGATTTTCACGATATCGATAAAATTTAGATAGTCTTAACAAGGTTTCAAAATCTAACATCTGAACAAATAATGAGCTCTGAATAAAAGAGTCGCAACACTCAGAAGATTTATAGCTTGGAAGGAAGAATATAACAAGGATTATCCTTCCATGTCCTTAGAATTTTATATTGTGATATTATGGAGAATATCCATTGAAAGCAATGATTGCTGAATAATAACATCATACGAATGATACTTGTAAGATTTTCCCATTGAAAGAATACTTTTTTTCTCGAATAATGAAAGAAATATCGAATAACATCCTCAACCAATGGTTAACCATTGAGGTCTCAAAGAGGTGCTATTTTGAAAGAAGAATTTTATCCAATGATTAATAAATAAGGAAGTATATTGTTCTTCAATCACTTTATGATTTTATTGGATATTCGTTATATAAACGAAAGAATAAAATATTTCATGAACAAAATATTTCAATAAATTGAATATGAATTCTCGTTTGAGTGGGCGACCTAGTTAGGTCTCAACTAAATCAATCTTTGAAAATTTCATAAATAATTAAATTTTTGCTTATATAATGCACTCTGTAAAATAAAAAAATTGATTGGAAGTGGATCTTAGAAAAATAATAACTAGTCCATATCAAGCAATATTATCAACCGACTAAGAAAATGGCTAGCACAATTGGTTTGGCCCATGGCAACTAGTTAGAACGATTAGCTAGACTTTCCTCATATTAATTAAAATTTCGACTAGTTAGGATATTAACTAGTCGTTCATGAGAACATATACAACTAAGCATATTTCAGTTTGTTCGAAAAAGAAAATCTCAATATCGTAACCACTAAAGAATTTGTGGCTACCTGGATGACGATTTCAAAATAAAGAGTTTTCCAATTTGGGTCGAGAAAGGCAATTATAACTCTGAATTGAGTGGTCTTGGCATCGGAATAATCGATAGCCTCTTATCAAATATTTCTTTCCAATAAAAGTCAGAGGTGTTCTCGTTCACATACTTTATTAGATTCCCAAATAGAATTGAATTCGGAATACCATTATCAAATTGATACCCTTATTATGATTTCAAAGTTCAATATATAATTTCATCCCGATTAGAGGAAAAGGATTCCTGAGGAATATATGGATACTAGATCATCCATGTTTTTAACAATTTATTAGATATTTACAATCTCGACTGAGAAGAGTAAGTATGAAAGAAGAATCAAATGAAGATACTCATTATGAATATTCATCGATGAATTGAGGGAAAATTTATATAAAAAAATCTCTTGGATAATTGAGATGAAGTATAAATATCTCTGAGTTGAACAAGAAGATCATAATCTATGAATGAAAGTTCATGGATTAACTAAAAGAATTGAACAAGTCCTGATGCGGAGAAAGACTATTCAAGATGGTCACATCAGAAGTTCAAAGTAGGGAACGAAAAGGATTGCCTGATATAACTTACCAAGGCAATACGAATGATCAACAATCTGGAGGGAGTAACGTGAAGGTAAGTAGGTGCCAAAATATTTCACTGATTATCCTAACTCTCGTCATTATCCATCTGAGGATGATACCACCTCTTCGTCTTTGTAATTCCATGTTTCAACTAATGTCTCCTTCATATCATTTTAAAATCGCTTACTACTCTTGACTTTCACACTTATATCTGTCATTCCGGTGTTTTACCTCGAAGACTTTACTCGGAAATATTCTAAAAGCATCTATTAAGCTGATAGGGGTCTGCTACATGCATCTGTTACTAACTACAAGTGGTCAGTTCCCCCTGGGAACAGATCAAAGAGATCTCTCAGGGATCTCAATGCAGTCCATAAGTTCGGTGGCATGTGTGTGTAATTGAATCATACGTTACCAAATATATTAGAGGTCTATGATTATATATACGTAGTCTATGACATCATTTCTACCGAATAATTCCTCTCTAGACTCACTGGTCTATCTTTTTAGAAGGTTCTAAGATTGAACCATCATGTATTGTAATCTTACGCCATTTATTTATAGACATGCCATCAATTCTTGACGCTCTTGATCTCTGAGCTAAACCATCATAACCCTTCATGTTAAGCGCACTAATAATATCATGTAATGTACTCATCTTACGATAATATTCTTATATTACATTCAAATATTCCTTAATAGAATAAAAATCCTTAAGGGTATATTGGGCATTATTTGTGTTGAATTCGTTATTAATACGATATTCAAATCCTCCTTGGTAAAATGACACCGTCAACTAGTTTGGGCCAATAACCTCAACTGTATACTAATAATTAGACTTCATGGTCCTCACATGTGATGCCCCTTCACGGGCAACCTATAAAGAACTACGAGTAACCAGACTCGTGTTATCACAATGAACATATGGTGTTGGTAATACTGTCTTTACCCCAATTTCCCTGGAGACTCAGCTCCAAGTTCTACATCCACATCCTTGCCAAATCAAATATGATTCAAATTTTTCTCCTCATCATTCTGATAATCTCCAATGGTCTTATTAGTCATACTTTAATACCTCAAATATACATTTATCATAACCTACACATTGAGGCTACATCCGGTAGTCCAATGATGAAATCTATATGAGCTCTTACGAAATCTCGCGTCTAGACAGACTCTTAACACTCTCATCCCTGAGTACTATAACTTATTTCTCTGATACCATTTCTGTAACACCCCCAAATCTGGGGTCAGGAACCTGGGTCATCACGCAATCCTTTAATCATGTGTAACCTGCATTAACTCGATAATCCAATAATTCTATATCACAGACCTCCAATCTCACACACTCACAAGTTATAGCCTTAGAAACGACGTACGACAAGTATCATCTATTATTAAAAGTCAAATGTACTTCACAGTATCTCAAACAATTATTCATAACCTCTACATGAAGTTACAATAATTACGACTGATATCTTATACCTATCTGATACTCTGGCACACCTGAGACAAGGCTGCCAGGGATTCTCCCCATGACTGCAAGCAACTAAGTCCCACACCAGCATACTGGTTATCTGTTATGTTGTGATATTTAAAAGAAAGTAAGAGTGGGCTATAATGCCCAGCATAATAATGTACGGTGTAAAAATGATTGTATGATAAACTCACGTAAAACATCATATATGATAATTACGTTTTATTCAAAAATAGTTTTTCTTGGTGACACACACCTTCTCATGAAAACAATTCTTTAGTGGATTTTATTATCCTGCGAATACCTTAATAGTAAACCCAACACCTAGGTTCGGGTTACGGTATTGCATCACAATTCCGATTGGAAGAATAGGATATTCGTTGGAGCCACCGCATACGATGATCAGTCGTACTACGATAAAGTAACGTTTTCTATCAGTAGAAGGACGACACCTTCGTATCCCGGTTATCACCCTTGCCGCATTCGGGCTATGTGTCCCATTTTTGGGTATACACATACTTCACAAGTTCCTTAGTACACAGAGTACCTTCGCATGCGGTACCTTTGGTAGTCCATCTAGGACACATAGTACCAGAGTTTACCCCTCCCTTGTCCTTTAAAAAGAATTCTATCAATCTCGAGAACTCGAACCACATCGAAGTTCCCCAAGCGTTTTGCTTGTTAATAGAAATAGTTTATCTTACGAAGATATAAATATATATGTGTATATACGTACTTCCGAGATTTTTGGAGGAAGTACTAAGGATGTGAGTTTACCGTTGTCAACAGATAATTTAATAAGGGGAAAAAGTTTCTCCTTGAAACTATATTAAATAAGTCGGGATAATAATCTCCGACGATCTGAAATTATTCGAATGATTTTCCGAAATCAGAAAGTATATTTTTTAAATCAGGATCTATGATTTTTAAATCAATAATAAACCTTTTAATGAATAATAAATAATTAAAAGATAATCGATAAATAATTAAACCTCGAATGAGTTTACTCTCTAAAAGAATATTTAAAATAATATTCCTCAACTAGTTTATGTCTACGTAATTTATAATCTTTAATGTTTAATCAGGTTTGAAATAAATAGTCGTTGGAGTATACTTCTCCCGTAATAAAGGAATAGGTATATAGAATTTATTATTCGAACAATAAAATATAGTTGATGGAATATGATCATTAGGAAATCGGTTTAATAAAAGTTTGAGGTATTTTAATGTTTCGTAGGTGGATGTTAAGTCCTTTTAAAACGTACTATTATGGACTTATAATCGTCCTATAATATCACTGGAATGATTCCCGGGTTTTTATTTTATAAAAAAAAAACTGACCGACTCTCGGTCTTACAACTTATACATCACGCTCTATTATAGCGTTAATATTCTAATTAAAACACCTCCAGAATACTTCCGGGTTTTCATCAATTTTTACTGACCAATCCTCGGTCTAAAATATATACACACCACGCTACTCGCTAGCGTTAACGTTCTCAATTATAAACTCCTCCGGGATACCTCCGGGTTTTTATAAGCTTACACCGACCGAATCTCGGTCTAAATATAACATTTCGAACTCGGTATGAACATATACTAGAAATTATCAACAATTGAGTAATGTGATACATCTCAAACTTCGTAAAACAGTTTAAAGCAATCTCATGCATATATCACAGTTTTGTAAAATATTCACAACACAACAGTTCTTAAAAGGTAGGGTTGAAAACTTGCCTGGGTATCCTGAGGTGGAGGATGCTCTAGGTTCCGCTCGAAAATCTATAATCATAACACAAGTCGTTTTTTGTTAGGTCTCGTTCTAATTTACGGCTACCCGCACTCATGCGCTAATCATTATGCACCCTCTCAACTTATATTACCCTTATTATTCTTGTAAGTCCTTATTCACATCATGGTCACTTTATTTTTCTAAGTATCTTAGGTTCATTTTCATTTTCGTCATCGGCTCCGCTTATGGATTCTACAGTTTCTAATTGCGCGGTCTCGGCTCCGATATTTTTATAAAATTGAGAAATCAATATTTTTACTTGAAATTTTTATGGTAGTTAGAAAACTAAAAATACTAATCTCTGTAAAGATTTCATGATTTATGAACAATTTTAAGTCGATCCTTTATATTTTCAAAATTCGTAATTTGTAGCAGTTTTTGTCGCGTAAATCACTTTTAGTAAAACGGCCATAACTTTTGATCCGTAAATCGGAATCAAACAATTCAAGTGCCTAAAAGATCCTTATCACATTGTCTATCATAGTCAAGGGTTAGTTTTGAAGAAACTACAATTTATATCTTCGGGACTTTCTGCAGAAACTTAAAGTTACGTTTTGTTCGTTTTAACGAGATTACGGTTATGATCGGAGTTTCGTTTACGCCTTAAATCTTTATACTACCACCAAAAATCACCATATCATCATCAACACACTAACTACTCTCAAGAACATCATGTTCTTGAGGCAACAACAATCAACCTTAAATCTACTGAACTAAACATCAAGATTTCAACAATATCACCTCTAAAACTAGGTTTATAACTATATACTAAAAGGATCTTGAAATTGAATCTTAAATAAAGTTGGGTCAAATATTTTTACCTTTCTTGAAAGCTTGAGATTTTTTCTTGAGGATGGTGGAGTCTTGGGAGTGCTTGGTATGGTTTTTGGAACCTAAAACCACCATTGAGATCAAGAAACCAAAGAAGAGTTACTATTCATACTATTCACTAACAACTTTCTTTATTTTATTTCACCTTATAAAAGAGATCAAAGAATTATCTTACCTTAGTTTGGTTGTTAGGAAGCTTGAGAATTAATGGGAGGATTTATCCATGACTAGAACTTGGAGATTTGAATTTGATTTCCCTTGGTGAAGAAGAAGGGCCGAATGGAAACAATGAAGAAGGGGGAGAGAGTTTTATGCTTGCTTCCTTGGTTGCTTCTAGGAAATGGGATTCGTGATATCTTATATTGATTTGAAATTCCCTAGTTTAGGATCCTAGGTTTATTCTTGTTGCCAAATTCATGGACAAATCTAAGTAGCTTCCTAGTTTACAAGCTAAGCTACTTGTTTTAGCTTCCTTAGCACACTATTTGATTAGCCTTGCTTGATCATCCTATATCTAGCTCACTATTTGATAAAGTAACCATGGTTATCTTACCATGGTTAGTTAGTGCGTTACATTTATTTAATCGTTTAAGCGTTCGCTCGGCCGCTTAAACGTTTTC